>NC_087512.1:62546674-62885052 GCF_036417665.1 Passer domesticus
GTTTTATGCTTGGCTAATCTTTGTTTTAAGGGACATTAATGGCAATCCCAAGGTGAATGGGGTGAGTGGATGAGAGCCACCTGGGTAAAGTCAGCAGAACTGAGCAGAAACTGGGGGAAAGATAATTCCAGCAGTGAGCCATCATACCCACTGACTCAGTGTCCACCTATTCAAAACAGACCCCAGACTCAAGTGAAGGGAACAACTGCACCTGCAGACTAAGAAGCATAGGAAATGAGAGATGTAACTAATAAATAGGGGTTTGAGTATTAAAAAATGAAAAATTATGCAATTGTAACCAATGAATACTGATTTATACATTGTTAAAATGTATGAATAGTGTCGTTTTAATGATCTGTGAGCCAGCATTTCATGGGTTAACACGAAGCTCCCTACTTAGAATGAAATTTAGAATAAAAGATAGAAACACCTCACCTCAGTGTGTGAATTGGTGCTGTACACCAGGTAATGAGCTCACATCTGAGACAACAACATAACCCTACTAATTAGTAAAATTAGTTGAACTCACGGAAGGTAAAGGAGTTTTCCCAAGTGGAGAAACTTGTGACACTGGAGTGTTCTTCTCTCTTTCAGTGGTGCACCAAGAGGTTGAATAATGACTTCCATAAGGATTTCTGGATATTTTTTTAAATAAGATCACAACAGAAGTTTATGGTTTTAATTACAGCTGGTGAAACTGGAGTCTGGATTCCATCCCCTCAACCACAAAGATCTTTTTCCATGAGATTTTGATTTTTGAAAATATGTTCTTATTGTTCCTCTTTTCCAATGTCTGTGTTTCTCTAAGAACAATCTCAAAGGCCTTGTTTAAGTAGTAATTTATTTTCTCCTCCAACATATTATTTTCATTACAAAAATACTCTGTCATTTGCTATGTGATCTGTGTCCTCTGAGCATCTCCTGAAAAGTGTGAGTGCTTAGCTCCTCATAAGGGAGATCCAAGACAGCATCCCTCAAACAACACTGAGAGCGAACTAGGAAAAGGCTGATTGCAATTCCCATCCATCTTAAAAGCAGATGAATAGCTGCTGCAAGAACAAAGCCTGTGTTCATTGGCAGAACCAACTAAAAAAAATACTATAGGCTTGGGATTTTGATTCTTCTCTGAGCACCTTCACATTTAATACTCAGCATCTCAGACTGGAAAAGGGAAGGAAAAGGAGAGTATGCTGTATGTCATCAAGCAAGAGAGGCCAGGAGCTCAAGCTGTACTACATGTCTGGGGTTTGTTGTTTAGTGTTTTAGGGAACACAAGTCAGTTTGGCTTCTAGCACTACCAGTCACTCCTTTAATTCAAATAATGAGAAATGTGTCAGGACTCCTTATCTCTGTTAAAGACCCATGTGAAAGGTGGTCAGGAGATCTCAAGAAAACAATTATTTAGTTTAAGGAGTGGCTTCCTTTTTAAAAATCCCAAGGAATTATGTCCCCACTTTTCCAGCTTTCTCCACATCTGTCATGAATGAAAGATTTATGTTGCTTAAAGAATCATCACCACAGGTCTTTTTTTTTTTTAAAAAAAAGGTTTAATACAGATTTCCAAAAGCATAACTTAACAAAGTTCAATGTAAGGTTCACTGTATTACCTATTACGTGAATGTAACATACAAAGTAAAATCATATTTAAATCAATTCATGCATGCATACAAGCACGAAAAAGTATGTACAGAAGTACGTACCTGTTAAATATTCACCTCAAGTTCGGTGAAATACTCATGTTAGAGGTCTTTGCAAATCTCAACAGGTGAGGATAAAGCTTTAATGAAGGAAGCATCAGCCCAGACCCTAATGCCAGGAGGTCCAAAGGCTGTAAACTGAAAAATTGCTGAATTCCAAAGGGTGTTGCAATGGGAGGGAGGTGCTGGGGCAGCTACTGTGGCCCAGTAGAGCTTCAAGAGCCTTATCCAGTGTAGGGCCAGGAGTGCTGCTTAGGGTTAGATGTAGTTGTCTGCCAGTCCTCCTCCTGGCCATAACCTGGGTTGGAATTTTCCAGTAAATATAATATTGTTTCATCCAGGCAAATAGTACCTGTAAATAACATTCCAAGGTGTTAGACAACAGCAGTTGTTTAGGCAGCAGAATTCCCAAGGAACGCTGTCTCTGATAAGCTCAGAGGGTACTTATGGCCCATCAGTCATGGTGGAGGCCCAAAGAGAATTCCTGGGATGTAGAGCAGCCAGAGTTGGAGGGTAAGGGACCATTAAAATCAAACACTGGAAAGTTTATTAATGTTAGCACCACTGTACATGAAATTTGAATTAGCAAAAAATGTATGCAACAATGTAATTAAAGTTGGCAGCATAATGCCTAACCTCAAAGGGCCTGAACTAAGGCTGCCCTGGCAACTTTGACTTTCCAACACAACATTTCACAAAGTTGATGTTTCTTTCTCAGAAACTTCTCGCTAGAAAGTATCCACCTAAGGCTTTTTGGAAAGTTTTGTTTCTGGTTGTATGGAAAGCATAATTTTTTGTAAAACCTGGGCTTCAAAGACAACCTTGAAAAATATGAATTTTTAAAATATTCTAGTTGATTTTAGTGGGGGAAAATAAAAAAATAAAAGAAAGCAAAAACTGACATGACTCTGGAAAGTTTAAAGTTCAATTAAGTCTCCGTGTTCCTAAAGATGAGCAAAGTGCTTTTGTTACAGTATCCATGGAAAGGTGCACAAATTAGATCTCACTTTTGAAAGTCATAAAATAACCACAAAACCTTCTTACCAGAAAACTACACCTTAACTCCCTGTCCTTACACTGAAAATCTAACCACTGCTAACCACTGCTACTTGAAAACCACAGCATTTTCAGTACAAGAACATCTCCTGTGACCTCTTGCCTTGTCTTGCAAACCTCTGCTGAGCTGATGAATGAAGCCACTACCACACAACAGCAGCAGAAGCTCCTCACAATGCTTTTCTCCTTTCTGAAAAGGTGAGCATGCACAAGGCTTAAGCAAAAGGAATCTGCTAATCTAAAGACGTGTGAATATTTGTGACACACCATCTAAACATATATTCATAGGCACATCTCCAGTTCTTGCTTCACCATCAACCGGAACTGAAAAAGTGTGAAAATTAGGAAGTTCTCATGTGATCTTAGAA
Source organism: Passer domesticus (assembly GCF_036417665.1). Classification (NCBI taxonomy): domain Eukaryota; kingdom Metazoa; phylum Chordata; class Aves; order Passeriformes; family Passeridae; genus Passer; species Passer domesticus. Next base: position 62,549,796 of record NC_087512.1, read on the forward strand.
AAAGTAGATGAAAAAGATCTGTGTAACACCAGACCTCCTGAGCAAAGGAACACTGATGAAGATGGTGCACAGATAATTTTCAGAAAAACCAAAATTGCTATTAGCAAATGCTAAGATTCTTCAGTGGGTGATAAACACTAACAGACAGTTCCTGTTCATTCCCCTAATCAGCAAGAATTAGTCTTATATCAGACATGAAATGATGCGTGGATTACTGGTCTTCTGATCCCTAAAGTTACAACATGCTGTAACACTTTACGCAAAATTTTACTTTCAGTGATATAAGTGGTACTATATAATGAAAATCATTAATATAAACAATTTTTTTTAAAGGGGAAGAAAAAGTCATTGTTGGAGATACAGTCATGTACAGTGACTCAGTGACGACAGACTATTTAATAACAGACTGTTGTGCACAAGAAACTGATGCATTACCTGGTGTGCAACAAGCCAGTAATTACACAGTCTAGAGGGGCATTGATTGTTTATTTCAAGGTTGCACAAGCCTGGTTGCCTCGTGGAATTCCACAAATCAAGCATCCCAACTATTAAAGCTTTTTAGCATTTATATATTTTAGCAAACAAAGGAATTTGTGTTCATTTGCCACAATGCCACAACACATATTTGTTACAAAGTTCTTAATAATTAATGTCCTATCTTCTACTGGTTAACAATTCTTTTGCTTCCCATGCTAATTAGTCTGCATGCTCATTCTTTCTCTTCTGTGGAGTCAGTGGTCTTCTTGGGTTCGTGGTCTGTGAGCCAGTGGTCACAGATTGCCCTGCGGGAATTACGTTTTACCCAGTCGGAGCTGATTTCAGCACAGTTGCTGAGTTGGCTTTATTAGTTTCTCCCTTATCTTGGGAGTTCTACCAGATGTCACATAAATTCTGCATTCTTTGCGTCCAATATCAGTGAACATCCTTTCTTCCCAAGCTTTGTTAAACCTCCCCCTAGATCTGAGATCATTTAAGCATGTCATGCCCTAAACTTAAACAAAGATTTATTTTTCTGATACATGGGCATCATTTGGAGTTTTCTTGTTAGCTGCTATCTGTTTCACAGATTAAATCTCCCTTCTTGTTGATTAGGCTTGAAAGTATACAAAGATCAAACATCAAAGAACATCCTTTTTTAAGAAAACTTTTACATATTACACAAGTTGCAATAAGACAGTACATCAAAGATTAATATAAACCTTTGCAGCTGTTTTGTTCTTATCATTTCTCTCTTTCAGGACTCAGTTAAATGCACATTTTTATAATGCTGTGTTTTCTAGAAAAATGCTCCACAGGATTATTTCTACCACCAGCTCCTGTGAGCTGCCAGGTAACTCCTTCAATTGATAGGGTGTGACCCCAGCCACACTTGGACCTTTTGTCAGCCCTTAACTACCTTACAACAGGTTGGACTCCCTTGTGCCCCACGTATGCACTTTGGTACACTGTTAATGTGATGTAATTTCACAGTACCCTGACCACAGGAAGGAAAAGAAAGAGGAAATTTTACATGCCAGATTTAAAAGAAGAAATAATTAATTGTTTGATGGGGATGGGACTTGACATCCATAGCTAAAGAACAGAAAAGGAAAAAAGCCTTCCCAAAAGGTATTTTAGACCTGACAGGAATGAGCTGCTTCTTTCCTCCAAAGTATAAACAGTGGTTAAAACGTGGGGAGGAGAAATTAATCCAAAAATATAAAATCCACTGTCTATACCATAAGAAATAATTTTTGACTAACATATAATAAATTTTGAATAAGAAAATTTTGAATGAGAAATAATAAATTTTGATTTGAAATTCTGAGAGGAATAGGAGCATACAGAATTTCCAGACACTGGTATCAGGTAAGATGCCACACAAAAGTATACAAATACAGCCCATGGGCTCTGCATACCTATTCTCTGCAGTTTTGCAGTTTTGAGCCTGTAAGCAGCCAGGAATCCATTCAAATCCTTTAATAAAAGCCAGGGTTCAAGACTGTAGACTCCCTAAAGTCACTGACACATTGGTTTTGCAAAAGCACTTGGAAGAATGACAAATTTTACAGTCAAAATGAGAAGAGTTCTTGCACAAAGGGGAGATGAGAGCCAAAAGCATAGAAACCCTTCCATCACCCTCTTGCCCAAATCTGGACACAAGACAAGACAGCAGCATGCAGACAAGCCAATCCTTTGTCTGTTTTGTTGTTTTTTTTTCCTAGAGCACACACTAGCACTGCTACAAGACAGCTGCAAGCTGGAAAGCAAAAATCAGCACAATCACATTCATCCACTCAGCCAGAAGTCAAGCTAAAAATGTTCACTAATTCCTGGGTATTTAAAGGCAGCATCAAGGCAACTGGAGAAAAGCAAAAATCAGAGGTGAGCTTGAGTGTGTGCTAGTTCTCTCTTTATAGAGAGAATGATAAAATAAATCAATTAAGCAGTGGATGTGCCAAGCTGAATTTCAAAGCCGTAAGCTATGATATCTTTTTTTGGTGGGACTTTTAAAATTTTTTCCAATATATTTTCTAATGGCTGCAGGGCTGCTCTAAAGCCCAAGCAGAGAGCTTTCCTACTGACATGAATGAAATGTGTGGGTTCAATAGCAGGGTTGTTGTGATTTCTGCTTCACAAGAGGAGCACAGACGCAGAATCATCATGACCCTCTACTGTGGAGGCTTGCATCCTTTACAGGAGGATGAAAAAGAAGAAAACGGGAAAGCAATGCTCTGATCACCACATGTTAGTGGGCAATAATACTTGGCATGTGAAAGCAGAAAACAGAGCCATGCTGTACCTCATCATTGCCTTTCCATGATCCTGTTTTCAGTAAAGTTTATGGGAGAGACGTCTTAGAAAATCCCATGATAAAACATCCATGAAAAAATTCTGGTATACTCCCAAATTAAGAGGTCACAAGTCACTTGTGACTTTCTCAGGATCTCCACAGAATATCACTGGTATAATCTTCAAAACTTCTAACTTACCACATTGCTACTGCCTATGCACTAGACTCATAAAATCTAGGCCCAGGCTAGAAACCTAAAACAAGATTATATTCCACTCAGTGTAGCTCAGTCAGTACAGTTTAGTACCTTTGAAAGACATCTAAAAGATATCTAAACTGAAACAAAGCCAGCTTAGCCGATTAGGCTGTGGGTAAGCAAACACAGTTAGGATTTTCCCATTCTGGTATTGACCAAACACAGAAGAACAGCTCAGGACTTTCCCTCCTGCTCCTATAATATTGTCTTGCTGGTAGTGTAAATCAGATCTCCAGCAGGTAATCACCAAAAGGTTGCTCTGAACTGCTTAACTCACAGCTTAACCCCCCATGGGCACCCCCTGCTTGTGCTCTGGCTGACACCAGGTCTTCCTGTACCCAATGAAAGGTCTGGCCACTCTCCTGTCTTTCTGCTACAGGGCAAAGTCACAGAGCCTGATTTAGTAGTAAAAGCCAATAAAATTGCACATAACAGGTTAATTTTGCTATGCAGAAGGAAGGGATTAATACCCAATCCTCAGACACAAAACTTTCTAAGTGCCTGTCAGCAAGACATGGTGAGGTATCGTGACTGAAAAGTCATCGATGTTTTCCAGGTGAATTCCTGTGAGAGGTTGAAACTACAAGCAAGAGATACAAGAAGAAAATCTGTAGGCAGAATTTCCAGATTTTTGTATTTTCTTCTTATTAACAGTTTCATTATTTTATATTATTTTGTAATTTTATCAGTAATGACACTTAGACTACATTTAAAATGTTCAGTGTGTTTACCCTCAAGCCTAGAGGGTAAACACACTGTTTTCTATATTAACAAAACACTGGTATTTTTTCCCAAAGAATAGCAAAGAGAAACAGAGAATGGAAAAATGCAAATTAAAATCTCCTCATGGTTCAGTTGTCCTGATACCCTGAGACTGTTATTGTCATTTTTCTATGCTCTGTCACCTAGGCATCATTGGTACCTTCCTTGGGAAGAAATATGGATCTTGGTTATCTATTTGCCATAAAACCAGCTTTCCCAAAAAGAGAACAACTGCTATTTGGTATCATCCACATGTATTTCTGCAAGGTTCTGGTTAGGCTTAGTAACTACTACAGTTTTCTATCTTTGGCCTCATTCTATTGTCCTAATTGAAAGTATGCAATGCTGACATTTTGGTCCATTACAGACAGTTAGAGCTCATAGTCAATTACCAAAGGACATGAGTAACATATAAGATATTAGGGCTAATTGTGCTCCTCTGTTGGCTGTCACCTTTTATAACTATTCCTTATTTTCAGCTACATGATTTTAACTAATTTGAAGACATCATTTTGAGACTGATGACAATCACAGGTATGTTTCTTTTGGTTCCTTGAGTAACTCAGCCAATTTCCTTAGCGCGCCAATTTCCTTACCCCTGGCTTTGAGCCTATCAAGAATTGGCTTCAATTCCACTTTCCTCAATATGGCTCAAATATTGCTGAGTATGCAGGTCAACTAACAGGACTATGCATTTTATACCTCAAGTGATGTGGAATGCCAAGTCAGTATTGTCCCAGTTTGTACAGAGTCCTGTGAAAGAAACAGAAAAGTGGAAGGTGTGACCTGTTAGCTGGAATTCAGGCAAGTAGAGATGTTTAATCAGTGCATTTACTGACAGATTCCCAGTCTGCCTTCATGCATCACACTGCCTCAGTAGCATACAGGTGCCCAGATTCCCTGTGTGATAATCCTTCTCCCTGGTGACCCCATCCTACACATCCACTCTCAACTCTTTTTTTGTCAAAGACTCCATTTTTTCAATGACATTAGAAAAGCATCTTAATTTTCAGAGCACAAGGGAAGAAGTTTGAGATTGCCAAGTGAATCAGAAAGATGTCAGTGCTACAGTTAAGTCTGCAAACAGGTATCTCTATCTCTGCCAGGAAAAAAAAGTATAATATAGCAAGTCTGCTATACTGTACTGAAAAATCATTCCTGTTCCACCAAAATATCTCTGGTATCAATGAAATAAATCTGCTTTCCTGTTCCTTCTACAGATAAACAAAGCCACAGGTACAAAACATAATTTTGGCATTAAAAGTTGTGTGCACCAGAAGTCTGTAGCACAGACTCATCAAGATGTATCTGTTGAATAAACTTGCACCACAATTATCTAATTCCTAATTTGGCTAAGAGGCTGTCAAAAAATGAGGTTTCAAAATTAGCAGTTGTACCTACAGAACATTATTAACAGACTGTCTACTTAAACACCCACCGGCTGTGTGTATGACTTTCTGTGCACTGGAAGAGTGAAAATTTCACAAATATAAAGCTACCAGTTAAAAAAAAAAAATCCACAAAAACCCCACAAAGCTTAAAAAAATATAAATTCAGGTTATTAGTTATACTTCAGATTTACCATTTTTTGCCAGTGAAATCAGACTTCATTAAGCTCTCCCATACTCTATATCTTAGCTTGGTGTTTTATGAGCTGTAGTCATCATTTTTGTCAAAACACTGCTCATAGATATATTGCCTCTGTCTTGCAAAAGCTAGCTCCTTTGAACAAAGGAAATAAATGTTTTCATTAAACTACACTCTTAGGTGTAATTATGCTCTGTTGTGCTTTCAAATGTTGAAGTTATAAATCAAGTGAAGCTGAATAATAGGGGTGAGATTTGCGTTACCCCAAAGTTTGGGGTAACCAAAGCAAAATGTTATTGTATTCCTTACCTATCTGTGCTCAAAATTGTTACTGTCTCTTCAAGACTCTGCAGTGGAGGGGGGTGCTGGTCCCTTTCACCAGTCAGAGTCACCCAAGCTGAGTTCTCCTGTTTGTTGACTTGACTCTTAGGCTCTCTCTTGTCTCTTGCCTCTCTTGCTCTTGCCTCTTGGCTCTACTGGCAACAGCAGGAACCCGAGAAGCCACATTTCACAATCAAAAACTGTTTCAGAGTGAATTCTGCAGCAGTAACAGCCAGAAGGTACCATTTTCAGTGCTTGTTTTTGTCCCTGCAACACACCCATGTGAACAGCAGCATTGACAGCTATGGTGTGCAGGAAGAAGAGGCGAGACAGCAGTCTGACTTCTCCAAGCCAGCTGCTTGCTCTCTGCTGCCGACAGTAGAACATCATCCCTCCATGAATTCCAGCCCCTGAGCGAGAACCAGCCGCGAGAGCTGCCAGCCGCACTCGCAGACAGAGCTGCTGCCGCCAGAGAGACGGACAGGGAGGGCAGGGCAGCCGCCGCTTCCCTCTGTCCCCCCACAGAGCTCGGCAGTGCGGCCGCTCTGCCAGCTGGGCCCGGGGTCACTGAGATGTCAGCACCTTGGTAACTAGTGTCGGTTACTGATGTTTTTCACCTGTTGCTGTTCTAGTTGTTTTTGTAAACTGTTCTTTTTTCACTTACATCTACTCATATTTGCTTCTCCTTATTGGTGGAAAGTGATTGGCTAAACTACAGGGGAGGTAATTCACTTTAGACTGCGCAACCCTTGTCTTAGAACAAAACCCACACAAATAGTGTGGGTTCATAAATAGTTCAACAAATAGTTTTGTGAGAAATGCTACTCACTTCCAAAAAATTTAAAAGGTTTATTAAAACCTTATCAAAAATGCAACAGAAGACTGAATAGAGAAAATATTATGGTGCTGGGAGCAGAGGATTTTTCCCACCATCTGCTCATCCACACAATGGAGCTTTCGCCTTTTAGCCCTTTAGCCCCTCCAGAGTTCTGTCCATCGACTCCTTCGCTGTCCAGTGGTGGAGTTCACGTCCTTAAATCTTGATTGGAGGTCAGGTGCTGCCATAGTAACAAGCCAACCCTCCCAAATGTCCCAAACCCAGGCCACCCCCATGATAACAATGCAAGGAAGGTAAAACATAAGTCTAGAAAGCTTCTCTTAACATATATACATGATATTGCATTTTAATTGTGAAAGTCAGCCATCACATTACTCATCTATCACAGTATGACTCTTAGGAAAGAAGGGACAAGACCAAGCTAACGAGGCGATATTCAATTACTTCTTAAAAACTGACCACTTAAGAAAATCATCTGCTGGTCACTGCATTTCTTTTCAGGAACAAAAAATTAATTTGTTTCTCTCATGTGTGAATCTTTGGAACACACTGTAAAAAAGGCTTTCTTCAACATGTACAAAAGAACCTTGCACAGCTTCTTTCTGATGGGATTCTGATGATAGAGAATATATCTTTGGAAAAAGTACTGTAAATGTTCTGGAAATACCACTACTGTGACCACAAGGACACAGAATTGGATGGACAAGAAAGGACTTCAAATTCCACTGAACTGAGAATTCAAAGCTCCAAGAATTCAGTCCAATATGAACACCATCTGTAAACTCCCCCATGGCTACCTAACTTTAAAATCTGCCTTAGTCATAAACTGTGAGATTTAAGAAAAAAATGTGATGTTGAAACCAGAGGATGATAGAAAGGTTATCAATGGAAACCCATCAGAAAGGATAATGCTAAAAATTTAAAAGTGTTTTAAAAAAATAATTAAGCCCAGGTACCAAAAATGAGGATGAAAAGATATACATTATATACAGCAAGCTTAGACATACTGGAAAAAGAAGAAGGAAAAGACAATGGATGTCCAAAGAATGAATATTTCCTTAGAATTCTGATAATTTATGTATTTTCCCAGATTAAGAAATGTTTATAACATTATTTTATTATATTGTATTGTATTGTGTTGTATCATATGGTATTGTGTTGTATTGTATAGTATTGTATTTTTTGAATGCATTTTTTATTAAAGGACTGTTATAAGGATTTTCAGACCTGTGGCAACAGATTTTGCAAGACCACTGGTGAGCCTCAATAAATGAAGCCAAAGTGTCTAGGAAGGTATCCCCTGGTGTTCCTCATGACAGACCTGGAAATCTTCCTTAATACTGACACATTGAGGGCCTGCTCTCAGTGGAGATTCTCCCTGCCTCTGCAGCCTTCAACCTCCACATCATGAAGAAAATAAACTAAACTGACCAATCCCACCTACCAGCATAGTGGAAAAATTCAGCTGATGTCATGGGGAGACATTCATATCAGTAAATTTTCTTCCCAGGCTGTATGTCCAGAAACAAGTTTAACTGAGTCTGAGAACTAGCTTGGTAGGCTGGGCTAATATTTAACAAGGAGAGCATGGCGAGCACTGATGCAGTCTCCAAAGGATTAAACAAATGGCAGGGCACCAAGGATCCTTTGATTCTTCCTCTCACCACACATGCTCTTGTCCCAGTCAATTAGATAAATATGTTTGAAAGTTAGTACATAAATCCACACTTAGATATTGACCTGATTTCTAGAAAGGTTTAGTGTAATTCCCACTTTGATCCCAGTACCTCTGGCCCTCTTCATTCCAGGAGAGAAATGCATCTTCTGCTAAGAGTTGGAACTTTATAAAAGAAGCAGCAAATGTAATGAGATCATCAGCAGGAAAAATGCTACATGTTTTATGCATCAATATTATAGATCAATGTTGCAATCATTGGAATTTTTTGCATTTTAATTCAGGCTAAAATGCAATATTACCCAAAATGGCAAGATACTCTGGAAAGTGCACCTGTATAGACATTCTTTTATAAATTAATATTCTCTCTCCCTCTTTTTTTTTCTCTTTTTTTTTTTTTTTTTTTGAGCAAGACTATCAAAGGGACAGACAGAAGCTAGAAAAATGAATAAGCAGGTAACATAGAGGCTTGTGGTGACCTTGGAGGGCCATGAAGTAAGTGCTTTCTCAGAGTTGTTAATTCTGCATATTCTTTATGTTTCAAACTGCATTCTCAGCAGTGGCAGCATGTTTTTTCCAAACATATCTTACTTCTGGATATGAAACATGAATACTACAACTTAATCAAAATTATCTGCATTTGATTACATTTACAAGGCTTTTAAAATACACTAAGTTACAGAGAATTTAAAGATTTGCCAAAACAAGAACACGGACAGTTCTGAAAAGAGTCTGATGCAAATGGCTTATGAGAGAAAGTTCTTCATGAGCGTTTTTACATTCACAAATTGAGGAAACGTCATCTAAGGCTGCCGCAGCAAGAATACTGGGTTGGCATGCAGTTAATCCCTTTGCAGAAGCCCAAACTGGCCACTACATGAAACAAGTCATTATGGAAATCAGACTAACGTGGAAATCAGATGCACTAACGTGCATCTTGGTTTTCTTGAGTTGCTACATAGCTCTCAAAAGTCACTTAAATCAAGAGGTTCAAAAGATTTTAAGAATTTTAGGTAAATGGTGTTGTAACTTGGACACCTTGAAGGACACATTAGGTTTCTGTTCAGGATGGAGCTTACAAGGACTTTGCCAAAGCATGTTCTTTAAAGACTGTCTCAGTCTGTCTATGCATCAGATAGCTGGCTTCTCTGGGAATGCATTGTTTTAACCTCTGTCTGAGTTACAGCAGAATTACTAGGGGATAAAATGGAGACATTTGAGATTTCTGGTGTGTTTGCAAATCTAGTGATATGTATAAATTTAGTGTTATCAGTTAATGAAATTCTGCTAATGAGCACCTGTGGTTGCAAAGAATTGTCTTTATGTCACCTTAAATTGCAGTAGCTGCCATGATGCCCCTTCATGGACAAGCATGCACTACAGTACACTGAAACACCATAACTCCATCTTCCACAGGCCACTGAACATCTAAAAAATCCAGAAAATAAGCAAGACCTCAGAAGCATGTTAGCATTTTAGTTAAGATAGGAGGCTTGGATGCTTCACCAAGCAACTTGTGCTGTCTGAAGATGATATGCTTTACATAATATAGACCAAATTTTCAGTCAGTCCTTATTGTCTCAGAAGAACATTTTACCATAAAACACCGTAAATTTGCAGAAGGAAATTATTTGTGTACTGATCCCTTTTTATCCAGTTTTGCAGGCATGCATGTATTTCTGGACACCCCTGAGAACTGAACCAAAGTCCAAACAAATTGCTTTTAAGCTTCCAGTACTCAGAGGTACTCTCCTCAGTTCAAAGATGTAAAAAAGAAAAAGGGTGTATCAGAATGGAAAATCTGCCCTTCTATTTAAATATATGTCCATCTAAAGCATCTGAACGTATTTCTTGCAATGAGTTTATTTTCCTTTGAAATCAAACTGTATTTAAGACTCTTCTTTTAAGTCATGATTACTATTTCCTATAGTCACAAATTGCATGGACTGTTATGTATCCATATGTAGCCATGAAATCCAAATAAAACTATAAATAACATATAATACACAATTTAAGTAATGCTATAAAACAATACAATAATATAAATAACTATTAGAATGAGAGGCTATAAATTAGTTTTCCCATAAAAGGCATCTTTCAGTGAAAAGTGAGCATAATCCCTACTGCTCAGTTAAGGTCTGTTAAAAATGTAAACAGGAAGCAAATTTCCAAAGACCAGTAAGTCTCAGTAATGCCTCATATTATCTCTAGTCTTCTGAAGTTGGCAGTACTCTGTCTTATTCCTGTTCTGAGGAACATTTTTTCCTGATATGCAAGTTTCAGTTATGCCTTTAAAATTCCATCCTTTAAAATGTTCCATACTTGTAATAAATTAATTTTGTCTTCTTTACACCCAATATCCTGTAAATCTATTCATTACAATGTTGCTAGTACTGCATGAGTCTCCATATTGCAGCAGACATAAAGTTTATTCCTTTCTATGTCCTTGATCCAGTCTTAGCTTCAATGGATAAGAATTCCTTGGGTTCTTTTGTACGAAGGATCGAGGCAGCTTAAAAAGGTAAAAATTTCTTTTATGCTTCTACCAATTCATATTCATAATTTTCATTCTTTGAGGAAATTTACTATAGATTGGTTTTGACACAATACTCTAATATTGATGGGGTTCCAAAAGCACACCATATGGGGTACAGGGAAGAAAGATAAGACATTTTTCTGAGGAAATTGAAAACAAAAATAGTATTGTCCTGAAAACTCCTGTGAGAAGAGAGTTAAACTTATATTGTTTTGGGGGAGTTCTTCTTCCTTAGACCTAATGAGGGCATTCATAGACCTCTATCATAATATCCTGTCAAATATTTACTGTCAAATCTGTGGTAAGCAAATTATAATCCACAGATCCAAATTTGCTCAAAAGCATTGAAAATATACAAAGGTGAACTGCTCCATGTGAAGTTGTAGGAATGCTTTTATGTCACACAGAAATCTAATTGCTGTCCCCTGACGAATTTATCTTTTGTATGACATATATCCTAGTATCAGTCATAAAAACCCAGTTTACAATTACATCAGTCATAAGGAAAGGTATTAAGAAAGACACACTCTGTCCACAGGTAGAGCTGGGTAGTTTAACAGGTTCTGTACAGCTACACAGACAAAAGAATGTTGCCACCATCACGAGCATTATGTGAACAAGGACACTGCTCACCTCTATTGAAAAAACACGTGCTGCAGATTCAGCTGCTTTCATGTTCCAGCTTCTCTGCTACCTCACCCCTCCGACCTCTTTACCAATCAACACTACAGCCACAACATCCACCTCCAAATACTCATCTCTTTTGAGAAAAATTAAAACACGTTTGTTGATTCTCCAGGACTGAGAACTGGTCACTTTTCAGATTCTCTGTGTCAGGACCTGTGGTCATACCACAATAAAAGTACAATTTGGTCTTTGCTTAGAAGATGCTCAAAAATACAGAAGAATTCAACAAGACAAATTAGGGCACTGTTTTAATTGTTAGACACATAAAATAAAGTACTAGACCGGGCAGAAATTCCCTGCAGTCTGAATGACCCTATCTGACTCCTATTTAAATGTAGGAAGGAAAAAAAAGAAGAAAAAAAAGAAGAAAAAAAATCAATCAGGATTATCAAGAGAAGTAGATATACCCTATAGCAATTTTTCTCAGGAAAATAATTGAGAGGAAGATACATGGCCAAGTAAAACAAATAATCTACCCTCTTATTGCATTAAAAAAAACCAAAAACAACCACCACCACAACAACAACAGCAACAAACCTAGCATAATTTAGATCAGTGGTCTCCCATTGATAAATTTGTCAGGGCACAGCAATTACTTAGATTTCTGTGTGACATAAAAAGATTCCTACAACTTCAGTTTTTTGTGCATCCCTAGTAGTAAAACATTTCTAAGCACAAACGCCTAGTGTATATATACTTATTTTATCAGTTGTATACATGCATTACTGAAGTTCTAGTATTTCCTTCCTGCACCCCATTAGATCATCTCATGTGGGCCCACTTTAGACACCACTGATTTAGATAATCTAAGTATCTTAAACAACTGCAATGCTTTGGAAGACTGAAACATCCAAACACGTGGGCTTCTTCCTTGCAAGATTGCAGAAAAGAGTTGGATGGAGAAATCTCTAATACCTATGGTCAGATATAGTTTTCCAGTCACAAGTAAAGACTATCAAACCATGGATTATATTCTGCACATTGATTTCAATTTTAAAGTAATGCAGTCATTAGAGAAATGAAACTAGTAGCTGAGCCAGGTAATCTATTGATGAAAAACTATTTAAAGTACCATCAGAAGAAAGTATTAAAAGTATCATATATTAAAAAGAGGTCTTGAGAGTTGAAACTGAGAGATAGGAGAGCAGAATGTAAGGATCTATACAAAGAAAATACTATGCAGAATAGTCCCTGAACTGGCACAACTTTTGGGAGCACAGTAAACTGTGAAGATGAAAATGAGTCTGGACAAGACTGGTGTGTCACTGGCACAACAAGGAGAGGAAATTGAGAAGCACTGGCCAGAATCAACACAGCTTCATTGAGGCACTTATTCACAACAGAGATTCACAATTCAGTATGCCTTAAATTACACCATAGTAATAATAATTCTAATATTATGTATAATTACAATAATAATTAACTATTATCTTGTTGTATCTCAGAACAGGAGATCACAATATTTTCAGTAGTACACAGATAAAGAACATGAAGACCCTGTAGTCTAGTCATTCTCTACGTTTTTTTTAGTCCCTACAATGGAGGTGAGATACTCAAACATCAGCATTACAGAAAAAAGTACCAGGGAGAAAGTACTGGCAGTCTTTTACTGTCCTTCTTATGTGAAAGCCTACAATTATATGCCATAAAGTAGTGAAATGTATTTTAGAGAAGAATCAGTGGGAAAGATGGTCATTCTGTCTTCTGTGGGACTGCACCCAATATATGTCTAAAACCAATGTATCTCTACCAAAATGTTTCAGGAATGCTACACCTCATGTCTCTTCAGAGGGCAGATGCCCTTCATAAGGAGGTGAGCTTACAGTCTTTCAAATGAGTTTCTGGAACCCTGCTCAGATTCCCAAACCACTTATTTCCTGCTGGCCTCATCTGCCAAGTTCTAGGTAGCAATGTTCTTGAAGAATTCACAACATGCAACCAGAAACAACAGCTCTAAAACGATGGAAGCAGTATGTTTCTGCTCTACAATGAATATGTTCATAGAGAAGACTTCTTTAAAAGTGTCCCTTGAACCAGCCACCCATTTCCCCAGACGGCAGCTTGCTTGTTCTGCTGCTAAACAAACAACAGGTCCAAAATCACCATGGTCTTTTGAAGCTGTGGCTTCTAAGGATGCACATATTCTTTTGCTCCTTGGATAAAATCGTAGGGTTACCCTGGGAGTGTCTTCCTTTTATCAGTCCCTGACATTCCAAATATCACAAGTTACAAAAGGTTTCTAGGGCAGTTTTTTGTGAACCTCATGGTATTTTTGAAGGTACTAACCTCTTAAGAGGATAAGATTCTGTCCAAAATGGCATGTAGAACTAGCTCATTATCATTGTATTGAGTAAAATGTGTAGTTATTTCCTTCTTTCTGTTCAGAGAAGCTCTGCTCTTCAGAGCAGTGAAAGAATTATGTTATCAGACAACTGGCAATTAAATTTATAATCGGCAATTTAAATTGGACGTTCTCTTCTGTTTCGGGGCAATGCTCCTGCATTTTTATTTTCCATCTCACAAGGCGCCTGGATCTTGTAGGCAAATTTATGTCAAACAAAAAGAAAGAAAATATCCAAGAAAACTGTATTTTAAAGACAATCTATTTTAAAGGCAGTCTTAAGACTCGACGTGCCGCTGCGAGCCGGCGCTGAGGCACTCCGTCCCTCGGACACCTAGCGGTAAGCAGGCGCTCCGGCAGCGAGGAGCCTTCCCCGCCGGGAGCTCCCGCTCTCGGTGACGTGACTTGGAGGAGAACGGGCGGCGCGGCACCGGGGCCGGCCCGCCCCACAGCGGCAACGGGCGGAGCGCAGCACGCATGCACCGGCGGGCGGGCAGAGGGAGGAGCCGCGTCCGCCGGGCGGGCTGGGCTCCTCCCTCCTCCTCCTCCTCCTCCTCCTTTTCCTCCTCCTTCTCCTCCTCCTCCTCGTCGCCGTCTTCTTCTTCCCCCTCCCCACCCACCCGCCTCCAGCGCTTTCCCGCCGCCCGCCTTCCACGCACGGCGGGTCCCGCCTCGCGCCGCTGCCGACACGGCCGCCGCTGCCGCTGCGGGAACAAAGGAGCGAAGCGGCGGCGGCGCGGCCGCCAGCCCGGCGCCCGCCGCAACCCCCGCTCTCCCCGCAGCCGCCCGGAGCTATCCGCGGCGCCTTCTCCGGCACCCGCCGCGGGGTTTGTGGCCCCCGCCGGGAACAGGTGGGTGAGGGCTGGCAGGCTGGGCTCGGCTCCGCGGGGCCTTCACCGTGGCGGGGTGTGCCCGGGCCTCCTCTTGGGCGGCCTCGTTGCGTTCGGCCTTCGGCGGGGCCGCAGCGGGGCAACGCGGGCGGCGAGACAATGAGGTTCCTGTGTCTGCCGGCGGCGTGGGGCCTGCCGGCGGCGGGGCCGACCGTGACTCAGGCGGTTGCGAGGAGCGGCTCGGCCGGACACCCCCGTCCGCTGCCACCGCTCCTCAGCCCGGCAGTCTCGCGGCTCTTTTGTGTCCGGGTGTCGGAGGAGGCGGAGGGGGTGGGAGACGCAGTTAAGACGCGCGGCACTGCGGGCGCTTGGCAGGGCCCCCCGCTTTGTGTCTGAGTCAGCCGCCGGACTGCACCCGCCTGGAGAGCGCCCTGTGCGGGTTCTGTTCCCCCGTATCGACACTGGGCTCTGCCGAGCGCGAGTGACCCGCGCAGGCTTTGTGCACCCTCCTTTTGTTTTGTTCCTGTGTTTCTCGTATTTATCGTGATCCCTCTTCGGAAGGAGGATGTTGAGGCCATTCGGTATTTAGGTCAGTGAGCCCGTTGTTAACGCAGTCCCGGCTTTTCGGGCTGGTTTCAGCGCGCGTTGGGGCCCTCGTTTTTGTCGTTACGCCGCCGGTGTGGGATCGCCCGGCGGGACGGCGGCAGCCCGGCCATGGCCTCGGGGCCGAAGGGGTGACTGAGGTGCGCGGCCTGGGCCGCTAAGGGGATTTACCCTCCCGTTCCTCCGAGCTGGGCTGATGACGGCGGGGGTCCTGGTGGAAGGAGACCTTTTTCAACTATCTTTCTTCCTCCTCTCGAAGGGGAGCGGTTGGGTGTAACCCTACTCGCCTCGGGTTGCGGGGTGCATTGGTGGATGGTTGCCCTGGGGCGCTGATGGCGGGAGGCGGCGGGCTGGTGATGCCGCATTTTCTGGGCTGCAGGTCGGCACCCGCTCTCCCCGCTTCCCCCTGGAAGGTTAGGGCAGTCGGATTTCGCCGGCGCCTCCTGCGGGGGATATAAATAGGGACTGACTTCAGCGGGCGGCCCGGGCCCGTCACGCCGCCGCCTGACAGGCGGAAGCGCAGGCGCTCGTCCGCCCATGTGACCGACCCCGGCAGCGCCGAGCGGGCCGGGCCCGGCCCGGAGCTGCGGCAAGGGGCCGCTGGCGGTGCGCCAGCCGTAGCGGCGTTCCCATTGCCGGGCGGCCCCTGGAAAATGAACGCGGGTGGAGACCCCGGCCGTCTGTCGCAGCCTGGAAAAGCACGACTTGTTCAGTGTGGGTAGTAACGACTTGATCGTTCCGTTAGGGGCATGCATTCCAAGTAGTGGAAGACTGCAGACCAAAGGAGCTGCTGAGTTTTTAGTTTTTACTGGAATATTAGAGTTGGCACCTAAAGCAACATTTAGTAAGTGGTGAAATTTTAGGGCACTTGGAAATTAAGCAGGTCAGTTGATGTTGCCAGTGTGTTTGGTATTGGTCTTACCTGGTTGGTAACAAAAGGGCAAAAGTAGTCTTTTTCTGTGTTATATAGACATAGGTCTGTGTCTTGTCAAAGATGACAAGATTTTTTTAGATTTCCTCTAGGTGAGTCAGGCTATTTTCTAGCTCCTTTAACTGGTGTGTTTGGCTGTAAAACTGTATCAGAATAAGTGTGAAGTCGTGTTGTAGCCAGAAAGAGTGCTATTTATACCTGGAAGGTGTTATAAAACTATAAATAGTGCAGCTATTTATGCTTGGAAAGTTAGGTCCTGTGACCACTAGGTGACAGGATGAATTTTGCTTGTTTACTTTCTCCTGGTTTTGCTTACTGTGTTCCCAGAAGCTTAGTTTATCTAAAGACACCTATCAGTTGCAGTTGTACCAGGGAAACATAAGTTTACTACTTGCGGTGTGAGGTCTCTTAATTAGAAGCATTTTACTTTACACTGTAACAAATTAACTTTTGGCATTTTTGACTTCTAGCAAGTCTCAGCTGTCAAATATCTGTGACAGTTTCTGAATAGGAAAACAGCAATCCAAAGTTTATACTAAAATGTCTTCAGATGCCATATGTGCAGCTTCTGCTAAATTTAAATTTTAGTGCAATATTATTACATGTCTTCAATTTGTAGCAAATGTATTATTACTGTGTTCCAGTTTTATTGCCCATGGGAGTTAAGGATTTGGCTGCTATGCCCTTTTCTACTAACCTTGCTTTTCAGAGGTTAACAGTGAAGGTGAAGACATTATTTCTAACATGCTTAGCACTAACTGCTTTGGGAGGCTTAGAAGTCTTGACACAACCTGATTAGAAAAGGGTGTTCTTTCTTCTGTAAATGTGTAAGCTGTGTAACAGAACATACTCAATAGTTTGTTATTGTTACCTCCCTTGGAAGAGTGTTGTGAGAGTAATTGTGAAATTAGCCTCAAAATGATGTGAGATCAGCGCTGAAAAAGCAGGACGTTTCTGCTGGAGTCTCTTGGCTCTGTTGGAGTCCAGAAAAATTTGCCAGAACTGTTTTGTGGGTATGAACTTACTCTTATTTATTCTGCATATTCCTATTAGTGCTCAGAAGCTGGTACCTAAGGAGGTTTTTTTGGCTGTCAAATTAAATTAACCTGCACGTGCAGTTCAGTGCTCAGCAAGTATATTGTTTCTCAGTATTAGTACGATGATAATTTGTCTTGTCTTAAAGGTTCGTAATGATGTTACTTAGCAATAAATTGCGGTCTTGAATGGTATGTTAATGTTCGTATAACCCTCTTTAAGAATGGTGATATCACTTGGTGAGGCAGGGTGAGCAGACATACTTAAAATTCTTGTAGTTTTTTTATACTTTTAACCCTGTAATTGATTTTGGTGACATACCAGCTTCTAATGCAGTTTTTGATTTTATTTACAGCATCGAGATGACTCAGGAGACAAACCAGACCCCAGGGCCTATGCTGTGTAGTACAGGATGTGGATTTTATGGAAATCCTAGGACAAATGGGATGTGTTCAGTTTGCTACAAAGAACATCTTCAGCGACAGCAAAATAGTGGTAGAATCAGCCCAATGGGTAAGGTTGTGGGGAATTGTTGGAGGTTTCTGTATTTCTTTAGAAATGAAATCCACAGAGGATTACAAGGAATATTAGAACATTTTCTTGGAGAACTCTGAAAGCTGAACTGAAAGAACAAATATTCAAAGAAAATGCTACTTTAAAGCACAGTAAAGATAAAAATAATTTCTGTGTAATGTGTTTGCTTGGCATTCAGTCATAACTTGCTTTCCCACTTAGCCACTTCTGTTAGCATTTTCTTATGCAATCTCTATTTTGGTTGTTAAGTAAAAGTGTCTTTAAGTAAAAAGTAATAAGCGGTAACATTGAAAATTGTGTGCAGGAAGTTCATAGCTGTATAGGAGACTATTAGATTAATGTGTTTTCTGCAATATGTTCATAACTTGTCAAATTCTTGTTACATAGGAACAACCAGTGGTTCAAACAGTCCTACCTCAGACTCTGCATCTGCACAGAGAGCAGACACTAGTTTAAACAACTGTGAAGGTGCTGCTGGCAGCACATCTGAAAAAACAAGGTAAAATTAAGGTTATACTGTGGTGGTTGAATGAGCTGTGAGTGTGCTGGAAGGCCTGCAGCAGTCGTGCTCTGTTGCAGTGAGTGTCTGCAGAAGACAACAGACCTGACAGGGCTCTAAGAATCCATGTAAATTGAAGTCATTCAGATATTTGGTGTTGTAGTGCTGCAGTAAAAGGAATGTTTTTTGTTTATCTATAGAACTAATTTGTTACAGACTTGCCTGTTTTTCTTCTGGGAAAACTAAAATAGAATAAAGAAGTGTATTTTGAAGATAGTAGAAGCAGGAAAATGTATTAATAGTGACTGAACCAGCACTATTCATTAATGGGTCTGAACAGTTCAAGCTTTTATTATCATGTAAAACTGATGTAAATTACATGTTTCACTGTGCTTGAGCAGAAACGTGCCTGTTGCCGCTTTGCCTGTAACACAGCAAATGACAGAAATGAGCATTTCAAGAGAGGAAGAATTAACACCGAAAACAGAGACTGAGCCAGGTATGTTCTCAGAGTGACAGTGGGCATAACCAGTGTCTTAACATGAGTGCAGGGTTTTCTTTCTTTCTGAGTAGCCATCTCCTGTTGTAGTGATGGTCTTAAGAAGTGTATTTAGGATGCTTTTGAGTACTGTCTCCTCAGAATCAAGAAAAAGGACTAGTTCCAAAACAGCTTTAAAATATATGTTAAATGTTAGTAAAGGATTTGACACTTATGAGGGTGTTTTTAGATCCCTAACATTTTCTTTAAAAGTGAGGCACTCTAAAATCATATTAGGGCACAGTGTTCCGTTCTGAAGTCAAACTGTTGGGATTCGGTATGTTATGTAGCAGAACAATTCCAGCTGACTCATAGCAGTCAAAATGGCTTGTTGTATTTGAAGAAGGGTGCTTAATAAATTCCATTCTGCAGAGGAGTGAAGCTGTTGGGAAAGGGAGAATAGGTGGTTCAGAAACATTAACACAAGTTGCTTAGGGTTCTTAAACTAATTGAATAATCTGTAGATATAATCAATGCATTGTTTCAGGGATGTAGGGTAGTTGCAGCTTTAATTGCTATGTGTGAATTGTCCGTTTAACAGTTTTATTCTCATGCTGGATAGTTGTAGTTGGAGTAGTAAAACTTTGATGTCTAAACTATCTCTTGGAGAGAGGCAGAAAGGGAGGGCAACTTGCTTAACCTAACCAGTGAACAACTAAATTCGTACCAGTTTGTTCAAATGGATATCTTAATGCAGTTGTTTTATTCTTTAACAATTCCAGACTCTTTTATTTAATTACCAGCTCTGAAACAGTTTTAAAAACTAAAAGCTGATGTTTAGTAGGATATCTGTTTACTCAAGCTGAAGGCAAAATCTGTTTCTTCACTTTTTGAAGTCATTGAGATGAAAATAGCATCAGATGCTACTAAGCACTGCATAAAAGTGGTTTTTATCTAGCTATATCTTTGCCAAGATACAGTCTTTGCCAGACCAAAGACTGGTCTGACACTTGATGTTAATTTGCTTAGTGTTTGTACAGAGAGTTTTATCATCTTCATAAGTCATGCTAAGTCAAGGTTCTGTGACACGAATTAAAGTACAATATATTGTGTTTTTTCATTATGTATGGACTAAGAGGCAATTTTTGCAATTATTAAATTTCTGTATCTGATGTCATCTGAAGAGGCTTCACTATGTGACTGAAAAGTAATTTCAGCTTTGCACCAGTATTTATTAACCTATTGTGCTGTGTTATGAAATCCCACTGGAATATGTCAAGAAGGAAATAGGAATACATAAAATGGTAGTAATGCAGAAGTAATGGGTGATTTTACTTTTCTTTAGTTGTCATTTTGCAGCTGCGAAGAAAGTCTTTTGTTATTGTTGATGTATAACCTGTTTTTCAGGTGCTGTGGGTCAGCTGTATAATAGGTCGCACAGCTTACTGTTGATTAGAATGGGGGGGAAAATCCAAAGCAGCTCAAAGATACATAGGAATTGTAGTAAATGGTATCACAGGTTGAAAAGTAAAAGCTGTCACAAGCTTGTGTAGAGATGGCTGAAATACTACCAGAGAACTTAAAATGCCTCTGGCAAGAACTTTAAAACTTGAAAAATCTACCTCCTGAGAAACATACCTGTAAATTCATGAGGCAGCCTCAGCTGCCGTGATGCCCAAGTTCCCTTTTAAGTATTACTGTTTGGCACAGATCCTAGACAGTGTAAGATAATGTCCTTATACTATTCTTAGGGTTTGTTGGACATCTTAATTTAGCAATGTTGGCTGTATTTAGTGGTGCATTACTCTGTGTCTTGCAGGCAAGAGAAACTAGCCTAGACTTTTGATAAAAAATTCTTGATGTGTCTAGACTAGGCAGGTTTTTTATTTTCCTTTTTTCCAGTAGCATCCATTGTGTGTAGGTCTCTTGAGGACAGACTGGAACAATGGTAAATAATTTGCATTACCTAATAGCAACAAGTTAATACTTTCTTTGAGGTATGATTCTCTAAAATAATGCAGTCATGGAGTTGTTACTGAAATACAGTGTAGCTGTAAACATAGGCTGACGCTAGGGACAATTTCATGACCAGATGGTATTAGATCATGAACTGTATCTTCAGTGGTATGAAGTCACATTCTCTTCTGCCAGCTGTTCATTAGCAAAAGACATTTTGTATGCTTCCCTTATGAACCAGAAAGTTTAAAAGAAGGATTATATCTGGTAAACTAATTTTTTTGCAGTCTTGTAGCGTAAAATTATACTTTTTTTGCTTTTGTAATTGAAACAGCTGACTAGAAAGTGGAGAAGGTGAAAAAAAAAATAAACTATGAAGTTTAATAAGCTTGTTTCTCTTGATTTTGTTGCGATTTTGGGTTGAGGTTGCAACCTAGATCTGCCTTCAGAGCAAACCTGGTGCTAAGATAATTGTACCTTAACATCTGATGAAAGGCATGGTAGATGTAACTCGGTTGGAACTCACATGATTGTTTTCTTGTAACTTCTTGAACTGCTCTGGGTCTTGACTATATGCCAGGCCTCTCTGTCACTCCCCTCTGCAGCTGGACAGGGGAGAGAAAATAAAATGAGTGGTTAATGGGTAGAGATAGGGATGGGGAGAGATCACTCCCCAAATACCTGTCATGGGCAACACAGACTTGAATTAGAAGTGTGGAGTTTACCATTAACAAAATCGGAGTAGGATAATGAGAAGTAAAAACAGACCTTAAAAACACCTTCCACCCATCCCCTCGTCACACACCTCCACATCCTCTGTGCCTCCTACCCCAGTGGTGCCAGGAGCCAGGGTTGTAGTCGGTTCATTACCCAAGGTTTCTCCTGCTCAGGGAGAGGAGTCAGTCTCTTGCTGCACTGTGGGGTCCCTGCCACTGAAGAGAGCTGTCTATGAATTTCTCCAACATGAGTGTATGTCATGAGCAGCGGGTCCCTGAGAAATGCTGCAATATGAGTCCATCCCATGGGCAATGGGACTCCTCAAACTGTTGCAGAGTGGGTCACTTTTCTATGGGGTGCGCTTTCAAGGACAAGGCTGCTCCAGCCTGGGAGCAGAGCCCCTCTCTCCCTCAGGTCTCCCATGGGGTCAGAGCCTCCCTTCAGGCACCCCGCTGCTCTGGTGTGGGCCTCCTCCCTGGGCTGCAGATGGATCTCTGCATGCCTATGGACCTCCATGGCTACAGGAGCATAGCTGCTTCACCATGATCTGCACCACAGGCTGCAGTAGAATCTCCAACACTCCAGGTCCAACACCTGGAGCACCTCCTGTCCCTCTTTCACTGATCTTGGGGTGCAGTTGTTCTTCTCACATGTTCTCATTCCACTCATCTCTGTCTGAGATTGCAGATGTGCAACAACTTCTGTTTTTCTTTCAACTTAAATATGTTACTACAGAGATATTATCACCATTTCTGATTGGCCAGAAAGCAGCACATACCAGCTACCAGGGACTGGCTCTGCCAGACATGAAAGAAGCTTCTACCATCTTCTGATAGAAGCCACCTCTGTAGCCTTGCACTACCAAAACCAAGCCATGCAAAAGCAATACACCACTGAAAATAAATGGTTTTGAAAACAAGTTTATTTGAACAATTGTATTGTTTTAATGAACAGCGTATTTTTAGCATTTTCTTAGACTTTTGTAGGTGATTACTTTACGAAATGATCAGCCTCTAGTCAGGTCTGTCAGTGTTTTCAGACACAGTAGTTTCCAGGCACAGACACTGGCTTAAGGGTGTAGTATTTTTTGTCGTTGTTTTTTGTTGTTGTTTTTAAAGGTTTTTTGGTTGGGTTGGGTTTTTTAATGCAGTAATGCTCTGATTTAAGGAATAGTGTTACATGCAAGTAGTATTGCTTATGAAAAAGTAAGCCAGAAATTGAACTGATAATGATATTGTGTAAATTACATATTTTAAAAATACCCAAATACTGTTGACTTCCGTCCATGCTGTAACTTATCCTTTCATTCAGCAGCAGCAGTGTTGGAAGACAGCAGGCAATTGTGATTGGCGTGTCTCTTTGCTTTCTATCAAGCTGTTAAGGTTAGAGCTATTTTACAGCTGTTTGGCATTCAGATTGAGAGACCCTGTAACAGGTTACCCTTGTTATGCTGTAGGTAGAGCCAGTGTGTTGCAGGTAATATTGTAAGATGTAAGTAAGGTAGCTTATGATATCTGGTAAGATCAAGATGTAAGTACGTGATGTTCCTTAAATCTGGTTGTAACGAGTGCCTTGTTTGTTGTGGTTTGTTTTCACACATGGCTGTAGTAGCTTCATCATGTTGCTTGCTGTAAACAGTTCTGTGGTATTAGTAACATTGTCTGATATGATAATTCTGTATTGTGTTTGAAATAATTGGCTTGTTTTCATGTTTCCCATGCCTGCTTAGCTTTGGTAAACACTCCTGATTGAAAAATTTCAGAAATTAGGTCTCTTGTAAGCACTGAAGCAGTCCACTGCATAGAAAAGTGCTGAGGACCTAACTGCTGGTGCTGTGCGTGTTGGTGATAGCACAATATTATTATTACTACTACTGCTATTATTGTTACTATTATTGTACACCATGCATGTCAAATCTTTATGATAACCATATTAAACTGTGTTTGTGTGATACTGAAACTGGGGAATCTGTATGTTGTATTAATGGGGCATATTAATTTAAGGTATTCAATACGCAAATAGAAGAGTTAGAGTTGGGCATGCAGAAAGTGAGTGGCAGGCTGCAGAACATTTATATTCCCACTCTTCAAGGAGTGGGAAGAATGGAGGTTTGTTCTGCAGCCTTTCATCACAGGCACATAGGTAGACATAGAAATTGTAGTTCCTGAGCAAAAGTTTAGTAAAGCATAACAGGCACTGCCCATCCTTCCAGACTGAAATTTTATGTACAAGGACTTTGTTGTCTTAGATTAACCCCAGCTGATAGCTAAGTGCTATGCAGCCACTCACTCAGTTCTTGCTCCCCAGTGCTGAGGACAGATGTGGAAGAAAAAAACTAAACTGCATGGGTTAAGATAAAAAGAGCTTAACAGTTAAAGTGAAGTAAGATAAGCAGTGCTGATGGTAATAACAATATAATTGTAATGAAAAGAGGAGAAGGAGGAATAAACTCCAGAAACTTCACAAGTGGTGCATACTGCATTTAGTCACCACCCGCTGACTGATGCCCAGCTCATTCCACAGCAGTGATTGGCAGCTCCCAGTCACCACCCCCATTCATATGTTGGGAAGTGTGTTTTGTTGTGTGGACTATTCCGTTTGCTAGTTCATTCAGGTTAGCTGTACCAGTGATTCTCCCTCCTGGTTTTTTGTGTACCTGTTTGCTTGCAGAGCAGATGAAACTGAGGTCTTTGTTTTAAAGTAAAAGTACTATTTAGCAACATCTAAAACACTAGTTTCATTAATATTATCAGCATTATTCTCATACTGAATCCAAAATGCAGCTCTGTACCAGCTACTAAGACTAAAATAACTATCCCAGCTGAAACCAGGACAGTTGTGTTAATATACAGTATAAGAATTATATTGTGTCCAGTACTTCTACTGTTGTTTCAGCTCCAGCACTGCAAGAAATGTATCTAATGTATTTTGGATAACTTCTGACTTGACCTTTTCTCTGTCTTGTTTTTTTCTGTTTTCTTCAATGGCGGAAGTTAGCAGTTAACTTCATCAAGTCACAATCCTTAAATCAATTTCTTTCCCTGTGCTTTCAAGAATTTGTGTTATCCTTGAAGTTTAAGGTGCTTAGATTTTATTTTGGTGAATTTTTCTTCAGTCAGAGAAGCTTCTAAAGACTTTATTCTGTTACTTTTGTATCCCTTTCTGGTCACTTTAGATATGGAGAATGTTAGAAAATAGTACTGATTGATTTTCAATGTGTTTTCTTCAATTGAGATTGGATTCATTCCTTTTCAGAGTGAAATCTCTGTAATGCTAATACGTGGGGTTTTTTTAAGTAGCCATAGTTTTATGTAAGAAAGCTACTGACAGCTTTGAATATTCTTTTCTTAGAGTGGTTTTTAATTTCAAATGGCATTCCCATGAGTCTAAGAAGAACTTTATTCTTCAGTTTGTAGAACCTTTTTCATGTAGATTGAGTAGCTGTTGTACTTTGTCCTGTGACTGACTGGTTCCGTCAGTGGCCTTGCTGCATCCTCTTCTAAAGATGTGTCTTATCTTTAGGCTACATTTGAAGGAAATTTTCCAAAATTTACAATGAATTTGTGTAGACTTTTTTAGGTGGCCACCTCCAGTATAGGCTTATGTTAGTCTTTATCACTAATTTGTTAGGATAATAACCATTGTTGGCCTTTATGGTAATGCATATTTATAGTGCCTACAGGCAATCATTTAAGACTAAAATAGTGTTAATAAAAGCCTACCCAGTTCTGAAAATCAGTTCTCCCTGAAGTTTTTGGCATTGTACTAGGAGAACTGATCTGGTAAAATTCAAGTGAAGTAAATGTTTGCAGTTCTTGAGCCAGAGACAGGAGGGGACCATCACCAAGGTGATGGAGAGGGCTACACAGAGCTGTAGAACCATTTGGGTTGGAAAGGGCTTTATAGATCATCCAGTTCCAAGCCCTTTGTTCCTGTGTGTCACTGGTGTTGGAGTAAAGAATTTTTGCCTAACATATAATACAGATCTATCTGTCTTGTAATTCAGAAGTGTTTCCCCTGGTCCTATCACTTATCTGCCCACGTGTAAATCTATTCCTTTGTTTTATAACTCCTCTAAGCTTGGAAAGGTTTCAGTAAGGTTCCTAGAGCCTTGACATCTCCATGCTGAACAGCCCCATCTCTCTCAGCTTGGCTTCATAGGAGAGGTGCTTCAGCCTCCTGATCATCTTTGTGGCCCTCCTCTGGTGTTAACCCAGCAGATTCAAATCTTTGCTGTGCTGAGGACCCCAGAGCTGGATTCAGCACTCCAGATGGGGTCTACAGTAGCAGAGTAGATGGACAGGTCTTGAGCCCATTTCTCAAGTTTGTCCAGATCTCCCTGTCTGGCATCCCCTCCTTCATGCTGAGGGTGCGCTTAATCCCTGTCTGTGTAACTGATTAAGATATTCTAGAGCAGGGCTCCCAAGACAGAGGGATGCCACTCAATACCAGTCTCCACCTGGACACAGAGTCATTGACCACATCTCTCTGGCTGTGTCTATCCAGTCAATCCCTTATCCACCACATAGTCCATCCTTCAAATCCATGTTTCTCCAGTTTGGAGATCAGGATGAAAAAGTGCACGCGTGCCAGTAAGAGCTCTTTTACAGTGGTGAGAAGTTTTGGTGATGAGGAGTTTGATTCATCTGAACACTGTTACTGAGGAAGCAGGTTGACAGGTACCAGTAACCACTATTTTACAGCTTTTGGCACTTTTTCAACTACCTTCTGTGGTGGTACATAAATCATTTAGAGCACTTTGATTAAAACTGTGATTTCTGGCATGAATTTAAGTGAATATCTTGAGGTCTGGAATTGTACGTGTCCAGTTGGATTTTTCTTTTGTGTTAAAGGAAGCCTTTTGTGATGAGCAACTGTAAGAACAGTATTTTGATTTGGATAGACTCCTGATGTCATGGCAGAACAACTGCAGTTTTCAGTATTTTTCATCTACAGGTTGATGAAAAAGGAATTTTGTTCTGAGCTGTAGGGGACAGGGCAGGCAGCTTTTTCATGTTACAAAAAAAACCGAAACAATCAGGTTGTAAATGACCTTGGTTGTTCATTAGGACTGTTGCTATGATGTAGAGGTATGAAAAATATTAGCAGTCATTTGTTCTGCTGCATGAAATTTGATGATGAGTACTGAAGGTTCCCTGTTACTCTGAGAGTTTGTTGCTTATAAGTTTTATTTAGATTATGAAGTCTTGCCTGGGGCCTTTCTGTTACAATTTCTATGACAATGCAAACACAATTTTAAAAAGCAAGTACTATTTGAAAGAATCTCCTCTAACCAGCCATATTTGTATGAAGTTGATTGCAAATATGTCCTTGAGACTTATGTACTCCATTTATTATGAAATACATTTTGTAGTTAATAGACATTATGATAGATGTTATCATACTCTGAGAGTGTTCAGCAAACTTGTACCAAGAGGAGGTATTACAGTTGTGTACAAGTGCCTCTCTCAGGTTTCCTTAGTTCCAGTTTTGGATATGAAGAAGATATAAATTAAAAAAAATTTTTGGGATAAAACACTTTTTTCAATAAAACAGCCATGTCTAAAGACGTCTAAAGAGCCAATTGCGAAAGTACTTATTTTGACTATACCTGCTTGAACACTGAAACAGAATAATTTACAAAAAATACAGATATGCAATGCAAATCTGCATTTTGTTATTTAAATGAGAGTTCTTTAGAACTGTGTAATTTATAGCTGTGTTCTGGATCTGTCACAGAATTAACAGCTGCCTAGGTTCTGTCTTGGTAAACTGCTTTAGATACCTGACTTCACTGCAGAAGTGGCAAAATCAACCCAGTACTATAGCAGGAACACATTACTGAATTTCTTTTTTTTTCTTTTTCCCAAAATATGTTATATATTTAAAACACGTTTTGTTTTAAAACACGTTTTGTTTTAAAACACGTTTTGTTTTAAAACACGTTTTGTTTTAAAACACGTTTTGTTTTAAAACACGTTTTGTTTTAAAACACGTTTTGTTTTAAAACACGTTTTGTTTTAAAACACGTTTTGTTTTAAAACACGTTTTGTTTTAAAACACGTTTTGTTTTAAAACACGTTTTGTTTTAAAACACGTTTTGTTTTAAAACACGTTTTGTTTTAAAACACGTTTTGTTTTAAAACACGTTTTGTTTTAAAACACGTTTTGTTTTAAAACACGTTTTGTTTTAAAACACGTTTTGTTTTAAAACACGTTTTGTTTTAAAACACGTTTTGTTTTAAAACACGTTTTGTTTTAAAACACGTTTAAAACATTATATATATAAATATTAGTTATATTTCCTACAGAGGTATGTGTTCAGCAGCTTTAGCTGTGACAGTATTGTTACTGTTTAGATTGTGTTACTTGATCATATGATTTATTTAAATATAAATGTGTACATGGAATTTCTGTCATGCTTTTCAAGCCTGTATAGATATACCGAGTAAGTGCCATATATTTTCTAGCTGGTTGAAATGTGGGGAAAAAATCTGAGTGCCTCAAGTAGAGTTGGAAGGGATGGATCAAAATCCTTATTTCTGATTCATGTTTTTAGACTAGTGAATGTAGTACTGTAGGCAACAGATGTCAGGGTCTTAGTGGGTGAATTAATCCTTAATGTATACATACTACTGGATACCTCATGAAGTCAAGAAAAGTAAATTTAACCCTTATTTCCTTTGTGTGCTTTTAACAGTTGTTACTCAACCAAGTCCATCAGTTTCTCAGCCTGGTACTTCAGAGAGTGAGGAGAGAGCTGCTGAACTGCCGAAACCAAAGAAGAACAGATGTTTCATGTGCAGGAAGAAGGTTGGCCTTACAGGTATGAGAATACTGTCAATTTAAAAAAAAAATTGCATGATTAATTACTTCTTGCTAGATTAAACTTGGCAAAATTTGTGTTCTATTAAATTTATCAGCTTTTTCACAATTTGCACAACTTAGTAAATCCATTTCTTTTTTTTACTCTGTATGTCATAGTAGGCAAACATATCCCCTTTGTAGTGACTGCACCCTTTAATTAACACTTTAATTAAAAACTAATTCCTAGTAATGCTTCTTCTTTTTCTGTGTACAGGATTTGACTGCCGATGTGGAAACCTATTTTGTGGACTTCACCGTTATTCTGACAAGCATAACTGCCCATATGACTACAAAGCAGAAGCTGCAGCAAAAATCAGAAAAGAGAATCCAGTTGTGGTGGCTGAAAAAATTCAGAGAATATAAATTAATGTGCTTGTGAAAAGACTGACTGACTTTTTTTGGGGCTTTTTTTTTCAATACATCCTAAAAACCATGAAAAGAGCAGGTGCATGGTCATTTTCCTTTCTTTTTGAAAGTTTTACTTCTAGTCCTGTCTGTCTGAATGATACTTCAAATGTTTGAGTGTTAGTTACAGACAGAATTGGATAGATACAGCCCTTGAAAATGTATATGCCCTCCCCAGAATAGATGGATGATCAGAAACCTGCACAGGAATACACATGCGCAGAGGACAGACTAGTTCACATGTGCCAAATAGATTTATGCAATCTGCATGTGTGCAGCAGCTCTGCCTTTTGAGATGTGCATGAGGTATTTAATGTTCGGCTAATGTTATATGCCTGTTTTGGAGAAGGACACATCAAAACAGTTGGCAGTCTACTTCTATCATTTAAAATCGCATTCTACTTTTAGTTGTCACACTCCCATTTTAGTTTTCCAGCAGAATGCTGTGTAGAGGGGTCTACCATCACAGTAAGATGAGCATCTTTGCCGTATTTAAGTCACTTAACAACTGCACTGAGAAAAATAGAAAAAAATCAAATACATATGAGAAGAAAGTTGTTTTGTAAAAGATTACATTAACTTTAGAATCTTGGAAAAAAGTTCCCAAAGGAAATGTCCCATTAGGAGCTTAAGAACTGGCCTGCAACAGAGTTGTCCGCTTTTCCTTGCCTAGCTAAAAATGTTGTGTAGCACAATATTGTAAGATTGGTTTTCAAAACACAGTTACAAATGTTTCTAGACATATCACAGCATCTCTGTCAAGCAACAGGAGTCTGAATAAGTTGCTGAAATACTAGAGGAGTTTATTATTCATGTACTACTTATGTTCTGTGTGTTCCAAGTTCAAAAGAATATTAGGAATTAATTTTTCTAGTTTTAAATGTAACAGTTGCACCGTTCTGCATGGAAAACCATACCTAACATGGCTGCTGTAGACTTAAATGGTAGCTGGAACCACTCTTGGAGGGCTGCTTTATCATTTTTAATTGTACTTGGGTATAGGACTGTAGTGTTCTTGGGTGTATTGCATGGGCTGCGTTATCTACGGCATTGTACAATAACAACTCTAGAAAAGGCAGTATTCTTCACTGATGCTTGTCTGGTAATATATATCACTTCTGTGTTATAATGGAAGGGGTTTTTGTGATGTATGAAACTTGTGTTTTTTATATAAACAAATACGGTTTAGACTAGTGTTGTGGTAATGCCTGTTCTCATCTGTAAATAGTTACATACATACACAAGGCACTACTCCTACCTGATTTTTGTTGCCAGTGTTCAGTCTTGGTTTTTACTTCACTATTAAAAGCGTCAGGTTTTCGCTTCTAACTTTGTTCTTCTGAGTTATTAGATATGCAAACATGTACAGATAGTTCATATTTATGTATTGCACATAAGCTACAGCATCTATGCTATATTGTATTATGTAAATAATAAAAATAATGTACAGAAGGATTACTTCCTTTTATGGTAGTTCATTGGTTTTAGTTCTTACTGTAATGAGAATGTGACCTTGTTGAGGATCAAGAGTAAAGTTTGATATAAGTTCTTACAGATATTGTCCTATGCATAAGCTTGCCTATGTCCTTACTTGGATATTCCAAATATGGATAAATTTGTCTCAAATTTTTGAGACAAATTGCGTGAGCATCTGGGGTAGAGGTAACTACTTGATGACCTGACAAAAATGCCAGCAAGCAGCAATATGCTTTAAAGGGAGAAAAGTATTAGCATTGAACATCTGAACTTGATTCCAGTGGATCTGTCGTGATAGAGCCAGTACACTGACTAAACTATTCTGTCCACATCTTCACCAGCAGACCTCATCAGTTACTGTCAGTGTCAGCAACCAAATACAGGTGGTAAATATACCTGGTTTATCTTTTCCAGTGGGAAAGCAAAGGATACAGCACATGTTCCAGTGGAGAAAGACATCTTCAATACTGGATGATCCATAAAAATTGCTTATATCAGAAATGGATAATGTGTATTCCACCAGTCAGCTGATAGTCAACGTGATAAATTAATACTCCAGCCACTGTGTAAGGGAACACCGGCTTGCTCTGGGACTTCACCATGGACCTGCTTTAAAGCACCAAAATTACAGTATTTCTACCTTTTGTATTAAAGCAACATCTGCAGCTGCACTTCAGCATAAAGGTGTTGGCTTTTTTTTTTTTTTTTTAACTGAGAAGAATGCCCTGTGTTTGAGGATGTGTGTTTGAGGAAAAATGTGTGTTTGAGGAACTGTCTGGTTTTGATACTTTCTTGGCTAGAGTGGTTTAGGACTGGTACTAGTACTGATACTGTTGGTTTGTGATTATGGTGGTCTCAGTCTCAGTCTGATTTTTTCTGTACAAAGGTTGTACTTGCAAACACTTGTTAAAATATTTGATCTTGGTACATCTCTACAGGAAAGTATGGAATGAAAAATCTTTCTTTTTCCTGTAAAATCATTGATTGTATCGTGTAAATTGCACTTAAGTGGGGTATGAGTCTGTCCTCAAGTCTGTAAGTTGGCCAGTGCTTTGTTCTTTTAAGAGTGTTATGTCCTGAGCTCCGAGTCTCTTGAGGCTCATTAAACAAAGGAGGGGGAAGGTTGTTTGAAAAGAGCAGGTATTGATAAAGTATGTGGATGAGGACACTATTCGGACTTCAGTGCAAACACTGGTACATTTTCCAAGAAAGAAACGTAATTTCTTCATATGTCACTGATCCTCCTTTAACACTTGCCTGTTAGACAGATCTTTTTAAGTTATGCATAAACACAAGTTCTGAGAAAAGTCTTACTCTGCTTTAAACAGTGTTACTAGGTGATGGTGACTTTTTTGGTTAGGAAACAGAAAGGGCCATGTAAACGCATGAATAAATGAAAACACCGAGGTCATGATTTCATAATCTTCAATCTGTGAAATGCTTGCCTCCGTCCAAGTGTTATGGCTGTGCCACTACTATGTTCCACAGGATTCTGGGTGAACTTACTGACAGATACTACTGTTAAACCTGAAATTTGGAATGTAAGGATGGCCTTCCTGTGGTGGTTCCCATGCTCATGAACTGCGAGATGCTTTGGTTGGTTGGTGGTTGTGATGCATAAAGATGCCATGGGGTCAGAACCCCTGACTATCTTCATGGTGCTTAGATCATTGAAACTGTGCTATTGATCATTGGTGACTCTGCTTTGGGAGGTTGTTATTCACAAGTGTAAAGGAATGTCTTGGATGCTTCTAGTCACTGAAAGGGTGCTTAAGGATTTGACTCAGGTCTGGTGTCCCTGATAAATCAAAATGCATGTCATTTTTCCTGTATTCCTAAGCTGCTCTACAGTATCATCTGATGCATCTGCTTGAAGGAGGAAATGTACAGCAAATAAGGAATTGGTTTGTTTCAGGTATCCAGGTGTATTAAGTAGCCATGATTCAGTCACAAATGGAACTTTGCTCTCTGTATAGATGTGTGATTTTTCTGCTTCTTTCATTAGTTTCTCTGTCAGCCAGAAATAACAGGTTTTCTCACAAGTAACATATTACTTGTCTTTTTCTGTAATTAAACACCCAGGATGTTTGATGGACTGCTTTCTGATTTAGGAAAAAGAGCTTTGGCAGTATACCTGAAATTACCTGGATGGCATTGGAATTGACATATGACAAACATGAATAGTTAGAAATCTTCAGCTGGAAAAATAATGAGTGTCTATATGTTGAAATACAGTGCAGGAATGAAGTTCTGTCTGTGAGTTCAGTGAGAGTTATCACCACAGAGAGTTTTAAATGCCATTTTGCAAACCTGAGTTGTCATTTAATCTACTGTAAACACTTAGGAGAAAGTGCTTCAGCCTTTAAGTTGCCTGTTTTAGAAGTAATTTCGTAACAGCCAAAGAAGCAGAGTTGGAGTTTGGGGGTTTTTTCACAAAAAAAAAAAAAATAAAAAATACAGAGGCCATTTCTGCTTGAAAGGGCGTGTCAGCCTAATGAAGCTGAACTAAAGACCAGATCACTCATGGTATGAAGAATTGAGTTCTGTAGGAGGCAAATTAGCAGAATATCAGCAGTCTGTGATTTGATGTAAAGTAAATTAAAATAGGGGTAAAGATGGGAGTACTGAAATAAGTGCAAGAATCAACACCTACAATAGTAACCAAAACCACTGGCTTGACTGTTTTATTTGTGTAGGTCGAATCTACTATTTAAAAAGTTAATTGAAATAACTAGTGTCATAGCTTCCTGAAGAAGTTGTCCTGTACATGTCTTTTGTACTAGATGGTAAGATGGAGATGACAAATTCTTTTTTTGATGCCTATTTCATTTCAGTGTGTGTTTCTGTTGTAAGCTCATGGCCAGAATTGTAGCAGTGTTGGAAGATGGCCTTCTCAGGTGAGTGTTACTTCAGACCACCTAAGTGAGATATCTGTGTCTTCATTAAACCCCCTGTGGTGTTCTTTATGTCTGGATCTACAACCAGTTCACCAGCATTTATTTCCAAGCAGCAGTAAGCCTGCGAATCACAATCTGAGGTTTATTCACTATGGAGAGAAAACAAGAAATAAATGGGATAGTTATATTTACAACTTTTGTTACATTGTTGGTATAATCGTGAGAGGTGTTAGAAGCAGAAAATATTTGCTGAGCTATTACATGGCAAGCATGGACATGAAGAAATGCTACCTACAGCTCTGCCCTTTCACTTTTGGAGACCTACAATACCTGTGTCTAATATTTTTGCCTGTTCAAATATAGCAAAAGAGAATGAAGTCCCACAGAGAATCTTCACTTGGTAGTATCAGTGAGATTGTAGCACAAATCTGAGGAAAAGGAAATCAATTTAATTCACTATTCCTCATTCTTATCCATCTACTCTTTTCCATAGTGCACATACATATAGTTTAAAACCCACCCAGCCTGTGTCATTTTTTGATTAGGGTTTTCCTTGAGTGGAAAACATTTTTAGATGTGATTGAATTTTCTTCAGTGCATCAGTGAGAAGTTGGGTGCATGATGACTGTACCCAGAGTTCCCAAGAAAGCCTGTGAAACAGTTTGTGCACAGGACTATTTGACTTTGATAATACTTCTGGGAGACCAGGTCAGATTGGGTTTAAACAGGATTAGGCTAAAGTAGATATTCCTTAGTTGTATTTTAAGTAGCATGGGATTTATGAGGGGAAAGTAGATTTTGACCCTGGAAAAATCTTGATCCCTCTCAGTCTGGTTTCAGTCTTCAGAGTGAGACTGAGTTGGTTCCTTCAATTGCTGAATTCATATGATTAATAATACCCTTACTAATTTGTGCATTTTTGTTAGAATTCCTGACTGACCTTGTATGACTAAAGTCTTGGATGTTTTGTGGTCAATTCAGACATGACAGCAACTTGAAGGAAGTTCACTGAGTACCAGGTCTAGTGTGAGGATGATGCGCAGGCAGGAGAGGTGAGACCACTGCACACAGGTTTGCACACACTGTCGGGGAATCACGGTTTCGGTCTCTGTGCTGAAACAGTTTGGCTGGTAGCTTCAAGCATAGCAGTGATACAAAGATTAGCATTTGCCATTGCGACTTTAAGGTTTGCTAGCTGAGTGTGAGCCAGTGACCTGCAGGTTGTGGAGATAGTTTTACATTTAAGGGGATACTTTTGCTGAAACTAGCTAGTAACCACATGTCTGGACCTGCCAATAGATAAAGGTCTGACAGTAGAAGCAGTTCACTGGCTTCTCAGCAACATTTTCTAAGCTAGAGTTTGGGAATTGTACTGTGTTAGGAAATGGCCTAGAGATTCAAATTAATTTACTCCTCATTTCGCCTAAGCAGGGGTAATTATGTTTGTCATCTGCTGAGGCTGAATCACAGTTCAGCACAGTCATTTCTCAGTGTTAGCCAGCCTTCAGTAAACAGAGGCATCTAATACTCACTCTGCAAATAGCTTCTGGAGGCCAAACGTTGTATCAGTGAACAGTAACATCAGGACTTTACTGACTCTGCCTCTTTGTTTCCCAGAGCCCCTTGTACTGGTGGGCAAGGGTTGCTGTCTCAGTGCACAGAAGGGAGGACACAGTCTTATACTTCTGGCTCCAGTTGTGCCATATTACCAGACTACTGTCACCAGCTGCTTGACTGTCTTACAGCATTAGTTTTACCCTAACTTTTGCAATTGCTCCCTGATTTGGTTTTGGTGAAGTGATCCAAATTAAAAAGCCACATTTTGAAGAGCAGCATCGCAGATCTCAGAGAGGGTGGGTGAGTTACACTACTGGAAACAGAGGTACAACATCTAGGAGTACTCCAAGTGCTGACTAATGCCATCTTTCAATAAGAGGAGTGCAGCATCTGAGTTCTAAACAGCCCCTGGCCAGGAAAAGCAGCAGTGCCACGTTCTCGACCCAGCTCTCCTTGCTTCTTCAAGTGTCGCTGTGACATACCTGCTTTCCCCAAGCTCCAGAGTGGTATCAGGGAAGGCAAGGGAGGAGCAGCAGCCCCTTGGCTGGGCCCTCAATAGGCACTACTCAAGACACAGCTCCACCCTATCATGTTGGTGGGCAAAACCAGATGAAGCCTAGAGCTGTCATTTCTACATTTACCTTAGAGCAAATACTGCCCCAAAAGATCTATGAACTCCAGTATGCTTCTCTGGAGGCTAAAATCCACCCGGCACTGCACTTGGTCCTCATAAGGCTATTAAAGTTCTTCAATCACTGGCATTTCAGCTCAAGAAACAGCTGTACCATGCCAATGCCAAACAAGAAAAGCATCAATAGGCAAGAATACCTATATACTTCTACTGCCTTACCCTTACTCTGTAACTTAACTCCTGTACAAGCCTTGACTGGCCTTTTCTCTTTCATTTCATCCCCACTTGTGATAGCACTTTGACAGTCTGAAGTAAACATGTCTGATTTTCTTAAGGTAGTTCTCATAATTTGAAAACCCGCTCTCTGTGTATGTCTGTGTGTCGGTTGTTTTTTAACTCTGGTAAAAGTTTATGCCAAGAACATATCTTTGCAGACCTTATTAGTATTGAAGAAAGTAAGTTAACATATGCACAGCCTGCAGCATAAGCAGTGTACTGGTTTGAGTTACAAATGTAAAACTGTTTTTAGAAAAGCTAAAACCAAGAATGCTCCTATGGACTGCAAATCCTAATCAGTCAGGGTAACTTCCACTTCTCTTTCTGTTAAAGATGCTTCTTTTTAGAGAATATTTTACTAACATCCGTTAAGAGCTTATCCTCCTTCTGTAGAGTGTCCAAACTTATGTTTGGATTGTTTTTAACTAAACATAATTTAGTTAGGTGGAGTATAGACAAAGAATACTGTTTGAAATCTCTGTTTTTGCAAACCTGCTCATTGTATTTTTAAAAAGTCTGTTGTTCAGGCACACCGGCTTGCTGCCCATCTCTGTTCTACCTGAGAGCTGCTTCTGAAAACCCCTGCCCCTCACTCTCCCACCTTAGTCATCTGAAAGCTGTGTGTAGAGAAGCAAGGCCTTGTGTTCAGACATCAGATATATGCTTTTGTGTTTCAAAACCTTTTGTGCGTGCAGGATTTACAGCCATTAACACACTTTATGGCTTTTTTCTTTCCTACTTCAAGGAAAGAGCCATTATCAGCCCACAAATGTAGAAACACAACAAGCTCAGGAGTTTGATTCAGCTTACTATAACCAGTGGCTAACCACAGTCTTCACTGTGCCTCACTTTCCCTCTGGCACTTCAGGAAGTGATTCACAAAAATCAGCCGTAGAGAAAGAATGTCCAGAACAGCCCATCAGGGTCTCCCTGCTGCGGGTTGCCACCCCACGTGAGCAGGAGTCGCAGTTCAGGCTGGCAGGCCTGTGGGGTGCCAGCCGTGCCTGCTGCAGGGCCACTCCCAGCCCACACCGCCCCAGCGAGGCATCCTCGCCACAAACCTTCCCCGTCAGTGACTCAGCAGCTGAGAAACAGACTTTTTTTTTTTTTTTCTCTCCTCCCTGGGTACTTACAAGGAATTTCAATATAGGGAAACTGCTTGTAGAAAAATACTTAAATAAAGTAAACTAACTGGTGTCTTAAGGCTCCCCTTTCCCAAGGCTAAAAACTAAGCGTAAAAAGACCCCATATTTTCAATTAAAGAAGTTGTCAGTCACACTGGCTAGTCCCTGAACAAAGTTCCAGGAACAAGTAAATATTTTTAGGCAGGTGTGTTTGTTTTATCTGTGCTGATAGGGCCAAGCTGTGGCACAATCAGGTCACTTTGACCCTAAGCTAAGCACCAGAGCTCGGAAGGACTTTGAATGGGCCAAAAGGTGCCCTGGGACGTGGCATCATTGCAGGACCTGGTGCCCTGGGGCTGTCTATGCCACGCATCACTGTGATGATGGATCTGGAGTTTCAGCAACATGTGGATGCAGTCAGCAGCCAGGCCCTGCCTAGGGCACCATGGAGGCAGTGAGTATTTATTCCCAACATATTGCCTCTGCTGATCCCCAGGATGCTGGAACAAGGGGCTATCAGATGGGAAAAATGCTCCAAGTCACCAGGCAGAGCTGAGCCTGCAAGAGGGGAGAACAGCACCTCCTCTGTCACCATTGCTGCAGCATGAGCAGTCTCATACCCTCACACTCATTGCAAATGCCATAGAAGACTGAGTTTCAACAAGACATACTCACTTGTCTCTTTACCTGTGCTCAGAAGCAAAGCACAACAGTGCCAAAAAAGCTTGCACAAAGCCCTACAAGTGGCCACATGGATCATCCAGGAGGGTGTTTTGTGCTTTGAGTCCCTTTTTTAATTTTCAAACACTTTAATAGCAAGGAAGGTTTAATGCCTGCAGTATGATTGTTCTTCATAGGGCCTCCATGGGAATTTTGCCCATATCTGATCTGACTCATGAGAAAAGCTTTTTTTTCTGTTTTATGATTTTATAAAGATTTGGAACAAGGAATCTTATGTCATGCTTAAGTGAATTGTCATGCTGTGGTTGTGGTTGTAATAGGACATGAGTGTTTGTTCTTCTTTTATAACGATTTAATAAAATATCAAAATAGGAGTCTCAAAGTCCAGTATACAAGGTTGAGGCTGTGGTTGCTTCAAGGTGCTCACACTCTGCATGGTCAACAGACCAAGCAAAATGCAGAGAAGAGTGTGAGAGCTATTTGTATCAGCGAGAGACACCACACAATAAATTCTCATACTTAATTTTGTGTAATTATTAGTATGGATTTTTGTAGGCAGTAGAATAATCTGCTTATCAAATACAACTTTGAAATACATTAGCTCTGCCTTGTTCTGAAGTTAAACATGTAGCAATTTAGTCAGCTCAGTGAGTCACAATTCCTGTAAATGCAAAAGACAGCTCAGTGCATTTAGCACTAATATCACAATTAAAACTTCAGAAGCCTGCCTAAGTAACAGAACCACTCAAAACAATTCTATAGACATTTTTAGTAACGAGGGTGTAGTGTTTACTGAACAGGCAAGAATCCTCCTTATAAAAATCTTCACATGCTGTTGAGACTAGAAGTGTTTGGTTAAATTATGCCTGTAGAAAGGTTTAACTCTTCCAAAGCAGCACAAACATTTCAGAGGGGAGCAGTGCAATGCAATCTTTCAACGTCTATCAGAGCAAGTTGATTAGACCTTCGCAAGCAGTCAGCCTTGGCTTCCTTTGCTCCAGAGAGGGGCAGAGCTGGCAGATGAATCCTTGAGGCCAATGGAGGTGCTCATCATTGTGCCCCCTATCTTGGCAGAGAAGCCACAGTGTCCATCTGGTCTGTCCTGGGCTCTGCCAAAGACATTAAAAGTGGGGCCATGCTGTTGTTCCTGCCCTCTAGAGTAAAAGGATGAGTAAGTGTTTTTAAAAGGCTGTTGTGGTTATTATGAAGTAATTATTGGTAATGTCTAATACCTTGGTTTTGTGACCTTATTGCAAGAGAGGGCTAGTTGAAATTTTCATGGTTTTTGCATCTATGAGGATGTTGAAGTTACATAGTAATCTTGGGTTTAACAACTTACTAATTCTTATCCTTGCTATTAGTGATATCATGTAGTTTGTCCATCCATCCCCCATTTGTCACCCCAGTATCTGAATTTTATCAGGGCAGTTTAAAGAAAAAGGTTCTGAGAGCTCATGTGAATAACAGGAGTGAGTATGAATCATGATCCAAAGCGATATTTTGCACTTTGTATGTGCATCCTGTTGCAGTCAAGACTTAAATTTGTTGAGATCAGACCTCAAGTATGTCTGCAGTTGGACGCAATTTAAAAAGTTCTGTTAGTGGTTACAGAATGCACATCAGCAGGAATACACAAAACATCTCCAAAAGGAGATGCCACACTCAGGGCGACACCACCAGCTCCTCTCATGTCCTTACTAGAAGTGCAAGATTCCATATTGTACTCCATTTCTGTCAGAAAGGATCTATTAAAGAAATTAGCTTTTACATACACAAGGGCCAATGGGGAAGGAAATACCCTTCTCTTCCTTCTCTCCCTTCCTTCTCTGCCCTGTCATACAGTCTCTGCTATCCTCTTCATAGTGGCTGTCATACCACACAGCACATTCACAAAGGAAGGAGGAAAAGGTGGAAGCTTGATGCTTGAAATCAGTCTTGGATCAAGTGAAGGATGCTAGCTGCACAATATTTCTTTTAAAGTCTGGTGAATCTGACACCATCTTCCAGTAATTCCCAGCTCAGCAAGCCTTAGCATGGAGAAACAAAATATTTTAATGGCTTCAGGCAAATGCCAGCCTGTTTGGCCCTTGCAAAGCATCCAAAATGTTCTGCTGCTTCCAGGTCTATGAAATGGTCTGTGTGTTATTTGGGCGATAGGCAGTACTGACAGCTTCTCCTTGTTTTCTGAGAAACCAGTCCAGTCTACTTCATGTGTAATTTACTGTCTAGCCCTAATTTTTCTCTGTCAAACCAAATTACAAAAAAAATACATAACACACCCATTCGATAAATTGAACCAAAAATATAAGAAGCAGAAAACATTCTTAGTCTTTCTTAAAATAATTTTTAAGGACAGTGATGCTAGTTGAAAAGGTGACACTATACTATTCACAAAAGCTTGCAGTCTGGGAAGCAGGGATGTGTTTATGTAGCCAGTAAAACAAACAGAAGAAATGAATGTGCCACCCAACAAAAAATGATCAGATGGGATTCACAGTTGCTGCATTTTGCAAAAAAGCAAAAAAATATGAATGTACCAGAAAGGGACTAAACAAACTGAAGAGCTAAAGCAAAGTTCTCTAATGCAGTGTTGACTTAAACGTATACAATTTACTAGCTGAAAGCAGGGCAGTCTGTAAGGGGAGGCTTGTTTTGTGTCCTTCTTTCCTCCTGCATATCCTTATTATTCATCAACCTTACTAGAAACATGACAGTTTTGCTAGACAGACCTTTGGTCTGACCCAGCTCAAGGTTTTCACATCCTTGAATGGTAATGAATACTGTAGCTAATCCTGCAGAGGACACACAGCGAGGAGAGGGTGGTGTGCCATAGAGATGCACCTGCTGTCCATGTGAAGAATATAATACTGTTAACAACTCTGGCATTCTCGTGCCTCCTCCTTTTGCTGTATTTTTTCCCCAAATGAATAGTTTTTAATACACCAGAAAGTTATGGGATTTTTTTGTCTGAAGATAGAAAGGCCAGGGTCATCAGTGGGATGGCTGAAGGCTTCTGTGAATCCACAGAATGGGTATTATTTAGGAAAAAGGGTTGCTCAAGCCAGCTTGATGCCTATTTAGTCCCAGAACAGTTTAATATTCCCAGCAGAATTAACAGATAACATTTTCCAGGAGAAAATAGGGTTTTGGGGTTTTTTTGCAATGGGTGC
Organism: Passer domesticus; assembly: GCF_036417665.1. NCBI lineage: Eukaryota > Metazoa > Chordata > Aves > Passeriformes > Passeridae > Passer > Passer domesticus. The sequence goes on from NC_087512.1 coordinate 62,590,239, forward strand.
AATTTTACTTTCTTTCTTGGGTGGTTTTAAGAACTTTAGAAGAGGTAAGAGAAGCAGGAGAGGCAGTGGGGTAGCACTATTTGTGAGGGATTGTTTAGATTAGATTGAAACCCATGATGATGATAACAGGTTGAGTGAGTAAAGATCAGGGGAATGTCAGCAGAGTGGATGTCCTAGTAGGAGTCTGTTACAGACCACCTAGCCAGGATGAATAGGCAGATGATTCATTCTACAGGAGGCTGGGAGAAATCTCAGAAGTGCCACCCTTGCACTCATGGAGGATTTCAACTTGGCAAATATCTGCTGATAGTTTAGAAAATGAGGGTGTCCATCCTGAATCTCATGTCTCAGAAGGATGGTCTCCCCTTTTGCATCCTTGCCGTTTCTATGTCTCCCAGTAAATAATTCTAAGTAATTTATTGTCTGATTCTACTTTGTTATTTCATCCATGTAGTAGGTAATGCAGAAAATGTTGTCATTGAACTTGTTAAGTGTGGTTCTGGAAATGTATATTAAAATTGCTTTTTTAATACCTTTGACAGTGATTCCTCAGGTGATCTATATCACTCATTTGTTACAACTGTGTACTTCTTTTTTCACCACCCTAAAAGCACATCTATTTTTTTCTCACTCAGCAGCAAACCTCTTTTTGGAAAAAGATTACCAGGCATTTTAAATCAAATCACATTTTTCAGGAAAGACCTAGAAAATAATGGAGAGGGTTGACTGCAAGCATAAGCACCTGAGTCCACAGCTTCCCGTTCTGGAAGGAGCTATTGCAAAGCCTGGCACAGATCCTGCAGCCACATATGATGTGCTGTTGCACACTCATGTGTGACTGGGACAGGGTAAGGCGCTGTGAGGTGGTACCATGGCTCACCTTCATTTCATGCTTGCACAGGCTGTAGCTCTCAGCATTGCAGCCTGTGTGACATTTGTTCTATGGACAGCAACCCTCAGGTAACTCTGCAGACTCTGGAGGGTCTATGTCACTGGGGGGTTTTGTTATTGTTGCAGTGATTTTATAAATGCGATTTTCATGGCCTAAAAACCAAGGTGTTTCTTTGGGCAGGTCATGTCCTCTTCTCCAATGCAGTTTTCAGTACTACAGGAAGCCTGGAATACATTTTTAATGGAAGGCTTGTATGACTTTGGAGGCAAAAGTATGAAATGGTAGCAGACATAGGACAATGACTGCAAATTGAATGTAAGCAGCTGCTCCTCTACATGATGGACTGTGCTTCAGAGGTGTGAAGGGCTCACAAAAAGTGATGAAACACACTACTTTGAAGGATAATTCATAAAAAATGAGGGCTGTAGTTAACCAGGGGATTAGGATGACTGTATTTGTTCTGCCAGCCAGTCTTGAGGAGTCATGCTCCAAGAGAAGAGGGAGAAGGCCTGTGCAGGGATAGGGAAGAGCAGCACAAGCAGGTACCACCCTCCACCCACCTCCCTGGGCTTCTTCCACTGGTATGAAATACCTCTGTAAGATCAAGCCTAGGAAATAGTGCAGGAAAAAATGCTTTTTTCCCCTGCTGCTGCTCTTCTCATTATTCCTTTTGCTCTTTCCTTTTTCTTTTATTTTAATTTTTTTTCTTTCCCCTTTAAATCCTCACAGGGTTTTACAAAGAAGTTTTTCTGCCAAGCCATGTTCATTTAAAGGGAGGAAAAACTGAAGTGCAGGAGTTTATGAAGGTAGCTCATGACACCACCTCATGCTGCCTCACCTGGCCTCAGTTCCACATCGGCCAGAAGCAGCAGCTGCTACAGGACAGGAGCAGCTCCCAGAACAGGCAGGGGTGCAGCAGAGAGCTGTCTTTGCACCTAAACTGCATTCAGATGGCTTTTGTATCAGAAGAAGTGCAAATGTAGCAATTTGAATTCAATTTGACATTTTGTGATGTCATTGAGATGAGGATGCCCTGGAGATGGAATCTCCCTGCTCTCCAACAGACCTGCAGAGAGAGTCTGGGCTGCTTCTGTAGGGTGGCCCTGCTTCTGTAGGGTGTCCAAGCAACCTCTCAAACTGTCAGCACAGTGTTCATCACAGCACTGCACTTAAGGGAGCAAGATCCATAGTAAGCTGAGACACTGGGTGTTTAGCACCTGCACAGTGTCATGTTGCTCTTACATACCGTGCTTCAAACAACTCTAATCCTGGTCACTCGAATCCACTGTGTGTGTGTTTCACTGGGACATTCAGCCCCAAGGGTGGGTACATGGTGAAGATGTGAGACATGGCCTCTTGGGTGCCTCAGCCACCCCTCTCTGACCTGGAAAGATCAGAGCAGAGGGTTGCAACTCTTTCAATTCTTTATAGGTTTACACTTACAAAATCTGTAAATCCTCTTTCTGTAACAGCATCAGCTGCACACAGTTCAAACTCTTCTTCCTGTTACCCCTTGAAGCAAGTCAATTTTGCATAACAATGTTGGAAATGCCCAGAGGCAGCCCCTCAGCTGGGGTGGAGAGGATTGCTCAGCACTGGCTGCTGTGTCCTGCTAGGTAATGCTGATCTCATGTGGCACATCTGTTTGCTGTTTCACAAGTCATAAAAATACAAAAATGGGATTCCTCCTCAAAAATAAAAGGCCAGGGAATAATTTTTAGAGCACTAAGAGAGTACAGTGAGTATTAATGCTGCCCTTAGCTAGCTGGAATTGATATTCTGTATGAATTATCAGAGAAGTTGGGTTTCTGACAGCTGTGAACTTTCACCATTTTGCTGGGAGGTGAGATTGGTTCAAGCAGGGGCTGAGATAAAAATGTACCTACTGCTTAATACTTTCAGTTTCTAAGAAGAAAAATACTTCTATATTTTGAGATGTTAACACCAATTATAACACCAATTATAAAAGAAAAGGCATTGCTTGTATTTCAGCTTGATCTTGCAGCCTTTATGCCATATTATTAAGGTAATTCCTAAAGGCCATATTTAATTAAAAATAATGCAAGAATGCAGTCACGTGCTTTGAAAGGAAGAGCTGATTACAGATTACAAGCATAGGGCAAGCAACCTGCATTTTGCATTTTAACTATGCTCTCAAGTCATTAACTGCAAACCCATTAAGCTGAAATATAAATGATCCAGTATCTGATCTCAAACCAAGAGAATGTTTGTTTTCTGCTTTACAGTCATTGGAGAAGACTGATAAATTTCCGTTGATGAAGTATTCAGGATTATTCAGTGACTTTTTGGGGGGATTGCAAACTGTTTTCACTTGTACAAACTGTGCCTGCACCAACTCATTGTAGTAAAACAGACAATTATATACTGAGACTTACTGAGAGCATACCAAAGGCTCTCAGATTTTCTAATTGTCTTGGAAACCCTCTGCACCATAAGAACTCTGCTCTCATCTGGGACTCACACTACTTTATAAACAGGTAAGTCTCAACAGAGCACTCCAGTGAAATACTGCAAAAGCATTTCTTAATGGTGTTTTCCAAAAGTAAAGCGTCAAGTAGCAGAATTCCCATGCCAAAAGCCTAAATGGACCCTCCTAGTAAGAACAGTAATCTATAAATAAGTTTTCTTCCACTTTCTATTCTCAACTGGTTGATGAAAATACAGAACAGCTTTATTTCTTGTGCACAAAATTTTGAGCAAGTTGGTAACAGCTTGCACATAATTCTCAACATTTCAGTATGTAATTAGTGGTCCTCTTATGGCAGTTTTTCTTTCAAGCAAATCCACTTCTGAGTTTCACAGCTGCTTAAACTAGCGAGATTTTTATGCCTGAGCTTTGAAAATTAAGAAAGTGAAGAAATACATATTAAAGGAGACGTGACTCTTTCGTTAAGCTTAAGAAGCAAGCATTTCAAGACAGTATACTTCAACACAAAAAAATATAAAGTGGCTACTGAACACTGGCTTTGATTTATGAAGCCAACAAATCTGGTAATAAAGATACATCAAAATCTGTAAGAGCTTTGAATTAGAAAAAAAAGATCCCCTAAAATAAAATTCTACATACTAAACAGGGTTTGCAAATTCCTGTGATGGGAGGTTGCCCAGGTTCCCCAGAGAATAGGACATGTTGCTGTGTGTTTTTGCCTTCATTGTTTATTAGTCAGCTTGTCAGCTTTCCCTCTCTTCTCAAAAGTCAAGTACAGAAAGAGACAAGAGTTGGTGTAAACACAAGGCCTCTTTATTTTGTTTCAGCAGTACATGACTTCCTATTTAGCATGACCAAAACCAAGCAGAACAGTGGAAATCGCATATACCATTTCTCCTAATACATTGTTCTTCCTTGATACTGCACAAGTACAAAAGGAAGGATAAATTCAACATTAACTCCAGTTAGGCATTTTCACATGAACCAGAGCTTACGCACAACAGGTGACAAGCAGACAAATCAGCATCGGAAAAACTTACTCCAGCAAGATGTGAAGTCTCCTTCGGGGAAACAAAATTTGTCTTGAAGCAAAGGATGCAAACATCCTCAGGTAAGGAGCACATGCTAATACTTCCTAAAAACTTCATCACTAAAAGTTGTTAGAGGAGTACACAACCCAGCTCCAAAGCCACAAGGCCAGACAGGATGCTGTTTACAGCCTTCAGTTCTTACCAAAACTGGCCCCTTCTCCTGCTGGCTTATCTCCAGTTTTTTGTATCTAAATATGCCTAGGAGCACTTGGCCAAGGAAAGCTGCTGATGGCTTAAATGCAGATCACAGTAAAACAACTGTGTGTGTTTGTCAGCTGCTCACAGTTTATGTCCTAGCCTTGACTGAGTTTCATTTATGAGTTGACTCAAGTCATTAAGCCAAATCATTGAGTCTAAGAGCTGTGCAAACGTAACAACATCTACCTGGGTGGGACAGATATTTTGTGTAGAAGCATTAGGCAGACTGCTGTAAGATTTGCCCTTTATCCTCATCCTTCTCCCAGCTCCACTCCTTTACCAGTTATTTCCAAACTAAGACTCAGCCTGTGAGAAACCACAAACCAATACCAGAATTAAAGCCAATACACACTTATGACTCATGACCGGATAAAGAAGTGATGGTCTAGGCATGACTAAAGCATTCACTTCTGCAGAAGTGACTGCCTCTGCAGAAGCCACAAAGAACCTTTTGGCTGGAAAACACTAATTCTGGGCATTTTCTAAGAAAGAATTTCCACTGAAGTTAAACCCCATAGATTTAAGCCGAAGTCCTACTATCTAGAAGTTAATAATAGATATATGATTGTGTGATTTAAAATGTACACATTGGTCTCAGCAATGAGCTTAATTTCTAAATAATCTGATATTTAAAACACTTTGTATTCAGTCATTTCAGTCACACCAGACTGTATGTCTGTGCTACACTCAGTTATCAGTGCATCACCAGGCACATGACAGGGAATGATGTCTGGGGCATGCAAAACAGAAATTCTTCACTGGGACCAGACTAATTCAGCCTCCACTCTGGCCAGTGCTAAATGTTTCACAGGACAAGTGTAGATGAAACATAAAATGCCCTTACATTATGTTTCCTCTGCAGCCATTACAGGTAATTTTGATTTAAATCTTGGAGCTGAGCTCTAGAAGCTGTGGAAGGTTACATAATTATGCCATGAGCAAGTATCTGGGCTTGTATTATTAAGCATGTAAGCAACTGCTTTGGAAACTTGGTCAGGTTTTGGACCTCCATGACTTTTAGAAGGAATGACATCCATGATCTAATAGAACATTTCTTGGGAATGTATCTTTTTTTCTGAACATTTCACACCTAAAATTTCACTGACATGTCATCTTCTTTTTACAAGTTTCTCAGATCAATCTCCTTTCTACTTTGCAGTATTTTGTATTCTGCTATCAGTATTTTCAAATGTCTTCTGAAATTAATTTTTTACCTGTCCTTGGGGACAGTGCTATGTAGAGCCAGGAGATGGACATGATGATCCTTGAGGATCCCTTCCAGCTCAGCTTATTCAGAGACTCTACACGATCATTTTACAGGTGAGTTGACTCCTAACACATACCAGGTTGCAATTAAAGCAGCATAGTTTTTTAATGAAAATCCAGAACTTTAAAAGATGTCCACCTTACCATCTGTTATGGATTGTTCCTGGAAGTCCTTAAAATCATATTTTTAAACAGCTCATCTGAGTAATGACATTAATATCTTTTCCTTTTAAAACTGGAATATCCTTTTAAACAACTTGGGCTTAAGTATTCTTTTAAAATGAATAATCAATGGTAACTATGTTCTCTTTTGCTCAATTTAACTGTAGCTATTCAACAGTAATACCTTTTGCTAATTTGCATTGTATTATGATACTTGAAAAAATTCTATTTCTCTGCACTTCTTTTTACATTAAATGTTACTATTCAAGTTCATAAAACTATTGTATTTTTTTCATTCATGAGTGTATAATCAGGCACAGAATTTTAGACAGGGTAATTTTAAAGTTCCCTTTTCTAAAAGAAAGCAACCTTACTGAAAAAATTTCAGTGCAGTGAAAAAATACACTTTTTTTCCCCTACAAAACCTTAGAATTACACAAAAATACAGCATAAATATAAACATTAGGCCAAGGCAACATTTTAAAGTGCAGAACTCCACTTGCCACACATGAATAATTCAAATAATGCTGCATAATGCATAGGCAATTCTTACTAGTATTTCAAAACCTAAAGTGACACAATGAGACCAACATATAACAGTAATTCAAATGCATTCTATTTACAATAAATAAGTGCTCATCTGACCATAGAACACAGTAAGCATATTGTCCCAACAAGCAAGCTCTACACAAATACCCTTTTTTTTCCTTTGTGTGAATGGCGTGCTACCATTGAACATAAAGTCATATTAAGAAAGAAAGATCTCATCCACCATCTGGTAAGAAAACTTGTGGGGAGAGACATCTGGAATCTGTTGCATGTACATTTTTCCAGAGGTTTCATCTTTAATTAATCAATTTATACTGTCACATTTTTCAATTTACACTGATGAAGATTATTCCTATATTTTCTTCCACATACTCATATCCTCTTAATGTTCAGTTGTTTCATTTTAAGGTTTGGGGTTTTTTTGGTTGTTTGGTTTTTTGCTGGGGGGTGGTGTTGGGGAAAAGGGAGGAAGGTAGAAGAGGGTTGCTTCAATTTGTATTCAACTACTAAGTTCTGTGACGGCATGAGGACAGACGGGGAATAGTTCAAGTTCTAGCCTCTACTAGCATTTTGGTTTGAGACAATAGCGCTGTTCTAAACTGCCAATCATTCTCCTTTGCTGAACTTTGGTTCAGTTTGCAGGGTGGTTTTGGTATACAAGAATTAAGCTTATCTTGGAGAAAACTACACTGGAGGCTCAGCTGCCTTCCAAATACACTCCAGTCTCTAAAACAGACACTAAGAATCTGAACACATTACTTCGCCTGCTTCAAAGTGCTGAGCAGTAGGGGCATCTATCCAAGGAAGCAGAATGTATGTAGTCTTGAGATGCATGTAGCATACATGTGTAAGTCGCAGCAGTAACAGCTTTTACTAGTGATCCTCCCCCACCAAAACAAACATCTTGGCAATCTACACACAGGCACAGAGTCTCAAGGACCAAGACTTTACAGTGGGATCCTTAGAGATCTTTAGTGAGTAATTTTCCCTAAATTACTTCTGAGAATTCTGACTATTACATTCTTTGTATGACCTAAAACCTATAAATGTTTGTGCATAAGCCATCTTCCACTGAACAAACTTTTGGGACTGCCTTCAATGATCCCACTTAGCTCTTCTGGCAGCACATTTTTTCTCCATTCAGATCTATTTAAATGTTGTTGTCAAAAGACCCTCAGTTTATTTTTATATTAACTCCTCCACCAGCCTCCTCAAACATCAAATTCAGGCTTCTTTCCTTTACCCCTAAACACCTCAGCATTTAATGTAATGCTATCCATCTTGGGCTTCATTCCTCCTGTCCTGGGCATTGCAGAGTGCTGCAGGTAGCCCATGGCACTACCTGCAGGCAGAATTCATCCTCCAGCTGAGATTCTTAAAAAGATGATTTTCCATTGCTATGTCTGGGTAATGTCTGGATACTAGACATTAGAAAAGCTATAATCAAAAGAGGAGTTCCTACCTTGTCCCTGAATTTAACAAGAGTCAAACTATTCATGACCCAGTACAAATTCAGATACAAAGCTCACTGGCAGCAGTTATTCTTGAGTCCCTTCGTAATTGGCCCAGCAGTGCAGTCCTGAACTTGTTAAACTTTTAGTGTGTTCTCATATTGCAAATAAGCAACCTGTCCACCCCCTAAAAGTATTTTAAAAATGCTGAATCCCTTTCTTAAAAACACCACAAAATAATGGGAAAACAATTAAGTCAGAGACAGTTAAGGCTACCACTAAAATAAAAGCATTGATTTAATTCATAGCTCTGGAGACAAAGAAGTAGGGCACTAGCATACATTGTACACAAGCCTATGTGATCTTTCTTCATCACAGGAAAGCCAAAGCTGAAAACCATGTAATTCCCTAAAAATAGTTTCAAACAGTAACTGGGAGGATTAAAACATGTGTCTCACAGTTCTTTGGTTTTGAAATGTGAAATTTGGTCAATTAAATTCATGTCAAAATTCATGAGAATAGATGTCCCTGAATCAGGAAAGCAAGTTAAAGAGATGAAGGTTGTTATTTGCTGAACAATTGTGCTACTGGCTAGGTGACTGGGACACATGCAAAACATAATGGTTGAGAAAACACCCTGATGGAATGTGTAAATCTTAATCCTTAGATCTTGACTCCTAAAGCCTGAGAAGTCTTGGAACATAACGGGCAGGAAGGCTGTACCTCAGCACGCAGCGGCACGGTGCAGCAGCCAGGAGGACGCCTGAGCCAGCTCTGGCTGAGTGGCTGCACCCAGGTGATGCCTGCGAGACACCTCCTGCTTATTCCCTGCTGTTTGGTACAGCCCCTCAGCTTCGGCAAGGAAACCACATCGAACAGACTGTACTGCTATAGTGCCCAAATTAGCTGTTACACTCCCCCTTGACGCTATGCTGTCTCATGTAGGCAGAATCATAACAATACATAAGCTCTGATAATTCTTTTAAAATCAGAACATTATGAGTGGCGTTGGACAAGCACTCTCTCTGAAGTAGACGTGTAGTGAAACTTTGGTGCAGTGACCTCCCTTGCTTTGTAAACAGAGGTAAGTCCTATATCCCCAGGCAGTGAGATAAAAGTGCGAAACAAGGCTTAGTAAAATCAAAGAAGCTTGAATTAAGCCTTAAACCTATATTCAATACCTGTTTACAGTATCTAAATACAATATCGGTCTCTAGTGACCCTGAAATTAAAGCGGACATTGTTTATGTTGCACAAACATAATAGAGAAACAAGAAGAAATCAAAAGCAGGGAAATATGCCATTTTAGGAAAGAAAGTCACACAGATTTCCACAACAAAAAGGCATATTTTTTTACCTGGAATCCTGGAATTCTACAGGGCTGGAATTATGGCTGCCACATTGAAATACATAAAGAGCACAATAAGCTGAGCTGCTTTTTTCAGTGATGATTTTCACCTCAAGTCAAAGGTGGTAATGGCCAGAAAGAGACCATTTCTCTTGGAAATTTTTAAATGCACTCACTTCCCTTACAGAAAGGAGAAGGGACATCATCATATCGTCCTGTCTGAATGGTTGGGAGCAAATGAGTTTGGGAAGATTCTGCAGGATTCTCAACTTAATGAAGCACTCCCTCCAGTCCAGAAATACCTCTTAATTTGTTTGCCTTCATGTAGCTTGTAGAAATATCTTAGTGCCTGCTACTAATTTAAAAGAAGTTTAATTCAGCCATCACTCAGACCAAGGTAATTCAATGGAGTGTCTGACTACAAATGACAATCCTAAACTATTAAGTAATGACCCTTATTTATTTATAAACACAGACTTCTGACTTAACTCTTCATAAAAAATAATGTTTTAAATTAAGATTTTTTAAACTCATAGGAAAAACTGAAAATTACATTCTCTAAAAGGACACTGATTTTTCCGTACTTGATAATAATATTATGGAAATTGCATTCTTCCACGATATTCATTACCTGCAAAATCAATTTACAAGCAAAGGGTTTTTGTTTTTTTTTTAAATTCCTATAGAAAATGAGCATCTCATTGTACCACATAATGCTTCCTATACTATTATTAAACAGAGCCGCAGGTGCCCTCTATAAATAAGTTATTTATCAAATCCCCAATCAATGCACAAATGCTATTTTTACAAAGAAATTTAAATATCCATTCCCTCTAGAACCATGAAAATTTTGGTATAGTAATTCTTGAAAGGTCTAATGAAATTTTCAATGTATGCAAGTTTTTAACATTATCCAAAAGTGAGGTGTCATTCTTGATGATCAGGCACTGTGCTTAATCAATCTTTTCCAAATCAGATGCAGAATGATCAGCAGAGTATTTTGCAAAGAGAAAACTGATTTATACAGAGCTTGAAAAAGGAACCACTTGCTTTCCAGCCACATACACTTCAGAAATATTCCGATCATCACCTGAAATAACATGGTCAAAACTGAGATTTGTTCATAAATACAAACACTGATTTAATTAATGACAATTATGCAGTCTACAAAAACAGTTTTGGAACACATTATTTGCAGCAACCATTTCCTAGAACTAAGAAAGTCCATTTGGAGAGAAATAGTCAGGGCTACCACAAAAATTAATAAATATTTTAGCAACCCATGTGCTTTAAAAAAAAAATAAACATAGCATTCAGCTGCTGCAATAATGTCATGGATTTTCTGTATATTCAGTAGATCCAAACCCCAAAAATATTATATATCTGTACAGAAAATTATTTTTTGCACAGTATTTGAACTGGCTTGGGAGCCAGCCATCAAGAAAGCTGGTGTGACCCAGACAGCTCATCAGAAAGGCAAAAGTCTCATTACAGCACGACACAGCTGTGGCCACAGCTGGCACCAGGCACCTCAACATCACAACACAGCAGCAGTGCACCCCTGGTCCGGACACTGCCCGGACATGTTTACAAGCAATTATAAACCAGATTTTATTTATTAATGTCAAATATTAATGCTAATTATTTGGGACATGTTAATGTTCATAGAACAGTTGAATAAATATATTTAATTACTGCAAACAAATGTATACTTAGTAATGTAAAAATAAATTTATTATTAACCCCAACTTTTAATTTAGACATTTGATATAGGAAATGAGAATTCAACTTGAGCTGAAAATCAAAACATACCTAGATACAGGAACTTCTGGAGAGTGTCCTTTAAAAAAATGGGAGAAAACAAATTCAGAAAGCAATATGTGCTGTCCCCGATCATAATAATTTGAAGCTTGAAAGAACTGATAATAACACTTCTCCTAAATATTCCTAGTAACAGTGAAATCAAAACCTAATATACATAATTTACTTTTTGAAAACAAGGCAAATTTTAAACTTTTGTAAAATGCTAATAACAATAACAGCTTAAAAGGTATAGATTTAAACTTAAATAATTCTTTTTACAGAACTGGAATTGTTTCCAGGCAGTCTGACCACATCTATAAGCTCTAGCAACTGCTCTTCACTATCTTATTTAGTCAGAGAAGGATTTTGAATGAGAAGAGGTTTCCATACCATAAAACCAGCACTGCTTTAATGTTAACATAAAAACTGTGCTTTTAACTCAAATTAGCCATCTTGAGTGCTTGCTTCATTTTGTAACAGCAATGTAGAAAAGGCAACCTAACCTTTTTCTGGGAACAGGCTACCATTTTTCAGTCTGAACTCTAAGTATTGACTAAAAATAAATTGCTTATTCTTGGCTGCCATTTGTCACTGCAAATACATAACTGTAATTGTCATCTTGGGCTAATAAAACATGCATTAAAATATTACATGCATTTTTGCTCATGGTGTTTTGGAACTGTCACTGGGGTCAGCAAGATTCTGAAGAAAAAAACCCATGGAACATCTAGGCTGAAGCACAGACAGCAGGGGTGTAGTACACCCAATTCCTGTCACCAGAATCACTCTCAAGAGACCTTTTCTCTCTGTATCATGGACCTTCACCACATCACTTCCACTAATGTTTGGATCATCAATCCGGTTCTGATTACCTCAAAATCATCAGCAGAGAACAAGTCAAAAGGGCTATCTGAAGCCTTCGTGTTGATTAACAGTGCATCAAATTCTTTTCCCACCTCAAAGTTTCCAATCACATCACCCAGTCCTAGAGCTGAGGAAGAAAATAAGCTCATAAACACATCATCAGGACCATCCTCCTTCCACCATGTAGAAGTACCTGGCAACTTATTTGAATATTCATAAGACAAACAAAAATTTAGATGATTACAAGGAAAAACCCAAAACCAAATTGAATAGTATGTTAGCACCTGAGCTCTTAAGAGACTTAAGAAACAATAGGTTATATTCCAAAAACATTTAAACTCCAAATGGGGCAATGAAATTAAGTCAGAAAAATAGTAAAGCATATAATAACACTCACTTGCTAAGGCAGTATTCAACTACATTTTTTAAAAATGTTTAAGCAATTTTGAAAGGTTGTTAGACATATTGCAATAGTAACATATAGGAATATGATAATAAAAGAAGTATCCAGTGAGTATTGCAATTAGCAGGAACAAAGAATAATATGGTGTGGAAAAATAATCATAGAAAGTCTCAAGGTCTCATACCTACCTGTACGGCTTGCCTTGTGGTCTATTATTTAGCTTTATTTTTAAAATGTTTCATTACAAGCACAAGATCTCAGGCCCACATGCCTGAAAACCTAAAAATTAATCTTCAGGGACTGAGTAATTGCAAGTGCTTAGACTACCCAAAGAGAAGCCTTTGTGCCTCTTTAGAAATAAATTAGGACCATTTTAAGTTCTAGAAATAATCTGTAAATTAAATCTATTTTTCCAATACCCTGAAATTAAGTCCTCAAAGAGCATAATACCTGCAAATAATTTATTTGTTTTCAGATTGCACTGATAAAGGAAATTCAGTCTTGAAGTTACTTTAAGAAGTCATTGAAGTTTGTGAGTGGCAGGAATATGAAAATATCTTAAAGACATTTAAACTCCTACAAATTCTGAAATATTTTGATTACCTACTAGTTTCAACTAAAATGATCTCATGTTCCTTCAGGTTTTTGAGCAGAATGTAATTTTTAGATTAAACACAAGAGGGTGATAAATGTTTAGAAGTCTTAACAAAGCAAACTATAAAAACAATAATCACTCATTTAAATTTCTGCTACTGAAATTTTCAGTATCCAGGCTACTGGAAGCTTGTAGAAGTAATTTATATTCTACCCTTAAAAGTGATTCAGTAAGGATAAAACAGCCTAAAATCTATATTAAAAATTAACACTTTACTAAGGAAACCTAATACAGAAAAAGCACAAGAGTAGCTGGGAACGGAAACCACATAAGAGTTTCAGATTTTATTGATCTTCCTTTCTGTGTCTCAGCTAGTTTATTCTCACACTTTGTGTAAGAGCATATATTGTAGGAAAAAGAACACTATTTGTTTCCTACTCATCTTCTGTCTTCTCTACTTCCCCCATTACACTCTCCAGGAATTCAAACACAGTTCTGAGAAGACCTGATTGACAACATTTTCACTGCATCTTTTAAGCTTCCATTAATAATTCCCAATGGAGCTTTTTGGCAGCTACAGACAGGTTACACTGAGAAGATTTGGGACCAGTGCTTTGAAAGGTAGTGAGCTCATTTCTGGTAACTGAAACAATAATAGGTTTTCACTTACATATGGATTTCCTCTCTGCTAAATCATATCAGTTACACTAAAACTTTTTAAATTTTATCTATTTTTATGTGCACACTGATTACAGCAAAACTGGTTCTCCAAAACTGGATAACCCATATACTATATGATTGCATTCTGCAAATGCAACTGTGTTTTGAACAACCATGGTGGAAAGCCTGTTTTTCTGCTTTTCCTTGAGTGAGGAGTGATTTGCATGGTGTTTTGATTTGCAACAAACTTCCTCACTGACAGCTCAAAAAGCACAGTAAAATTAGAAACTGATGACAAATAGAATGCATGATTTTACAGTAATTGCAGTTTTTCTTCTAGATGATGGTTGCTGAGAAAACAAATTTCCAGCTGGTACAATAAATAGACAAGCACTTAACAGCCTTATGACTAAGAAGTCTGAGGATCTTTGCAAAGCAAATGTACAAACCTGAAAAGCCATTAAGATTTCGTTATTAAACTCTCTGCATTAATAGAGTACTCTTCTCTGAAAAGCCTAGGACGAGTATGAGAAACTGAAGGATTATCTCTGCCTACCTGTTAGATTTCACTCTGGCACCAGAAAATCTGTGAATCTCCCATGAAGGCAGGGAGACATATAATCAAAGAGAGTTGTAGCTCTCCATATGCACACTAAAGAATTTTCTTCTTACCTTGGCTTCCTCCCAGAGTGGCTAGCTGAAAAGCTTCTTTAAGAGTTAGTCCTGTTTCATTCACTTTATTGATCTGAAGGCTATTAGATGCCACCATTGTTTTCCTTATAGCATCAAGCATAGAAGCCGAATATCCACCTGCAACATCTAGAAGGGATCAGAGTCTTAGAAAAAAGCTTTGGGTATGAAGTCTCTACGTTAAATTTCTGTAAGTTTTAATTCAAAGTTCTAAAGCGACATATGTGGCAAACCCAACAAGTTCTACAGCTAAGCATTGTCTCTGAAGGCTTAATTCCCAATAAAGGTGCTCTCACACATAGTCAGGTGAACAGAACACAACACAAAAACAGAAACCTGAAAAGTTGATGTTCAGGTCCTGTTTAAGCTCACAAACAGCAACAAACAAAAGTCTTCACTAATTTTTAAAATTTGTTTTGAAACAGTTTTGGACCAACCCTAGATTTCAATAGTCTAGACTTTCTTACTTACAAGTGGAAAAAAACAAAGGAGGACCAAAAACTGGAGACATGCTGACTTTTAAATATGAACAGGTGAATGTATCTCCCAATGGTTTCCAGAAAAAACACTTTCAGAGCAAACTACTAACCTGTCCCAAGACCAAGCTTCACATTGTGTTCGAGAACCTTTTGCACATTTAAGACACCACTGCACATCCTGGATTGGAAAAAGAAACATGTTCTGTGTGTTACATGCAGAAAAAGTTCAGGAAAAGCAGGACTGCAGAGCCATTTTATGACAAAGACTCTCCCTTAATGTGTACAAGATTTGGTTTATTACTATTCTGTCTGGATACCATGCAGTATCTCATGTCTGCTCAATAGAAAGAAAGAATAGAAAGAATAGTCCATTTCCCCAAAACATTAGCAGACTTCAGGGGGAAGGGAAATGCCACTGACATCTACCACTGACAGAACAGTCAAAAGAAACAAATTTTTAGAAAAGAAATATTTATATAGATATGGATATAGATGCAATAACTAAACTGAAAGACCACAAATTGGCCCAGAGCATGCTATGCAGAAGTGGATAATGAATGGTCATGTCCAGTATTTCATTTCTGGTGTCACGAGGTATCATATAGCTTCTATATCATAGCTTTGCAATGGTAGCATCAACTCAGGGTACTACACAAATAATAGCTTTATTTAACTATACACCATTCCTATTTTCTTTTTTTAACTTACGAAAAGTTAGAATTGGGACAATGTGAAATTGCAGCTCCACGAAGACTAAAAAGTTTCAGCTCTTCTTCAGAAAGATGACAGGCATGTGCCATCACAGTCTAAAGAAAAAGAGAATCACAAATTTACTCAATATTTAATTTACTTCTGTGGCTGTGAGGTTTGCTGCACTGCTTTAAATAGCCAAAAAGGACATGTTACCATTTAGTGAAATTAATGCATTTCTTGAATTAAGCTCTTAAAACCCACAAGGGAAAAGCTGATTAACTTCAGTGTGCCTGACATATCATTCCTTCAGCTTTTTTGCATTTTTTAAATATAAGAATGCAGGGTTCTTGCTCTTGCAGTGACTGCTGTGACCAAAGACAAAAGCGAAAACTTCCCAGCTCTCCTGGTGCTGTTACAAGCTTACAATTTATATTTTGTAGCTAACACGGAGATTAAGTACTGGGGCTAGGAATACATCAGATAAAATGGAAGGTGTATGTACTCTTAGCATGTTTTCTATTAACTCTCTAAAGGTTTGCACCAGGGAAAGAGAGAGAGATTAACTATTCTTTATGTAAAATATAATCTAATTTTTTATGCAACCGATATATTGCTTTTACTTTTAGGCTGACATAACTGACTTTAAAAATAAGTTCACAAGAAAAACATTGAAGTATAGGATAGGATAATTTAATAGTGGATAAACCAATTATTCCCATACAAATCTAATTTGCGTTACCTCATATGCCAAATGACCACTGAAAGAGAGGAGCAAGAGTTCTGTTACAATCTGCATATAAAATTGAGCATGGCACAGAGGCTGCTTCCACTGAGCATCTCCTAATGGCACTGTACCCCTCACATCTCTATTCATCAAGCTCACTGTAGCTGAAAACACAAGGAGAATAGCCACGTCTTCAGATAAGGACCTACATATGGTAGCTACTGAAGCATATCCCTGCCAATCTGTACTGTTTCTAAAAGGAAAGAAACATTTTAGCAACAGTTAAAAAAAAAATCCCTGCTTTTAAAACACTTCCAAAAAATTGATTTGGTGTCTTGGTTTGAGTGGATGGGGAGAAAATATCTGAGGCTCTGCTGCCATGCTTGTGTTTAATAGAATCCTTTTCCAAATATACAGGACTCTGACTCCAGAAAGTACCAGTAATCATGATTTTTCATGACCATTTTCACTTGTGTGCATACAAGTCACAGAGACCTGTGCTTTTGCAGCAAAAATATGCTCTTTAGAACACTTGCACACCAAATCAGCATGCAAAGGACCATGTAAGAAAATAAAGAATAATTCTGTGTACACACTTCTGTTGTCCATATTGATTTCTCAGCCAAAAGGACAGTAAATAAGTAATTTACTAGGGTAAAATTTCAAACAGAGAATTGGGAGCTCAACAGCTAATTCTTAGGGAGTTTCCAGCTGTTACGCTTGTGTGTCTGAAAAGTCTCTCACAATTTTTTTAATGAACTTGACTGATTTTTAGGTACTCTGACCATAGTTAGGCTGTTCATTTTCAATTTTGCATGGGCAGTCCACTATCTAATTAGGTGTGCCCTGGGTCTCCAGCCTGTAATTACTGTGGGCAGGTATATCACATTTATCTCAACAGCATAAAGCTGTAATGAATTTCAATTCTTTGGGCTAGTGTGCCTCTCAAAGCTCGGTAAAATAAGCTGGTAAAATGAGGTGAGAGTGCTTTTGGATAGTCAGAGCAGTAAAGTGCATCTGTCTGCAAGCACAGTTGATGTTTAGAATTCAACACGGAGGGCCACTTCTCCATAGGAAGAAAGTGAAGCTGGTCCAACGTAACACTACAGAAGAAATCTTCAGGCAAACTGCAAAAATAGGATTACATCCTTGGAATACAAAGATAAATAGGTAATGTACAAGAATTGCCAGTTCCTACAATACCAGCTTTAACTAGCTTCCTTCTAATCCCACTGCCCTGATTCTCTTTGGAGCCTTTAGAAAATGCATCAGGGAGCATAAAATATTTTTCTTTTCACCTCCTCTAAAATACTTAGGAACACTGTAGGCTTGTTTAAAGATCCAACACCTCAACATAGAACATAAAACAAATTTCCTTTTCCCCAGATGTCACTGACCTTGACAGAACAATACAAATTTTTCGGGTAAATACAGTAAACCATCATATTCTAATGAATTCTACATGGACTAATGTAAGTCATATTTGGGAAGTTTCTATGAGGCTACCTTGCTGGTTAGCAGCTTGTTTTTATCATACAGTTCAGTGTAATTCTGGTAGGCAGGAAACATGTCCTCCACAAGTTTGATTTCTTCCTCAGTCTCACTTATGTGACTCTGCAACAAAAAAATGCATAGAGCGAGTCCTTTAAACAGCATTGAACCTGACATTGCAATCTTCTGAGCAATCTACTGGTGCTAAACATACATTCATAAAAAAGTGCTTGTAAAGCCTACAGTTCAATCTAATCCTTGCATCTCTTTTTTCATCAGACCTCAAGAAGTTTTCATAGGACCTAAAGAAGTAGCCCCATTTGTTCCTTAAAGGAATAAAGTGATATGAGACAGTACACATGTCCATCCCAGCAATGTGATGACACAATGTCCCCACTTTGTTTCAGGAAGATGTTAAAATAATACACAGTGTTGTTGCGAGGTGAAAGAGAGAACAAGCATACAACAGAGTGGATGCTGAGCTCAGGGCAGCAGATAAGTATCTCCTCCCAAAGGTTCTTCAGGTGGTCAGCATGCTGTCTGTCCACACCACTTAAACGGCACACAGAGCTCTCAGAGCTTACCTGCACGTGGAGATCGTGGGTTTGTGCTAAATCCCCAAGGGCATTCAGCAAGTCCTCTGTGCAAGAGGGGCCAAAGCGGGGGGTTATGATAGGCTGTACTCTGGGATACTGAAAATAATAGGAGATGAGGTTTGTATTCTACCTATACATTTCAGTAACCATAAGACTAGCATTTACTTGGCAATTACATTTTGTCTTCTACATTGCTTACTGCTTACTGCATTCTTGCCAACTCAAATTAAGCTGTATAGTCATTTCCTTGCTTTCATTAGACATCTCATTACAGAAACAGAGAATGAAAGTGGGGGTTTCTTACAACAATTTTAATAAACTTTATTAAAGAATTTGTTTTTATTAGAACTTTCATCAAGCTGCTGAAATTTCACCAGTCTTCAGCAGCACTGGATATTTTTTCATATTTGCTGACAGTCTAAATGCATGATGAGATATAAGTCAGTTGAATGACCAGATTTTTTTCAGTCACGCTTCTGTGACTATTGAAGATATAATGATGCAAAATTGCAAGCTTCTACAAAACCAAAGCCATTTTCGTGTCCAATCTTTACGCATAACAGCAACATACCCCTAAACTCCTTAGATAAGAAGAATGGTGGTATAATCAGACATGCCATACAGTAGGAAATAGTGGAGAAGACACTAAGAACTACAGAGGTTTACACCTTGCATCTCTAGATTAAAATTTTCCTAAAGAAATAGTTAGCAGGATTACAATTTTGTCACCAGTCAGAGGCAAGAGTTTAGCACAAGCCAGTAAGTGATAACTTGGACTGCAGTTCCTTGTATTATCTCCCAGAAAAAAGGAGCATAGGTCTTTGCAAATTAGCCAATTTACCCTAGTGATACATAGTTTAGGCATTACTCTAGTGATATAATCAGTTTAGGCACTAAACTCCAGGCAACTGCTCTTGAATAATTTGAGATGGGATATGAAAAGAAGCCACTGAAAAGCAAAGGCTGATAAGTACTATTGTATATAATGTTGGAGTGTAAACTTCTATCTTTACCATAGGAGTGTAAGCATGAATGTCTTTAGAAACACACTTTAAGACATGCACTGACCCAAAACACTAATTTTATAGTGAATTAGTAACTTTACTGAAAAAAATGATGATTTCTGCTGGTGACAATTCCTTCAATTAGTCTGTCTACTTCTATACTACAGAGTGATAAATTGAATTCCACCTTTCTTAACAAGAAAATCATCCTTTCTAGGAAGTCAGGTTTTTCAAACTCAGTAGAGAAACACAGATAACATTGCTCTGCTCTGAGAAGAGAAAACTGATTTTATACTGTTATAAGTACATTTCCCAACATGACTAGAACATTTTTCAGAGTGACGATATCTGTAAATTACACAGAAATATGTATATTTATTGATTTGTCACTAAGACAACAGATTCGGATAGCAGGATTAATTATTTCATGTGTTCACACAGCATCTTCTGAATACAGAAGTGAATTCAATAAAGAACACTACTTACTTTCTTTTCCAGTAGTTCTCTAACAAACCTGAAAAAGGGTAGAAATAAAGTTGCTATAAATCTGCCCTCTATGTAATAAATCATGAAAAATATAAAAAATATATACTTGGATACCCTGTTAAACATTTCAGACAGATCAATTTTTATACAAAATGTTGAGCCAGACCTTCAGAAGAAATAAAAAAAGGAACACAATGAAGTCAGCACAGTGACACCAAATTATGCTAGTTTTAAATTTGACTCCAAACATGATGACTATTGTTTCATAGCAATACTCAGCATTAGACAAGCAGCAATTATTCCGATCTCTCTCTGAAAACCAAACACATCCTACATTAAATGAATTGAAAACATAATTATAATCTAGAGCTGCAATATTGAAGAAAGAAAAAACATACCAAACTTAAATTTGTTTGCCCGTGAATTCAAATTGCAGTGTTTAAACCTTTTCAAATCCAAATTTTAAAAGATGCAGCAAAACTTTATATCTACAGTAGATTCATATGTCCTTGTTCACTTAAAGAACCCCTGATTTTTGGAAATGCTTATATTAGTGTTAGTGTATAGACTATCTACCTTCCGGAAAATAAAGATTTACTTACTCTGTTAACTAAAATGCTACCTCAGACCTCTACAAAAAACCCCAAGCAGTCACTACAGATAATGCAGATGATAACTAAACTCCCTCCTACTAAACTTCCTCCTACTTTGGAAGCAGGAAAATCTTCGAAAGCCCATTTGTTCAGTGTATGTAAATGACATGTGAAAGACAGTTTGAGATGCTTTCTGGACAGGATCTCTGTGAATTTTTATGTCACAATTTGTAGTACGAAAATTGTGTAATTTTAATCACAACACATGTTGTATCAAGTTTTTCAAATGTGTCCAGAGGAAAAAGAAAATGAACCTTGCGCTAGATCACCAGATGGAAATGAGAAATTTGAGTTTGACTTTTGCAATGACCAAAGGAGTTTGAGCCCACCCCGTCTAACTTGAGAGCGAAAATGCCAAGCAAATTAGCTATCACCTGCCTGTTTCTCCTCTTACCAATTAACCTGATCACACTTGATCAGAAGCTTTATGATCAGAACTTGATCAATAAAATACGCACTTGAGCAGAAGCTTTAACAGAAATCTAATGCCCAGTTGACAAGTCAAAATTTCAATGTGACTGTTTTTATTCTTTCTCACATTCCTTGAACAGTGTGAGCTGTTTCAAAACTGATGAAATGTGATTAAATATGTTTTGCAAATATAGACTGTAATTTGTTGGGTTATGTACTTCTCCATAAGGAAAGAAGCTCAGCTTCAAATCACTGTCTTCTGTAGCAGAACAGACTTCAACATAGGTTCTCATCTTTGCAGCTGACTATAACTAATAGTAGCATATCTAATCTAGAGTTCCATTCCCTAACTTTTTATTAAATCCTCTTTGACAAAGAATCATAGGTTCAAATTCTTGATTAATTTAAATTTAATATATGAAGTAGTTGGAATTGTATCTTATTTCCATGCACAAAATATAAATATTTCTGAATGTTAACTCTAAGTAACTGAAATGAGTGTAGTCCATTATCTGACAGTGTGACAGATAACATTTCTTAGATTCTTAAAAAAACAAGCAACAAAAACCCAACTAACATGTTGCTCTCTTAATGAAACAGCTCTTTCATTCTTCTGCAATTGAACTGCTGTGATTCGGATAAGTACTCCAGATCCATGACAAGAAGCACACAGCCCTATTCCCTACACAGCTATGGAGTACTTGTGGCAACCTGTCACCCAAAGTTGAGAAATGTTTCTTATTACACAATCAAAAGGGAATAAGTTGGAGGCACAAGATAGACATTTAAAAGAAAGCTCTTTAAATCCTTCTGAAGCTTTTGAAACTTCTTTTAAAGAAGTTCTGCTTCTTTCAGACCTATTTGGCAGGACTTGCACTGTATTATGGAAGCTGGGGATTTACATAGAGGGAAACAAATGTTAAAAGAGTGAATGTTTTGAAAATTTCTTTAAATATAAACACTATTAGAAATACATGACCATTTCTAACTTTTGCTGTCACGCCTTTAGCATCATTTGTAAAAACAAGAGAGCAACCGCATATAAGTGTCAAAATATATTTATATTACTCTTAGGGGTTTTCTCTTTCAGCATGACATCTGACACTTTTATATAAGTAAATAGATAGTCCCATGAGAAGAGCTGTATGTGTTCTTAACTGTTTTCTGAGCATGGGTGTGAAAGACATGAGAAACATCATAGTAAACTCCTATAATCCAGTGTTGGCTCTGCTCCGCTACAAACGTTGCCTTCATTTGATTCTCCTTCATTCTCTCAGCTGCATGTTGGAGTAGTTTGGCTGGTGCTGTGATGGAGAAGAGATGTTTAAAATGGGGTACATGAAAGCTGAGTTCTACAACTTGAATAAAGCCTTAACCTAAATGGTGGAAGGAAATAGCTTAGAAGTTAACAGGGATGAAGGAACTGGCTGCCACCTCACCACTGTATGTCAGGTCCCATGGCCTGACATACACAGCTGTGAAAGGGAAAAGAGGCAGTAGAAAACAGACATATCTTCTCAAATCCTAGATATGTAGTTTCTCCCTCTCTTTAGAAAAGCCAAAGAGATGCTACTTGGGCAGTGCAGGGTTATTGCCAGGACAGTAGGGGACAGTACTATTGGAAGAAAAACCCTGATGCTAATAAATTCACACCTGTAGCTCTTGGACAGATTCACATTCACTTCTCAGATGTATGAAAAATCTTATTTTAAAAGGTTATGCCACAAATTTTATCATTTTACCTTTCTGTCTCTTGGATAGAGTCAGCAGTAATCTCTTTGTATTCTGGAACACTGTCATTCACATCCATGCAGACTTTTCCAACAAATGCTCGTTGACCAAATTTATCTGTTGAGATGCATCAGAATATAAATCTCAGAATCACTGATTTTCAGAAACCATTACCAAAGCTTGTAGGGAAATAAACAAAGTCCACCCCACCCACTTCCATTTAGGATGACCAGAATTTATGCTCCTGTCTTGTCTCAAGTTAGGATCATTCATGTGACTTTTAAGGATAAAAAGAAAAGACGAAATAAGGAAACAAACAATATCAAATAGGAGCTGTCTTCCACATTAATACTCAATTTTATAAATAATAACTAGATTACTATAATTGAACCACAACCAGAATTCTTAATGGTAGTCTATGAAGACAGCTATGACACAAAGGATGAGAAACACAAGCATCAAAGTACAGTAGCTGTAGTAGAAGACTACCTGAAGATGAGAGAAGGCATAAAGATCTTAGCAAACCATCTCTCTTTATGCTACCAGGCAAAGATTGCTAACAGGCCTCCCACATGCAGTTAGAGGGAGAAATTTCCAGATCTATTCTAGACTCTTTCTTGAGATTTACCCATGCTAGATGAATAAATCAGAACTTGTGTAAAACACATATATAATATCCAATTCTAGGCTGTCAAATGTGTTTTAAAATCAGATCTCTTAGTCCACATTTACTATTTAAGTTGTTTAATGTAATGGCTTTAAAATTTTCCTAATAAATCAGAATAGCTAATTTTCGATGAAATTTGAAATTCTTATTAAATTTCTCTGCTTTTTGAGCTGTCTGAGCCTTGAGAAATCCTGCAAGAACAACAACATTTTCAAACAGCAAGCATTTGCAACTATGAACAGAAGGAAAGAATAAAATTCTGATGCAGCTTCCACTTCGCTGATTTCAGAGGGTGTGTGAAGATTTTTGATATTGATTGAGACCTCAGTGTATCAGGAAATTAATGCACTGACTGGGCCTCCTGACATTCAGTTCTTTAAAACCTCAAATAACAAAAAGTTAGAAAAAGCAGAGAGCTGCAGCTGAAGAACAAGTCCAACAGACCTAATTCAAGCTCAGCCAGCAGCTGATTTGGGAATGAGAAGGAATAACAATCATTGGATAGAGGTATTTAAGTGAAAATGGGTAACAGGTGGGGTTTGGGGACGCAGTGTGACAGGTTCAATGAATAAAAAACTAATTAGGAGACAGATCCGTAGCTAATCTAAACTCCTAAACATTGTTTCCTTCAACTAATGCAATCCACACAATCCTTCAAAACTCACTGTTAGACTTACCTATAATTTCAGCAAGAAGAAGGGAACTGTCTGTGTGAATTGTTGCAAAGTAGCAAGCTGTAGTCGTGCCATTCTTTAGAGTTCGTCTCTAAAAAAAGAAATCAGTTTCAACTGTCTGAGAAAAAAACCAGTAAAGCTGTCAAAATTCAGAACAGGAAGTCTCATTTCAAACTGCAAGAACATTTAGTTATTGTGAAATTTTGCAGTGAAGTGGGAAGGTAAAAATATAGATTTTTAATTTCATAAAGCTTTTTTTAAGTCTGAGGGTTAATAAATACAAAGAACTCCTCACAAAATTTTTCAGTGGCTAAACCCATAGAAACCAGTCTCTATTCCTTTCCCCAAACAGGAAATACTCCAACTTATATTTAGAAGTACAAACAACTAGTACTTTTTGCCGTTTCCTAGTTATGAAAGGGTCTCCAATTTTCATGGTGAAGCACTGTTTACTAGTGTTAGCAAAGCAAGGATTTTGGGGAACATGGTGGTTTTCTTTTAGCAACCCGATCTAGCTGGAAAAACATGTCAGGTTTTCATGTATCAAAAACCTTTGTTGTTCCCAAATACCAAGTATCAAACTTAACTGTAAAAGCAAACTGAGCAAAACCACTCAGACTATGAGCTAATTATTTATCTAATATACCATTTGAAAGGAAATCTCCATATTACTTTTGGGGAACATAATAGTAAATTACCAGGTATTTTAGTTACATTAATTCATGATGAAATTTGTATCTTCTCTTGTCCTTGGGAGTGATGTAAACTATGTTGACCACTTATCCAACATACAGGCCTAAACTATATTTTGGATTCTGGCTGCCAAGTAATTTGAGAATTTTCTTAATTTTTTTTTAATTAGATAAAAGTGGGATGTCCCACACAATGTTTGGAGGAAGTCTAGAGTTAATTATTTGACAAACATGAAGCCAAGCTCTGTCTATTCCTTACAACACTCAAATGAGAATCTTTAGAAGTTCCAAAAAAAGTCTCAAAATAGTAATGCCATTACTAAGACAAGTTGCCTTTTTCTTTTCTAGCTTTTAAAATTCAGAATTCTTTACTTCTGGTATTCTAACAGCTTTGTTAAAGTAAATCTAAAGACATTCTGTTTCCAAAACTTCAACACAAAGAGAAGGTTCCAGCTAAAAGCAGGAAAATTTCACCTAAATTGTTTCTTTTGCTGAGTATAGAAGGTGTTTGTTGGAAACAGAACTTTGATTTGAAAAAATCCACTGCTTTTTCATTACAACTTCATAAGCACAATGATACTTATGAAAAAAACATCTGCTCCATGAAAGTTTAGCTCTGTTTCTAACAGATGAAGGTTATAATTGGCCCCATCAAACACTGCAGAGTGACTGGTATTCTGTATCTTCTGCGGGTGAAGACATTTTCCTGACCCTGTTCTATTTGATTCACATGGGGAGAGCCTAACTTCCACCTCTCTCTGGCAGCTCTTTTGCAGATGATACTGCACACTCACCTTGCAGGGTGAGCTCTCTAGATGTGCTGGGGTCACTCAGCCTGCACTGCAACAGTGTGTTGGGCACACAGCTCAGAGGTGATGTCACCTCTACGTTTTAAGCACTTGAAGGCATGTGTGCTTGTCACTGGAGCTTATGACCAGGCTACTCCTGCATGCTTTTATCATGGCAGATGGCAGAAAGTAATTTCTTTTAAAATTTGTGTGGCAGGAAACTGCATAACTATTTATTTTAGATTTGTTATGTTATTATATCGACAACAGATGCTGCCAGGGTAATAGACAAGTTATGCTGGCCAAATAATTTTATCTGTTGAAGATATTTCAGTCCACATATTAAAGGATAAATTTCAGTTACAGGCCAGAACTATTACTCTGCAATATGACCTAGGTGCCTGTTGTTCATTCAGTGGATCTTAAAAACTTTATGACACTCAGAACCAGTCTAGCTCCAACACAGTCTTTGTTTGGCCCACAGTACCATGGAGAGACTCCTTCTAAAGCCCCTGCAGTGAAAGACATTCTCACTATAAAGACCTCTGCAGCAGCAATGTCTTCCTTTACTCCTCCAGAACACCCCAGATTTGTCATCTATCAGAAGTATCTTCTCTTTCATGTGGTTTTTGCAGATGTCATAACAGAGGATGTTTGTGCAAGAAATGAAACATCCCCTGATTTTATTTTTTTTTACTATGCTTGGTTATTGCTACATTGAGGTGGTCTACACCTGCTGGCTGTACAAATTCTGAGAGCAGGTTAGTTTTGTAGATTAGTAATTGTCATTATATTCAGAAAAAGTGATAAACAGTTCATTTTTAACCTTGTGATTAAATGAACTCTACTGCCAGCAACACGAGAACAAGGCTGTAACTAGGAACAGACAGTCTTGACTAGCAATTGGAACAGTGGCTATCTTGGCTTTATCTGGTTTCCATGACAGTAAAACATTCTCTACTCTTTCTGCTGACCTTCTGAGAACATGCCAATATTACACAAAAATGAATGTCACCAAGTAGGTAAACATCATTTGCAGGACTTACAACAACTCTGGTGTACACTTCTTCTGCAAAACCACTGTCCTGGTATTTGGCTTCTGTTGGGAATGTGTATGCAGTCAACCACTGCAAAAGAGGCAGGTCTACTCTTGTACCAGTAAATGAATACTGAGGAGCATGAATATGTGTATCAACCAATCCCGGCATGAAGAATTCACTAAGGAAAGAAAATAAAATTGTAATAATACAAAATGCCTTAAAATTCTCCATAGTAATTAGCTTTGTTTTAAACAGTGTACTTGATTAAAATTCACCAGAATAAGTGGCAAGTACAGATTAATCTGTCTCTTCCAGCATCAGCCTATTAACTCCTGCTGTACCTCTACCCATACCCATATTTTGGTATGAAGCAGTTGAGTAATATCATTTCCACAGCAAAATACTAACTGTGAGAAAAACAGCTTAAGAGTATGATTAATCTAATGGTCTCTAATATTGACCCACCCTAAATGCCAGCAAACAAAGGGGAACTGAACTCACAATAACTAAAATTACTCCACTATAGAATCCACCTGAAAAAGAGATTTGTACGCAGTCTTGTTTCCCAGTTTGAATATATATGGAATGCCTCTAGCTTCCTGACCATTAAATTTACAAAATGTGACTTTCTATATGCCAGTTTTCTTTCTATGTTATTTATATGCCTATAGAGATATATAAAGTCAATGAATTTCAAGGCTTAATGGAAGAGCAGACTCTCTGTCTAAAAATGCAGACACAGACACTGGTTAAAAAAGCACTGCTCAATATCTTGATGGGAAAGACAATTTACAATGTAACTGTAAAACTATATGTTGTCATGCAATGTTCATGCAATAAGAGGAATTAATATATCAATATTACTAGGAAGTTGCTATGGCTATTTTGTTTTGTGCTGAAACTCCTTACTGCATAACATTTCTCTCACTCCTCTTTTCTACTCCCTGACTATGAATGAACTGAATTTTTTCTCTTTTTAGCTCCTCTTTTTTTCTGTTTTCTTACAGGCAAAAATGCTGAAAAGTCTTCCTCAATCTGATTCACATTCTCAGCACCTTCCATTTTACTCAGGCTATTTCAATTGAAGAAAAAATCTGATTATTCATATATACTGAATGATTAGCCTTTCAGCAAAGCATAGAAGTTTTTCAACATTTGATTACTAGAGGGTAGTTGTAGCTCTCAATTATAAGCCACAATTCATTTACAGTGCTACTACATGCAAAGCATAATCCAAAACTTTTCACACAGTCCAAAACTTTTTCACTTCACCATAAAAGTTGGAGGATTTCACTGGATGAAGAAAAAATAAATGCTCCAGCTGCAGTATAGTGAGAAATCAAAAGCTCTGCATTTAAAGGGTTTAAATCTTCATCTTGTATTAATTTTTATTATGCAATGTGTCAAAGTCCAAGCAAATGAGTTTCATGTCTGCAGTGTCAGAGTTACCTACATTTACTACATCTAGACTTTCATGTTAGGCACAGCCCACTGCTAAACAAAATGGATATAAAATGTAAGCTCAAGATAGAATGGCACTCACTTCTGCGAGCACGGAAGAGATTATGCTTGAAAATTAAATATGGCATTTTGTTCTGTGCAGCATACATCAGCCAGCACAATTCAGCCATGTCTGCAATCCCAAACCAAGGAATGCTAAAAGAATACGGACTGTCCATCCTCCGAGTTGCATCCAGGCACCTTTGGGTAAAAAGCTCTTAGTGCACTAAAATGGAATTTTGGCCATTAAATATATGGGCATCATACGGGTTTAATGTGTCGCTGTCAAAAGGTATTCCAAAGACTCGCTTTACCTCACTCAAAGAACAAACTGCATTTCCTGTAGCTAATCTTAACAAAACACATACTGTTTACTCAGTTGTCTTATGTCAGATGTTTTGAACCCCCACGTCTTAGCCAGTTGCTCTAGCTGATCAGCTTGTTCCACAAACACAATCTAAAAAAAAAGAAAACATAGTTAAGTACCTTAAATGTGCATCCCACATCGGCTTTATGTGAAGGCAAAACAAGTTATATCTTAAAACCAATTTTACACACTTACTACAGAGGTGTTAGGTTTGCATTGAGACACATGTTCTTTCTGACTATCAAGCATGATTTTGAAATACCTTCTCATAATCCAGTGAATAACTGCATCCACCTTGTAACTTGTAATAAAACAATTAATTTCTTCTCAGGTAATACACAGGCAGAACAGCACAGACCTGAGTGTCCCACAAGGTAATATCATGCTATGGCCACTTGTGAAGAGTTGTACAACAGTCTTACAGGAATGCAGGTACAGTATTCACAACCAGCGGGCTCAAATTACCTGCTGTGCCTATGACTGACTGACATCAAGCTAAGTATTTTCTAATTTTCTGCTTGTGTTGGTCTTTTTTAATTTTTTCAGTGCCTAAGATGAGAAAATAAATTGAAGGGGAAAATGTGGATAATATTTTCTTTTTACAGAATGGGCTAAAAGGATGCTGAGTTCTTTGTTTATTTAAAAAAAAACCCCTACAATCTGTTGATCTGAGCCAAACTCAACCCCATTTGACTCCTAGAGAACATATACTCTACTGATGATGAGTTGCTGTTGCCTAGTCAGAATTTTAACACATTTCCTATTTATTTTTAACTTCTGTGGTATTTTAATCTATGAGATGACTCTTAGGTGCTGAATTCTCAACTCTTTGATTCTCTGGTCTATCACTAATAGGCATGACAGCTCCTCAGGAAACAGAGACTGTGGAGCCTAGGAACTGTAATGCCCACTACAGGCTCCATACGGGATCCAAGTATCCTCAATACTTGACAATTTAGAGGACTTGGAAGTCTTCCCTGGCCAAAGACTGCCTATCTGAACTTACAGAAATTCCTGCCCCTAACCACAGCATCTGCCAGAAACCAATTCACAGTCTTCTAATCCTTTGGTTATAAGAGCTCATTCCCTTAAGCTCAAGGGAATAGTCTTCCTGTTATCAGTATCCTTCTGCTCCTGGGATGATATCCACACTGAGGGTCTGTATCACCCTCATGACAGCAGCTTCTAGGGCAACAGTTAAAAAGAAAAACAAAACTACATTGAAGAAGGCAAAACTTAGTACTTGTAAAACGGCAATAGGAAGAAACTTAGGAGGAAGAGCAAGAGGACTGAAAAAAGCATTGTTCCCACTTATTTGAAGGCCATTCTTTATCTGTGTGCTTCTTTTGCATAGAAATACACTATTTTCTGTTTTTTCCATAGATAAAAATAAGCAAAGCTGCTAAACTGTAAACACTCCTAAAATGTACACAATAAGTTATTGGCTGTCTTGTCTTTTAAATTAGTCATGGATGGCATGATTTATATTGTTTAAAGAGCAGATATTTTACCTTTTAAGTCAGAAAAAAATATTAAAATAATGCCATATAAATAAATACCACACTAGCAAAAATTGTAAGTTTGTAGTGTTCCATTAATAGTTAACAAGAAGCAGTATTGTCCTCCATGCAAAGAGGAATACATCCAACTTAATTTAACTGCAGAAGGTTTGGAATACAGACCAGAAATATCTGATGTGCAATAAAGAAAATGTCATTCAGATATTGAAGTCAAAATGGATACAGAATGAGCAATGTAAGAGCTTCTGGTGAGGAGAAGGGTGAAGAGGGAGGGGAAAAAAAGAGAGAGAGAAAAACATGAAACACCAGATGACAAATTCTGAAAACAGGCGTTGCCATGGAAAAGCAGTGGCTGTAATGTACTCTTAGGGTGCAGAAAAATAAAATACCTAAATCATGGAAAAATGAAGAAAATATGTTTCAAGGAAGCTGGATACATTAAATCAATTCTAAACCTGACACCTGGTTTATTATGGTTGAATTAGACTATGGGTAAATCAACAAGACATCTATACTTTTTTCAAACAGACTTCCCAATGGAATTCCTTTGTCAGCCAAGAGTTGTTCCCCATTGCTTTAGGATGCATTTCTAATGCTGAATGCTTTAAACTCTTTGAGATCCTATGCCTGGATATTTGCTCTAGTATTTGCTTGTGCATTCAAGGTAACCAACTGGATGCACAGTTCTTTTAATTAGTTCTGCACCTCAACACTGTAGAAGCAAGAAGAAATTCTACACCAGAGTCACTACAGAGTCAAGAGAAGTGCACAAGACTAAGAACTTCAGCTTTAAAGAAGAAAGCCAAGGAAAATAACTGGCACTCTGGGAAAGGTGTATCACAAAACACAAAATTAGTGGCAGCTAACCCCATTGTCCAAACACTTCTGTAAGTTCTCACGTGTTACTCACGTAATGGGGCTAAAGAATCCAAAGATCAGGGGTAAAGTTCTCCCAACACTTGTGACTAACTCAGGCCTTTTGTATACCAAGTGATGGCCAAAGCTCTTACATTAAAGCATAGCTGGTCAACTAAACCACGCATCAACCCTGATGTAGCAAATCCTGAGTGCCTTCATGCACCACAGAGCAAGTATTTTACTAACAAGAAAATGGAAAGGTAATTATACTGGCGGAAGGAACATGGTTTGCTTGGATCCATGACATTCAGAGGGGAACATGAGAAGGGGTCTATTCCTTTCCCCTCCCACATGCTCTCCTCCCTCCCTGTTCCCACAGTTAAATGATGCCTGTTGTTTGCCTAGTTCCCAAAACTGGAATGCAAGGCTAAATGAGAGACAAGAACATTTGCAACACCCAGCGGCTAAAGGAACTGCCCACCTGCTGAAAAAGGGGAGCAATGAACTCCAGATAGATGGCACCTTCCTCCTTGTACAGCTGACAGATGTCCACTTGCTGTCACAACTGGCTTAAATCAAACCTGATGCTCAAAATCCTTATTCCACAACTCTTGTTCTTTTCATGACTTCCACAAGGGCTTTTAGCTTAATATTTTTTTCTATTTCCTTAATATTCTACTCACCTAGGACAATCACACCAACATTTCAATAACAATTAATATTTTGCACCTATGTCTGTTTTGTTTACCCTGAGGAATACTGGTCTTTCTCTTTGCCGTTCCTCAAGGAAGACACTACACTGCTCTGCAAACCACTCAGTTAAACATGGTCCTTACTTTGCTAACTTGATGATAAATTCAGGGTTTATATCCAAAAGCAATGTTTTTCTTCATAAAACTTTGTTTTCATCTTGGGCAAAGCAGAGAGATGACATTTTATATCCCTTGGATGTAAAATGCAGGGACTCACTGTAAAACAGAACCCAGTTGTTCATACAAGCTCTGACACACAGTGTCAGAGACCATGCAAAATTTTTCCATGGTGGAGTCAGCAACATGAGGCAAAAGAAGGACACCTGTTTAGTTAAATCTACATATTTGGGAGGAAAACAGAAGCAGTTTTGGTGTAAATTTGAAAAATAAAGGTAAGTAATTTTATAACCACTATGTCTTTCTTGAAAAGCCACCTCTTCTGTGATTCCAGTGGTTGTTCTGCATGAGGCTACATTATGAGTAATAGAGAGAAAAGAGAGCATATATTAAAATGTCAAGAATTTGTAATAAAAAGAGAATAAAATAAAAGTGCTTGTCACTGTATTCTGGTGGGAATTTTGTTTTAGGAAGATAGTGTTGCAATGGATTTAAAAAAAAATTCTGCCAATTTATGCAAGAAAAATAGTATACTATTAATCCTTGTTCCCTAGGAAAAGGAGAGAGTAACTGAGAGCACAGATCCCTAGGTGTTGCTTACTAAGATATTTCTTTTTCAAGAAAATCACTAAAAAATCTTGATTTCATATGGATGCTGTGTAGAGACACTTTTCCAGAACTGACATTAAAGAGAGTGCGATAGAGTATAGATTTCTGCCTTGTGCACCCGAGTTAACCAGCCAAACCTTTTTCATTTAGATCTATTGTTTAAGACCAGCCAATACATAACTATGCAAGTTTTTACTCCCCTCTTGTTCGTCAAAATACAGTTCCTCACAGACTTCTAGACACCTTGCACCAGACTCCTCAACAGCTACAAAAGGGCTGTCTTGAAACAGGCCCTCATGGTCAAATGTGAATAGAGAAAATGCACTGTTAGGGCTCAAACTGTGTTTTGCACATATTTCAAATGTTACTGAAGCCTGACACACTGAAGCCTGTTATTTAGCCACAAGAAAGAAAGCTACTTTTTTAGATTTAATACAGGGTGACCATATGTTATTGAGTTTACAAGAAATCACCAGTTTACTTGCACAACCTGCACTATGAAACTGATTTTCAAGTGTGATAAGGGCTAAGGAAATGACACTGCCTCCCTGCCAGACTCTCTCCTACATTATCAGCAAGTGCAACGCTTGTTTTAAGCTTGGTTCATACTACTGAAATGCCCCACATAATGATCTTTCTAACTCTTTATGGGTATACGCCATGGGGAGGATTTTTGCGACAAGAAGACAAAAAAAGCCTCGTTTAGATGGCTGTGCAGTGGGTAGACAGCTAATTTCACCATCACTGTTTAGACATCCTGAGAATCAAAATCCAGCTTGTGAAACTGAAAGAAAACAGAGAATCTGAAAGAAAGCCAGGTCTAGGAACGCTGCTGTTCCGGGAACACCCGGCACAGCCCAAAAGCAGATTTATGCCAGCTGCAGGCTCGTGCCGAAGGGACGCTCCATCCCGGTTAACTCCAGCTCCCGCAAGTGCGAAATTCCTTCTCCGCGGCGCCTGCCCCGACAGACAGGAGCGCGAAAATGCTCCGCTTTCCCTGCACAGAGCGGCGGAGCCGGCCCTGCCCCTGGCCACCCGGACTCGGGGCCGCAAGGGTCACTCCGGGCATCTCCCGCCGCCCGCACCGCGCCGGCGCCCGCCACACCCCGCCCGAGCCCCCCACTCACTGTCCCGTTATCGTCCACCCCCAGAAGGTGTCCGTGCAGGATCTCCATGGGGGCGGAGGCGCTGGAGTGCACGAAGGTCCCCTTGAAGACGTGAGCGAGCGGCGGCCGCTGCGGGGAGCTCATGGCGGCGGGTGCGGGCTGGCAGCTGCCACCCCGCGGGCTGCCTTCCCTCGGTGTCTCTCGGTGCCGCCGGCGGCTTCCTGGAGCTGTTACCATTTCCCCACCCCCTGGTGACTTTCTTTACGGGGAGTGGTTGCGGCGCAAGGAGGGCGGGAGGCCGCTCCGCACCCTTCGCCTTCCCGCGGGTGTCCGGCGGAGCGCGGCGTGCCCCCAGCCCCGGCCTTCCGCCGCTGGTGCCCCATCCCAGCGATGTGTTCTCCCCGTGCAAGAGCCGCGAACGAAAGGAGACGTGCCCGGTGGGTTTTGGGGTCCCAGTTTCTCGCTGGGGAGCGGTGAGAGATTCGACAATGTGGCTGGTAGTGTCTGACAACTCAGTTTTGCAACCAACCTGCGGATTGTAAGCATTTGCATAAGTTTAATTTGCAATAGGATTTGTAGGTTGGAAAAAACCTTTTAGACCCTCAAATGTCGGACTGTCTCGTCAGTCCTCAGCCTCTGTATCAGACATTAGAAGAATGTAACAGTAGAGAATAGATGCCAGCTGAGGTACTAGAATTTCCAGAAGTAGGCAGCCTCATTCACTATAGAAAAAGAGAAAACAACCTCAGAAGGATGAAAGGCAGAGAAAAATTAATTTTGTTGACTCAGAGAAATGTGTCCCCGGAACAACATTCTGCTCCAACAACCTAAGTCAAAGTACATAATGAACACATCCTAAGAGGATCACTTCTGAGAGTACTGGACTATGGCTTCACAAAGGCAGAATTATGTGCATCAAGGATAAAACCATGAATGTCCTCTGAATTAATGTTTGAAGTGACCTTTATTCATCAACTTATCAAGTGAGAAATGAGATTGGCACCAAGGGCACTGACACTACCGTTCTCAAGGCTGGATTGCAGTTTGTCATTACATGGTTTATCATTAAAGACCTTTGCAATCCCCATTGTGCTGACACTATACAAATGCTTGGCAGATTATGTTTCCTACAGACTCTCCAGACTAATGGTGGGAGGAAAGAGAAACACAGCAGGAAAGTGCAGAATAAATTTAATTTTAGTCGGCTATGGGCAAGTCATCAGCCTCTGTCTTGCCTTTTTTGCATAAGAATATGTTGTGTTACTGAGAATAAAGTTAAAAAAATGTTGGGATGTTCATATGTGGATTTTGTGATCAGCTAAGTCAGGCAATAAAGAGTTCTCAATTAGGACTTGCAAAAAACCCCTCTTACAAAGTGTTTTCTCAGGGTGTTACAGTTGTGATCGTCAATGCTGCAGCTGAAATGAGCTGTTTTCCAAGCTATTACTCCAGGCAAGGAAAATTGTCTTTTGCAGCAGAAAGGATAAAGAGTGGGAGAAAGGCTGGTTTTGCTATTGACTAATCAGGTGAATGGAAATAAGAAATATGGTGAAGGGACCAAGCAGCAGTAAATTCACTTGCTCCTCCTGTGAAGAGAGGAGTGAAAACAGTTTTCCCAGCAACAGCTGCTGCTCCACACAACCTGCCTTTGCCCTGGCGGCAGCAGGCAGTACGAGAGCTCAAGATTTTGTACCAAAAGCTGTATTAGCCTGATTTGCATTAAGTGAAGCCCACAGCTGTCATAGGACAGCATACTGGAGAAGTAAACCAGGGGAGCTGCTTCTACCAAACTCATTTACTCTGTTGTTCAAAGTAACATTCAGCAGAGCTCAGTGTTTCTGAGGAACCTTTTGGTTGTGTGGTGGGGAAGGAGGCTGCTCCTGAGAATCTCTGTCTGCTTTGACACTAGTTTTCCATTAAAAATCTCAGGGATTGCCTCCAATATCCTTAAAAAAAAGAAGTGCAGTGATTTGAGTGAGATGCAATCCAGGTAGTATTTATGCAAGAGAAGAAACCAAAAATATGGACTGTCTGTTTCATTAGCACTTTTACGGAGAAATGTCAATAACAAGCACTACTTATTTTTTGGGAGTTGGTTTTGGTTTTTTTTTTTTTTTTGGCTTTAGTGTGTTAGTGTGTTCCAAACACTCTGAAGCTGTACAATTTCCTTGTCAAAAGACCTTCCAAAAAGAGGCGTCTCTGCTTTTCCCAGCTGTCACATGGAAGCATGGGAGCTGTGGAAAACTGCTGGTGGAAGAATGGTTAACACCCTTCCCTCCTCCCAGATTTTTTTTTAATTTTAATTTGCAGCCAGTTACATATGCATGCCCTAGATGCTTACATGAGTCAAGGTGAGACCATGGCCAACTATGAAAAACTGAGCCATTGTTCCAAACTGTTGTGAGACTGAAGTATGTTTAGTTTTTTTCTGGGATAAACTGGGCTAGGCAGTTCACCATCTGGAATAGAAGTATAATGCTCTGTTGTGACTGTTACATTATAATTAATTTAAGGAGTAGCTTTTCTTTTTTTTTTCCTTCCCTGAAATAGTTGATGGTCTGGAGAGAGACATTTAGCTTCTTATAAATCATGCAATGAGTGTTCTTTTAGTAAAACTTAATATTGTCATATATATGTTAATGCAATTAATAATTAAAAGTGTGTACTTTGATCTAATACTGTTTAAAAAAATAAGTCTGTCTCATTATTCAGTGGCTTATCAGACTTTCTATGTCTTCTAAATTATTGGCTTCTAGACAATTATTTAAATTAATCTTTAGGTGAGTACTGAAGCCAAACATATTCAGGATTAGAAGAATAATCATCAATGTATTTCTAAGACCACAAGGACAGATTTTAACAGAATAAGAGCGCCTTCATTCTCCTTAACACTTCCACTTTCTGATCTTTTCTTCACTTGTCACACTGCCAAGGAAGAATTCAATTAGTCGATTCAAAGTCTCAGAGCACCTAAGCTGATCCTGTAACTTCTGAGATATATAAGAAAAAGAAACCTGCTTCTTCTCACTGCTTTCAAAAAGTAGTTGATGGGGTACTTGCCACCAACAAGAAACTCCTCCACCATGAGCCTGTTGAGGTCAGTGCCTGTGCAGCCAGAGTGCCAGGATGCGAGAATTACTACTCTGATCTGGCAATGAATGTTATTATAGCATTTATGATCAAAATGGACCTTGTCCATAATTTGTAACATAGCAACTAGGTAAGAGGAGAGAAAAAAAAATACACTTGATTTCTTTGCCAATATTTTTTTTTTCTGGATAAGGAAGAGCTGATTATGCAGCTACTCAATCCTTGGGATTATTAAAAAAAAAAAAACAAAAACAAACAAACAAAAAAACAAACAAACAAACAAACAAAAAAAACAAAAACAAAAAAAAACACCAAACAAACAAACAAAAAAATCAACCAAACCAAAAAACCCAAAGGAGTGGAGCATGATAAATGCCTACTCTCAAGTGAGAAATTAGGTTGGGAGCTAGGTTTTAATCCAGCACAGGCTACTACATACACCTTATTTTCTCACAAAAATTTATATAATCAGAATATGTTACATTAGTTAACTTTTCCAACTCCATGTAAAAGTGAAAATTACCACACTCCAAAAGAATATGAAGAAATTACAATAAAAACAACCTCTGTCATTTGCTTCCATGAGTATTCACTCTGCAGGTCCCAGCTGTAGTTTTCAGCCTTTGATACACAAGTCTACAAAGCTTTGGGAAGGCAAGGCTCAGACACTGCCAGGGGATGCTGGAGCTACTTTCTGATGCTCCCTATCTCCTAAAGAGGCCAGTACTGGCGTAGTACTGTCATAAAATATCTCATCATTAGAACTTTGAAATGGCACATTCTGCTTGCTCACAGATACATAATTAAATGAAGCACAGATTGGCTGATGTTAATTCTTACGCTCATGATTTTTTTTCTGTTTTACTGCCAAGGCTTTTTCATAACAGGAATTGTATTAACTAAGCCAGAAAAATTCTTAAGGAGAGACAGCAAATGCTACACAAATATCAGTAAAATTCATTTCTCATAAGAAGTACAGACATGAATAGGTGAGATATGTCAAAAGATTTTGTTGACAAATTAATTGTATTTTCCACAAGAAAAAAAGAAAAAAAAATCAATGTGCTTGGTGGACTTTATCTCTGATCATGTTAAAAGAGAATACAATTGAATTTGTGCGTCTGCTGCTCTTAGCAGAAGTTTATGGGAAAAAATATGGACATGACTTGCTGTTACTGCCTGAGAACTTTCTCTGAGAAATTTTATCCATGGAATTACATTGTATGGTGGAGCCAACACACATTATAAATGGGATCGACTTCTCTCTGGTCATGGCAATGTCATAGACCACTGTAGGTAACTGCTCAAAGACTTTGTTGTTAGTCTCATTTTCATGCTTAAAACCAATAAAACCAAATAATAATCTCCAACATACTATCAGTGGTGATTTATCTAACTTTGCATTGCTAACAAAAGATAAAATATTTTAGACATATAGTCACAAATAAATTGTCATAAGGAATTAAAGTGAGATGTTACAATTTATTTCTGCTATATTGCTGTCCATACATGATCACTTTTCCTACTTTACCAAAGACCAAATTTCACTGATGCTGGAATTAATTTTCTTTTTGAGTGATTTGTGAACTCTGAACCATGATGAATAATCTAATTCACACATATGATTAATAGTCTGTGTATCTAAACCTACTCCTGTAAAATCACTTAATGTTTGCAATGTATTGACCAGCAGTTGCACTCCTAAGCTGTTTGAAGGATCTCTTCAAGTGTGCCAGTGTTCAGTAAAGTAGCAAAATCATAATGAAAAGTTTTGTGATCAGGTTGAAGGAAGTCTATTGGAAATATAGAAATAACATCACAGTATTATTAGTCCATCACTTCATTACAGAAGCTAGTAAAACATAAATATATAAACTATAAGAATCTAAAAAATAACCAAACACTTTTTGAATTCCATTTGTAATAGTGATGCATTTACACTGAACTAACCAACTTACTTATTCGCAGTTACATAATTTTATGGATTACCAGTTCTGAAATTGAAAAGGAATTTATTTCAATGACTTTTTTGACAGAAACTTCCTGCTTTGCATCCAAAACAGGATTTTGAAGCCATCTGAAAGTGGTGGTCTCTAATTTGAGGTATACAATATTTTGAACTTCCCAATAGTTCTTCTTAAAGAAGGACAGAGAACAGAAGGAAGCAGGAAAAATGAGAGAAAAGAAGCAACATTTTGTAGAGGCACATATTCATGCAAGGTCAATCTGAAAAGTTGATAAAAGCCCACTTCTCCAAAAGGCAAATAAATGTGGCAAGTGGGAAAAAGTGGAGTTTTCATCACTTAAAGGCTGATCATAACGCTCACTCTCTCACTAACACTTCCCAACATCACCCTTTCCTAACAGGGCTTCATGGGATGCTGTTTACCTAGTCTGAAGCATTATGGCTACTGGTCAGTGGTCTGTAAAGACCACATGAACATGAAAAAACATGATTGCCTACAGCTGGAAAATTGCAGATTTGGATATACTTGAATTTTCTCTGTATTCATTTCCTCAGTCCTTGTTTTTGTCTAT
Source organism: Passer domesticus (assembly GCF_036417665.1). Taxonomy (NCBI): domain Eukaryota; kingdom Metazoa; phylum Chordata; class Aves; order Passeriformes; family Passeridae; genus Passer; species Passer domesticus. The sequence continues at coordinate 62,629,246 of NC_087512.1, forward strand.
ATTTTGCTTAGTATTTCAGAGGATTTTTGATAGTGTCTTTTTCATAAAACCACTGTTTTTTCTATGTTGCTGACTCTTCAGCACTCAATCATATAAGCTGAACGTAGTACAAGTAAGTGTCATCTGGACATCCAATAGATGTGTTTATGCTGGCAGTTTGAGCAGATTGAGCTGCAAATTTAAATTCCTTTTCCGAGTTGTGTTTGTTTTTTTGCTTGTAGTTTTGTTTTGTATCTACATTCAAGTAATGAAGTGTCTGCTTGAGAGCACCAGTTGTGTGCTTGCCGTGATTTTCATCTTGGTTGAAGTGAGCTGATGATGACTGCATACATGAAACCACAAAAAAATTTTCCATCTGAAATCTGTTTGCAAGATCTTCCAGTGGTTTTCCTTTTATACTTGCACAATTTTCTCTTAGTAAATACTAGGAAATCTGAGATGTTGCTACAGAAATCCAGTTTCACGTGCAATCTGTACATTTATTGATGTAGGAATCATGTATTAGGTGTAGACACATGGACACGTAAGATATGTGGTATTAGATATGGACACATTAGGTACGGACACGTGGTGCCTTTGATGATTATCAGCTAGTGTCAAATCATTTGCTGGTAAGCACAACTTGGATATGCAATTCTAGAGCCACAACAGACAGCATCAAATCAAGTTTCTATCACAGAATCACAGAATCAGTTATGTTGGAAAATATCAGAGTCCAACCTGTGACCAAACACTACTGTGTCGAACAGACCATAGCGCTGAGTGCCACGCCCACCCCTTCCTTAAGTACCTCTAGGAATGGTGACTCCACCACCTCCCTGGACAGTTCATTCCAATGCCCAATCACTCTTTCTGTGAAGAAATTCTTCCTAATGTCCAATCTAAACTTTCCCTGGTGCAGCTCAAGACTGTGTCTTCTGGTCCTGTTGCTGTTTGCCTGGGAGAAGAGGCCGACCCCCATCCTGCTGCAGCCTCCTTCCAGGTAGTTGTGGAGAATGATAAGGTCTCCCCTCAGCCTCCTTTCATCCAGACTAAATACCCCCAGCTCTCTCAGCTGCCTCTCATAGGACTTATGCTCCATAACCTTCACCCACTACATTGTCCTTCTCTGGACTTGCTCCAATGCCTCATATCCTTCCTTCATTGAGTGGCTCAGAACTGAACACAGGATTTGAGACACAGCTTCATCTGTATCAAGCACAGGAGGAAATCACTTCCCTAGTCCTGTTCACACCGCACACTCAGCTGGCTGTTGACCATTACCCCCAGGGATTTTTCCCTGGGCAACTTCCCAGCCAGCCTGTCCCCAGCCTGTAGGCTGCATAGGATTGTTGTGATTGAAGTGTGAGATCCGGTACCTGGCCTTGTCGCACCTCATGCTATTGGTCTCAGCCTATCCAGATCTTTCTGAGGGGCCTTCCTACCCTCCAGCAGATCAACACTGAATCATGGCAGTAGGTAAGGTGAGAGCCTTAATCCATTGAGGCCACTGTCTCACACAACACCCTTGTTGATAAATTAGAGGTGTGCTTCATTCATGGACTACTAGATGGATAAGAAACTGGCTGGATGACTGTATCCAAGGATTTGCTATTAATGCCTCAGTATCCAAAGGAGATCCCTAACAAGGGGTGTCCCTCAGGGATCTGTATTGGCACTAGTAAAGTTGTGTCTTTATTAATGACCAAAACAGTGGATTGAGTGCATTCTCAGCAAGCTTGCAGATGACACTAAGGTGAGTGATGTGAGCTGATGTGCTGAAAGGACAGGATGCTATTGAGAGGGACCTTGACAGGCTTGAGGACTTCATGAAGCTGAATGTGAACTTCATGAAGCTCAACAGTACTCAGTTGATTGGAGCAGTCACCAGCATCAGCAGAGCCTGTGAATTGAGAGCAGCCCTGCATGACTTGGGCATATTGGTATATGAAAAGTTAGACATGAATCTGCTGCATGCCATTTCAGCCCTAAAAGTCAGTTGCATGCTGAGCTGAACAAAAAGTAGTGTGGCCAGCAGGGTAAGGGGGAAGATTCTGTCCCTTTGCTCTGCTCTTGTGAGACTCCACCTGCAGTACTGCATCCAGCTTTTGGGTTCCCAGCACAGAAAAGACAAGGACTTGTTAAAGGAAGGGATGAAAATGATACGTGGCCTAAAGCACCCCTTCTGTGAAGAGAGAGTTGAAATTGTTTAGCCTGGAGAAGAAAATACTCCAGTAAAGATTTTATTGTGTTTTTTCAACATATATTTTTCTTACATTGATCTTATATACGAAACTTATAGGAAACACTTTTACCTGAGCCCTTAGTGATAGCACAAGGGGTAGCAATTTAAAACTGAAAGATTGTCAATTGACATTGGCCATAAGAAATAAATTTTGTACTGTAATGGTGATGAGACACTGGGAACAGATTCTCAGACAAGCTGTGTATGCTCCATCTCTGGAGGCGTTCAAGACCAGGTTGGACGGAGTTTTGAGTAACCTGAACTAGTGGAAGGTGTCCCTGCCTGTGGTAGATTGTTTGGTCTAGTAGACTTTAAATGTCAAGAAACCCTAAATCATTTTGTGATTCTAAGTATCTTCCTTGTGAAGACATGCATTTTTGTTTTCCAAAGGTAATAACAGTGTTCACAATTTTATGGAGTGCTCTTCTTGAATCTCAAGACATACTGAGTCACATACCCATGCTCTTGTTGACACTTCCAGAAGAGAATTCTGACATAATTCACAAAATAATCACAGAGCTACTCCCAAAGGTAATGCCAAGGCAAAATTGTTCTGCTGGAAATGCATTTGCAAAAGCTCTGGACAAACTTTACTGACTGGAGCATTATGAACATATAGATAGACAACACACCACAACTAAGCAGAACACCAAGACACAAAGAAATGTTGCAGAGGTCATGAATTAATGTTAACAAGCATTGGACCACTTGTCCTTTTTAGCCAAGAGTTGTTTGATCATGCTTGGCGTTCTTTACTTCCTCACTTCAATTTATTGACTAGATTGTAACTAACAGCACTTTTTCAGTTCTGTTTTTATGTGACTCCTCTTTATGCTGTGGTCTTTCTCCTGCATATCACACACTGAATCTTTTAGGCTGGAAAATGCATCTAAGATCATTGAGCCCAACCTTTGACTGCTCACCACTAGACCGCAGCACTGAGTGCCACATCCAGTTGTTTCTTGAGCACCTCTGGGGATGATGATTCCACCATCTCCCTGGGCAGTCTGTTCCAATGTTTAACAATCCTTTCCATGAAGAAATTCTTCCTGATGTCCAACATGAAATTTCCATGGTGCAGCTTGAGGCTCTGTCCTCTTGTGCTGTTGCTGTAAGCCTGGGAGATGAACCCAGCCCCATGTTGCTGCACTCTCCTTTCAGGCAGTTGTAGGGGGTGAAAAGGTCTTTCCTTGAGCCTCCCCAGACGACACATTCCCAGCTCCCTCAGGCACCCCTCATCAAACCTGTGCTCCAGACCCTTTCCCAGCTCCATTGCCCTTCTCTGGACACGGTCCAGCACCTCAAAGTCTTTCTTGTAGTAAGGAGACCAGAGCTGGACAGTGAACTTCAGGTGTGGCCTCACCAGTGCTGAATACTGGGGGACAGTCACTGCCCTGGGCCTGCTGGCCACGCAGTTGCTGATTCACACCAGGATGCCACTGTCTTTCTGGCCCCGGGCACAGCTGGCTTATATTCATCTGCTGTCAAACAGCATCCCCAAAACCACCAGCTTTCCAGCCACTCTGTCCCAGCCTATAGCACTGCGGGGGACTGTTCTGACATGGGGCGGGACCCAGCACTTGACCTTGTTGAACCTCATGTAGTTGGCCTCAGCCCAAGTGAATGGATGAACACCATCACATTCGAATTTGTTCTCAAACATGTTTTGCTGACTTGCAGTATTCAAGGATTGTTATGGTTTACACAAGTTTTCTGCAGACTTTCTTAAAACTTCCAGTTAATTTTCCGATTAAGTGTGCTTTTCAGTTTTTCATCTTTGTGGCATGAAGAGATGTCCTTTTCCATTCAAGTTTTAAGCTGAGACACTAAATGCAAGGGACTTAAACTGCGCTGTTCCCTTCATTCATATATGTAGCTAAATTTTGTATAAATAAGAGAAAACTGTGATCCTCTAGTCTGGTGATTTATGTAATGTGTGCCACTAGCAACACCTGAGGTTTAGTATGTTTATTTAGATATGTCTAGGAATACCTTGATTAATAATTTGCCACTATTAGAGAGTTCATTATGGTCTTCAATAAGATGTGCCAAATTATTTTCACTGATAACTACTCTCCTAGCCAAAAAAAAAAAAAAAGACACTTTATTTATAATTTAAATTTGTTCACATTGTATTCCGAAACAAAAAATATTTTTATATTGAGTAGGAAAACTCTTTATGAAAGTTGTTTTTTCACTAGTATCAAGCAGATCCCTTCACTCTGTGTTTGACAAGCTAAATGGTTTGTGTTTTTGATACAGCCTATTTTCCCAGCTTAAACAGTCTTTATGTCTTTTTCTGATTCTGTCTGATTTCAGTGTCTGTCATGGACGTTGAGAATTGAATGCCATATGCTAGAAACAAGTAAAGCCACGGTAAAGCCAAATGCAGAGGTTATGTAATGTCCCTATTTATGCAGCTAAAACCAGCATGTTTGCCATTTTCCTTGTACTGTTGCACTGACAGGCCATATTGCCTTATAGACCACAAATAAATCTTATGTCTCAGTTAGATGCAGAATAAGTACAATGTACATTAGTCACTCATGAGTATACACCTTATATTTGTTTCTTTCTATGTATGCACAATTTGCTTGAGACAAAGCAGTCAAGATGTCCAAATGACAGAAGTGGATTCTATTATTTGCTACTCTTCCTATCTGTGTATTTTGCAGAGTGCAACAGTGAGAATTTGTAATTTTTTTTAATAGGTAGTAAGAAGAATGTGGAGCACAGCATCAGTATCTCCACAGTTCTAGTGGAGATACCGTAATATACTTCCACATGAATAGTGTGGCTAGAGGTCTGTCATTCTCATATGAGTTAGTGGGATGGTCACAAACAGCTTGTGTATGGTACTCCATCTTGTGTTATTTCTGATAAAACAGATTAGCTAAATACTCAGTGTGAAGTTTTTTTTTAAATTTTAAGTTTTTTAGAATTTTATTACTCTACTATAGCAGAAAAATCTTATCTAAGAGATAAAAGCACTCAAAATCATCTGGTAAATACTTCCTGTGCTTTTTTTCTTTCATCATTTCTTTTAATGCTTGTGGGAAAGAGCTGTGGTATCTCTAATCCAAAGCATCTGTGTGCATCAGTTGGCACACATTAGTAAATGTTGGCTCTGAAATTCTTTAAAAATCATTAAATTAAAAATATGAAGCAAGTAATCAAGGTTTCCCAGATAAGGCATATTGAATGACAGCTCATCAAGGATCTGGGGACTGTGCTATGCACTTACACCCTCACTTCTCTCAGCATTAGGTTCCCAATTGTCAACTTCAGTCTGCAGCAGGGAGGTCACTGCTGACCCTGTGTTGTCAGGCAGAATGTCACACAGGCTCTGGCTGTGTCACCTCTGGCAGGCACCTCTTTTGTGTGTTACTGGCTAGGAATTCTGGGCATCTCCTGGTACCCATCTTCACTCAGCCCTCTGATCTCCAGAGTCTCTCTTCACTTCCAGGGAGTTGTCTTTTTTTTTACGTACTCTTTTCCAGGCTCCACCTTTCCTAACCCAAATAGTCTGTGTGCAGAAGCAGAATATGTCACTAGCCTCTTAAGTGGTTTCTTACAACCCTTCCAGAACTGGAGAATGCAGGACATGCCATCTGTATTTAAACCAGGTACTATTGGTATTTACGGGTCCATCCTGCGACCCTTGCAACAATCAAGGCTGCTTCCTGGGAATGCAGAAGTTCTGCTTCAAACATCTACTCACATACACACAGGTATTCAACTATCTGCTGCCTGGTAGCATTCACAGTGAAGCTATTTTTTTCATCCGTGGCACAAGCACGGATTTTTGTGATTCAGAAGTTCTGTCGTGACTCACAGGCTCTTTTGATATGCAAGTATGATGCTTTAAATAGTACACCATGACAGGAAGACAGAGCAGGCAAAGTGGATTGTCTGCTTTGAGAATCTTGGTCCCTGGTAAGTCACACTCATTCACACACTATCAGTGTTAAAACACTGTAATTTGGGGGTTTTTTTTCTATTAGATACAACAGGGAGAGGAAAAAAACCAAAAAAACCACGACTAAGTCTTTGTAAAAGGCAGTTAATTTATGCAAATCGAATAGGCTCCTTTTTCTCAGTCCTCCACACAGAGCTACAGAAAAACAGCTGGGGCCTACCACCTACTACCCAGTTTCTCAGTGCGTCCTTCACTGTCTAGGGGAAGAGTTTTATTCCATTGCTCTGTCAAGTAAGAAAGAAATGGATGTCTGGACAACCAGGTAAGTAACAGCCGAAAAATACTCTGCTCTGGAAGTGTCATTTGAGGAAGAGAACTTCTACTCTGTGATTCTACACGAGTTTTGCTGTGTGCCAACCCTATAGCTTCCAAGGCAAATACAGGCAGAAACAGCTGCTGGGCTGAGAGAAAGGGAAGGGAAGGGAAGGGAAGGGAAGGGAAGGGAAGGGAAGGGAAGGGAAGGGAAGGGAAGGGAAGGGAAGGGAAGGGAAGGGAAGGGAAGGGAAGGGAAGGGAAGGGAAGGGAAGGGAAGGGAAGGGAAGGGAAGGGAAGGGAAGGGAAGGGAAGGGAAGGGAAGGGAAGGGAAGGGAAGGGAAGGGAAGGGAAGGGAAGGGAAGGGAAGGGAAGGGAAGGGAAGGGAAGGGAAGGGAAGGGAAGGGAAGGGAAGGGAAGGGAAGGGAAGGGAAGGGAAGGGAAGGGAAGGGAAGGGAAGGGAAGGGAAGGGAAGGGAAGGGAAGGGAAGGGCTTACATACCCAGGATAAGTTCTGTAATTCCCATAGTATCAACACTGATTTCTAATTCTATTCTCAAAAATGGATGTTATAGAAAATTCTTCACTCTATTTTTTTTCTTTTAAAATGCTATTTTTCCCCAAGAGATTTAGGTAAAACATTACCTCCTGAAAAGTGTAAGTGTTAGTTAATGAGCTGTATTTGCAGAAACTACAGACCTCCCAGGCCTGCAATATTAGAGATCATGTATGTGTGCCGTTCTTCAGTGAAGGTTCTGGGTAGATAAATTCCATGACAAACCCAGACAGATTTTGAAACTGTCATGTAATTGGTATCCACTACTGCAGTAATGACAACCAAGAGGGAAGGCCATCCCCTGTGCAGAGGGGATTGCCAAGCCCAGGCACAACCTCAACCAGGATCATGATCAGTTAGATGGTGGTCTGGGTACAAGAGATGTGTGACAACTCCTGGTTTCTAGGAAACACATGATTACTCCAGAGGCATTTGCACAGCACAGCAGGTGGCCAGGGGACACTGGGAAACTAACAAAACTGGATGTGCCTGGGCTATTCCAGAGCTGTGTGGTAGCAAAACCTAGATGATTTTAAGCAATGTTCCAGTGATGCCAGGTCTGTTGTGTCACATCAGGGGAATCAAGCAGAAATGTAAAGTATCCGAGCAAGCTTCTGACTGCAAAATGTCTTGGGCCTCTCAGTTACCCCAGCTGATTTCTTGCTATGAGTGGCCCCTCAAGCACTGACCTCAAAGTATGTTCTGCTGTTGCAAAACTTAAATCCCATGTATTTTTAGGAATTTTGAACTGGCTGAACTGAAATAATGGACAATGATTTTGAAATTGTTGCTGTTAGACTTCCTGATTTCACCTCATCTATGAAATCACAAAATTTATATATAAAAAAATGATATCAAATTATAAGTGTGAAAAACAGGTTCACTCTCATGTGAAAATTTAGAAGTTTAATAAAGGACAATAGGAGACAAGAACCATAGAGCAAAGGTTAAAAAGGCCAGGTGCCTCTTGGTACTCAGCCAAGACCACACTGTTATCTTTGTGGATACCTTTAAATACCTTTTTCCTTACATCAGCTCTTTTCATATTCATAGACCCTCATGCATTTCCATAAACTAGTTCACATTTTCCAGGAACTATTTTACATGGCCCCTCCTTGGGCCCACCTTTTAAGAGCACGCATGTTTCTTGGCTGTGGTTTTGGCTCCTTCTCCTTATCCTTTCCAGTTCAGGCCTTGGTCCACACTGACTTCAGATGGTGAGTTGGAATATCTGTAGCAGGTGTCCTCATCCTATGTTCATTGGATCTTATCTCATCCAAGCAGACATTTTAACACAAGCATAACTATTCCACTACTATGTCTAAGCTTAATTAACAACAGAAATAAAAATTATACCTTTATAACAAAGTTATTTTAACACTACACATATAAAATCCATTTTAACACTTGCAAAAAGCCAATATTATAATATGTATCTATAATATAAGGAAGGCTGATCTGCAGAGAAAGCATTTGCATCTTTCACTCCTCAGGTGAGCAGTTAGTTTGAACTGAAAAGGTCAGGTTATTTTGACACAACCAAACTGCAAAAAGAAAAGTGAGCAATTGCATTTTACACCACAAAACTAAACTGGAGTTTGTACTTCTCTATATTTTTGGCGGTATAGTACAGCAGAAATACAAGATTTTGTGTACATTAAAATTTTATTTTATTAGTGATAGGGACCCATTTCTTCCTCTAGGGAGAAGGAATGTTTATATTGTGGGACAAATTTGTACAGTGAAGGAGTTGATCAGAAAAATCAGACTGTAGCTCATTTTCCAGGCAACTTAATTGAACTAGCTTTGGGACTGAGAAGATACCTTTTCTATTACCCTATAATGGTTAAAGACTAAGCAACTGAAAAGTTGAAGATTGTATTAATACTAACAGCAACTCAGTGTGCCTTAAACAAAAATAGCAATACCCACCAGAATTTGTTAACTCCTCACTGCCAAATAACTTCATTCACTTCCCACATGCAACCACCCACTATGTTCATAACTCATTCTCTTAAATCATGCTCAGATGCACCTGATTAAAGATAGTCTTGAGGATTTTTTTAAGACTGGTTACATATTATATGCCTTTGCAGTGAAAGTGTGCCTGTTAATACAATATCTATTTCACAAGGGGTACAGATAGGCTTGTATGTGCAAGCTAATCAGTGCTTCTGGGCCTGCTTTTCTCCCTTTTTTCTGACTTAAGCTTCTGAATTTATATGTTCCACTTAGCAGCAGCTCTTTTTGTTGTGACTGTCCAATCTCCATCAAGTACTTGCTTGCACAGTACCACAGTACTTGCCAAAAAAGAGCTTTTTCATAGCTTTCTGCTGAACAGATCTCTAACTGAGGTATAAAAAATTTCAGAGAGGCGGTTTCAATGTGGAGGATGTGAAACAGCTTATTATACTAGCCCTGAAGCTCCTACCCCTAAAGTATTTTCTTAAAGGGCTTGTGAGATTTATATTTGAAAAATTGGAAGCTTAATTTTATCTCAAGAAGAGATCTCAAGGGCAGTATGAGGAGACAAAACTGAGGTCAGCCTGTCTCTTAATATGAAGTAGCCTCTACAAGTAGTTGTTCTCTCAGGTTGTTCTTTCAGATAGTAAGTTGTTCTTTCATAATTATAATGGCCGCAGCTATTTCTACGATGTCAAGATCTAGCTTCAGGTTGTATTCCTGTTCTCTAAGCCATTTCAAAGGCCCCAGTTACCACAGACTGTGGCTGGAATACTTTGGATGAAGAATCTGGGAATTCAGTAACAGAAGGACAAGAAAGGAAGGGAGAAAATAAAAATTAATTAACTTATTTCATGTCTATTCTTGTTCCAGCCAGGACAGGGTTCATTTTTTGCAGTAGCCAGGAGGGGTATGGCCAGAACCCAGAAGTTATTCTATACTACCTCAATTCATTGCCAGGAGTGGGGGAAGGGAATCTCTTTCAGGGAGAAGGGCTCCCTCCTGGTCATGGTTGTAGGTGAGCATTTTACATGTGAATCACTGTCCTTTGTACATTCTGTCATTAATATTGTGGCTGTTTGTATTCATTTTCTTATCTCATTGCTATTTCCAGTAAATTGTTCTTATCCCAACCCATGGTCTTTGCCTTTTGTGCCCCCAGCTCCCCTCTCCAGCACACAGCACCGGAGAGGGGGAGGAGGGAACGAGCAGCGCCTGGTTTTAGTGGGAGCGCAGTACTGGAGAATGCCATTCCTAAACAACAGCACATCAAACTAATTTCCTTATTTTCCACTGGAAGTTCCATAAGAGGAGGCTGCAATAAGACTTGCATCTGCTATGAACTCAAATTATACATCACTGCAGCTGCAGTAGTAAGAGAAGACTAAGACTGCATTTGTACGATTTGTGACAAGTACTGTGAACAGCATATTAAAGAAGGACCCAATAAACAAGGTGATGACTTTATTCTGGAAAGAAGTTAGTCCATTGTTCTTAATGAAAATGAAGGGAATTTTTCTTTTGTATAATTCCCTTCTTTCTGTCTTGGGACCCTGAATAAAACTGTTTCTTCATTATTTCTAACATTACTTCTACAGGCAGATACTTGAGAAATTGTTTATTTTTATATTTGAAAGACAGGGCTTGAAAGATTAATTGCTGCTTTCTGCATTAGGGAAGCTCTGTAGAATTACTGAATGTATCATGTAGGTTTCCATACTATTCTGCTTCAGATTAGCATAATTTTCAGTGTGGGGTTTTTTTTATTTATGAGCTAACTATTTGGGAAGTGTGATTAAATTTTATTTCTGTTCTTAATAATGGGGAAGTCCTTCTCTCATGTCTCATATCAGCTCATAACATATATAAATTTCATGGCTAAACTGAATTTCCCCTTCAAGATTCTAAGTGTTGCATTTATACTGAGCCTGACACTCTGAAGCCACCTTGCCTCATAGATTGATCCTTAATGGAGCTGAGCTGACTCCCACTAGTTGGAAAACAAGCTTCATATTTCCATTCAGTCATCCTGAAGACTCAGTGAACACTAAAGGAGGAACGCATATTCAGGAATCTAAAATATTATCGCAGGTCATTCCTTTTGGATCTTTCTCTTAACAAAAAAATGTGTTTTATTGAATCATGTATTTTCAGCTCTTGTGCAATAGGAGAAATAAGAGAAAGCAGTTTTCATTTTATTTTCTGAAACTATTTAGAAATGAGAGAGGCTAGTGCTGCTACTAGGATGGTATATATTGACTATTCCATAGAATGATCATTCATTGTATTCAGGAAAACATAGTGATGGATAGACAGCAGCAGAAGAAACGTTCTGCAGATTATATCACTAAGAATTTGTTCATTATGTACATATTTCAACATCCCACATAATAGAGCTACCACATAAAAGGATAAAAATGCAGCAAAAATATAATCATTTTTCTGTTGAATAAATACAATGTCGGGTAATCTTCCATCAAGTCTTGGGAGTTACAAGAATTTGGCACTGGCTCCCACTTTCCAAACAACCAACCTCTAAAAAAGTAAGCATTTCACAACTGAAGTAAACATCACATAGCTCAATTTGTGTTTACTTCAGATGAATGTTTATTCATGCTCATTTATTTCTGCAAATGTAAATTCTTTGGATTAAGAGTCTTACTGCAGAGAATCTTTCTCCAGCAGCAACAAATACCCTTAATAAATTCTTGTTGACTACTCCCCATCACTGTCTTCTCTCTCAGATGCCCAGATGTGGGCTCCAGGATGTCTCCCTCCTTGATTTTACCCCAAAGTGATGGCCAGCCAACAGGCATATCAAAGTGGCTTCTGCCCATTTTTGAAGGTAGCTCTGGCACTTTGTTTTCTCCAGTTGTTGGGGCTCTCCCTCATATCTACAGCTTTGGAAAGCTGATGGAAACTGGTTGTCCAAGGACATCAGCTACGTCCCTCAGCACCCTGGGGTGCAGCAGGACAGGTCTCAGGACATTTGTGGGTGTTAAGTGCTCCTGCATGATCCCTGACTTGACCATTAAACTAGGCTGGTAGCTCTTCTTCTCCCTCACTGAGTGCAGAGGCCTGGCAGACTTTGCTGGTGACAGCAAGCAGGGTGATAAAGACCTGCCTTATCCATGCCTGCTGTCACTGAATCACCTACCCCATATGACAATGGTCAGCCTCCTGTGCCTAATGTAGTAGTAAAAACATCCATTGCCCCTGACACTTCTTGCAAGCCATTGGAATTTGGGCTTCCCTCATTCTGCCTCTACATGCCTTGGCCATTCTTATTTATTCCTTCTCTACATCCTGCCCCTGTCCCCCACCTATATTTGCATTTTTTTTGTTGAAGATATGTCACAACTTCCTTGCTTCATCAAGCTGGCCTCCTGATATGTCTCCTTTTTTCCATGAGGATGGACCATTTTTTTTACTTGGAGAATGTTGTCTCTGACGGCCAACAAGCTTTGCTGGAATTCTTTCCACTTCAGAGATACCTCCTATGAGATCCCACATACAAATTCTCTGAAAAGGACAGCGTTTTTGTGCTTGAAGTCCAAGTCTGTTCTCTGATTATGTTCTCCAGCCACACCTCCCAAGTCCAGAAGAAGAAAATTTAAAAATCGGGAGAATAAAATTGCAGTGTCCACCATAGGAGAGGATCAGTTTCAAGACCACCTAAGGAACCTGAGTGTATACAAGTCCATGGAACCCAATGAGATTCCTCCATAGGTCCTGAGGGAGCTGGCAGATGAAATTGCTAAGCTGCTATCCATAATTTTTGAAAAATGATTGCAGCCAGGTGAAGTCCCTGATGACTGGAAAAAAGGAAATATAATATACATTTTTTAAAAGAGTAAAAAATACCCGGGGAATTAAAGACCAGTCAGTCTCAGTTTAGTGCCAGACAAGACCATTAAGGAAATTGTGGAAACTTTGCAAAGGCACATGAGAACCAAAGTGTTGATCACTTTCTGTGATCACCTTCCCATATATGGAAGAAATGTTCAACAGGTTTGTCATCCACAAAGGCTCTGTGGTCTTCTCTGCAGAGCTGCTCTCCAGCCAGTCACCCTCTGACCTGTGCTGCTACTTGGGATTATTCCTCACCAGGTGCAGCACCCTACACTTGCCCTTTTTTAACCTCATTGGGATTCCCTGTGCCCAAATCTTCAGCCTACGAAGGTCCTGCTGAAGGTCAGCCCTCAGATGGATCAGCCACTCTCCCCAGTTTGGTATCATCAGCAAACTTGCTGAGGGTGCATTAGGTGACAGATGACTTCATCTAGGTGACAGAATCACAAACTATGCTGCGTTGGAAAGGACACACAAGGATCACTGAGTCCAGTTCTTGGATCTGTACAGCACAATTCCGAAGAGCCACACCAGGTGTCTCAGAGTACTGGCCAAATGCTCCTTCAACTGTGTCAGGCTTGGAGCTGTGACCACTTCCCCAGAGAGCCTGTTCCAGTGTCCAGCCATCCTCTGTGTGAAGAAAATTTTCCTAACATCCAGCCTAAACTGCTGCTGACACAACTTCAGCCCATTCTCTTGAGTCCTGTCACTGGTCACTGCAGAGAAGAGATCAGTGTTTGCCCCTCTGCTTCCCCTCGTGAAGGTGTTGAAGACTGTGATGAAGTCTCCCCTCAGTCTCCTCCTCTCAAGGCCACTCCTCACAAGGCTTCGGCCCAAGGCCCTTCGATCTTCGTGGTCTTCCTTTGGACACTCTCTAACAGCTTCATATCTCTTTATAAAACCTTTCTCAATGAAATACCTTTGAGGAGTGACAACTCCCTCTCTCCTTACTGTCAAAAATTTCAGGAATAAGCATGCTCCTAAAGCACTTGGCAGTTGGCTTTTTAGGGTAGAAGTGGCAGTAATGTTATCTTTCCCCATTTTCACAGTGGCTCAGAGCAGCTAACAGGGGCTCAGATCTGTCACATTTACTCTTTTTATTGAATTTGCAAGACCTTGGGTAGGAAGATCAGTAGTCTTGTTCTGGCTGAATTTTTGTTGACCAGTAGCTTTCTTTTCATTGTCTCAGATGTGAAAGCAACTCCTTTAATTGAGAAAGAGCTGGTGATGAATCTGTTTTAATTGTGTATAGCACAAACCACTTTTTTTTTTTTTTTACAAGTAACAGTAATGAGCAGCCATTCTATGCAGAATGGGATAGTTATACCTCTGACACAAAGGCATAAGGCAGAGAAACACAGGTCTGGTACAATAGCAAAGGTTTGAAAAGCAGAGCGATGCACAATATGATGCAGAGGAGTACAGGCATGGGATGATAGAAAGTGGGGAACAAGGCTGGCACTGGAGAGAGGCTTTGCATCTATAAACCACTCTTCTGTGATCAGTTAAAGAAATGCAGACCCAGAGCTGGCCAGAACTGATTTTAAAGATAACAAAGAGAACAAATAAATATGCCATATGTATAGAGCACCATACATAGTAAATTTGGATGTAGTATTATGCTATATACCACTGAAGAAAAAGGAAGATGTAAAAAAAATGTGCACAAGTGGCCTCAAGTGGCTCCTGGAGAGAGAAAGAAGAAACCAGTGAAATCTGTATCTTTTTCCTCCTGAATGATTCATGAGGCTGACAGCTTCGGACACTTCCCTCTCTAGGGGCCCAAATCTGTTGACTTCAAGATGCAGGGGAGAAGTGGGAAGATGAGCTCTAGGAAAAGGGGAACAAAAACTACAGAATGGGTGTGTTTCCCTTTTAATTTTATTATTACCAAGACTTTTCCATATAGAAGGGATTTGACTGAAATTCTATTAGTTCATGTTCTGTAATAATTAAATCTAGATCAGAGAGTCATAGAATCATTAAGATTAGAAAAGACCTCCAAGATCACTGAGCCCATCCTTTGACTGAGCACCACCATGTCAACTAGACCATAGCAATAAGTGTCATGTCCAGTCATTTCTTGAACACTTTCACTGAGCAGCCTGTTCAGAGCTTGACAACCCTTTTAGTAAGAAAAATTCTTCCTGTTGTTCAGCCTGAGCCTCCCCTGGCTCAGCCTGAGGCTATTTCCTCTTGCTCTGTTGTTCAGTGCCTGGGAGAAGAGACCAACCCCACAGGCTACAACCTCATTTTATGTAGCTGTAGAGTGATAAGGTCCCTCTGAACATCCTTTTCTCCAGACTAAATAACCTCAGCTTCCTCAGCCACTCCTTATATGACTTACTCTCTAGATCCTTCCCATGCTTCATTGCCCTAAGAAATTTAAAATTTTTCTTAAAAGCCACTGGCAGACTGGCACATGCAGCTTCTCATGTGAATGTGTTTTCATTACTGGATGCATGATTACCCTACATTTATCTACAAATGGACCTTGAGCTTACTTGTGCCTTCTAGCAGGGGAGCACAGCTACCTCTGACCAATGAGCAATACCATGTCTGTTGGGGAGGCTCTACTCATTAACCAAGCACACATCATTAAGAGAAACACACATGAAATGTCAAGGAAGAAAGGGAACACCTGCCTAAGCTAACCAGATCAGTCAGATCAACCCACGCAATCAGTGGCATATCAGATCTCACAGCCAGGTTACCCTCCCTCATATCCAACATCATCCTATCAATATATTTCTATTTACTTGTATGTAAATTATGATTCCTCTATTGCATAAGCAGGATTTTGAGTATAATGCTGCAACAGCTGCCAGGCTGTAGGGAATGAAGCCATCTCAGAGGGACAGGGTGCTGTCTGCAGCAGGGGTGCAGCAGGGCCTGGAGTCTTTGCTGAAGGCTGTGCTATGATGACAGTGGTGTGGTCCAGGCCAAGGTGATCAACAGTGGTGAGAGGGAAAAATCACCAGACATCAGCAGCCTTCTGTCAGTCATAAAGTAGATTTTAATATTTTCTAGTTTTTGAAGCACAGTCAGAAAAAGCTTGTCCTACCAAATCAGGTAGTTTACCTTATAAGGCTGAGATATAGATACAGTGTAATTAATCAGAAAACAGTACAATTAGACTTCATTAATAGCTTACCTGTTCTGCTAAAACCAGTTTTGAAACTAGTTTTTGAAACTACTGTTTTTGAAAACCATCTGTAAGGTTAAATTGTGATAATAATGTAACTACTCTTCTCACAATAGTATGTACATTCTCTCAGGGGTGTGAAGGATTTGAATATTAGCATGTATAACTCCGTAAAACAGATTTATCAGGGCAGGTAATGTGTGCTTGTAAAAGACATTATCTGTGAGAAAAGTCTGCTCCTCAGGTGTTCCCTGCAGTAATGTCTGTCTTGTGGCTCTAGTGCTCCAATCTATTAAAGCATAAAGACCATTGTGAAGACATAAACAGTGGTGTCTTTTGGTGGTGTTGCAGCTGTTTTTGTTTGGCATCTGGGGATTGCTGTGATGGGAGCAGCTAACCTCAAAACTTCCAGGCTGTTTTTACTTATACTCAAAGACTTGGCAAATGCTTTTTTTTTTTTTTTTTTTTTTTTTTTTTTTTTTTTTTTTTTTTTTTTTTTTCCCCTAGGAACTAAAAATTAATCATTAGTCAGGCCTTATGTATATCATACCACATGTATGATACACCTTGCTGGCTCTTGATTTCACAGGGTTGACTGGCTTTAGTTCTCTGAGGTCAGGATGGCTAGGCTCAGGACCACTGAGATAAATGAGAAACAAATTTGGCATGCTTGGCCCAAACTATTATTTCCTCCTTTTGTAGGTCAAAACCAGCTTAATATGGTCATTCCAGACACGTGTTACTGATTTTGTAGAGGGGTGTTACCTGTTAGGTGACTGCTGTCTGATTCCTTCTAACAGTTGCACACTGGATATCACTGTCCTAGTCGTACTATTTTTATGCAACCGTACCAAACAAACCTTACAAAATCTGTAGCTTCTGACATCAGTCAGATATGTGTGGCTGCCACACTCACAGAACAAAGTCTCTAACAGGTGTGATGCCTGAGGTAGGTAAGAGAAGGTAAGAGGTAAGAGAGGCAATAATTTAAATTTCATTTAATAAAGCATATTAAGCAATGCACAGGTTTGGCTCAGTAACACTGTAGCTTAAAAGAATTTCAAGCTAACCCAGATCAAACCTCAGAAAAGATACAGCTGTCTGATTTGATGGTCAAGAGATTCCACAGAAAGAGAAAGAACAGAAATCATCTCTTTCAGCAAATACTTCCCCAAAGAATCCCCCACACCCCCATTTCAGAAGAGTTTGGTGAAACCTTTGGGCAGAAACAGAAATGTGAAACATGACCTCAGAATATAGCACAGGTTTTCTGAGTTCATCTACTTTGTTCCCTGACTCATCTCTTTAAATCTCTTTTCATTAATCAAATTCATCCATGCACTTTTGGTAGAGAAAACCATAACATCATTAATTCAAAGACCAACATAATTATTTAAAATTTTGGAGTGCACTTCTTTTGATTGTAGATCAGGGAGTATGGCCGAAAAAAAAAAGGTTTCTACTTCTTAGAAAAAGGTCTTATCATACATCTCAAAAATTATTTCATCTTTGTTTAAATGAAAGAGGAAGATATCAGTCTTTAGTTTCCACACAAAATAACTGGAACTTATCGGCTAGAGGGTTTAAAATTATGAGTACTTTTAGTTGGCTTTTTTTAATTCCAAATATTGTTTGAGTTGAATATCATACTACAGAAATGCTAAAGGGTATGTATGTCATGTACTGCATTGCATTTGTGAACTGCAAGGATTAAAACAACATAATCTCCAAAGAAGCTTGTACTATAAACCAAAAAATAATTGGATTTTAAGATGCATGGCTGTCTCACCTGGTAATTCAGCTTCTGGGAAAGATCAGTGATGACCGTGTCAGGGAACAGCTTAGCCAAAGTCAAGAACTGAACCACCAGGCATCGGCAAGTATCTCCAGAGATAATCCTAGCCTGGGGCTGGTAGGGTTTGACTCCAAAAAGAATGAAACTTCAGTTTATATTCCTTATCTTTACAAGGGGATGATCATGCATCTCCAGTTTTACTCTACACCAGTTTTGGGTGTAGACAAGGAGAGATGGTCATCAGCCTATCCCCCCAAACCAGCTCTACCACAACACATAATGGGAAGAAAGAAATCTTCTTTATCCTGACTGGACCCCAACAGCCTCCTCGGATCCCTCAAAATTACACTGAGCTCCCCTCCATCTTTTCTCACTCCTACTTCTTTCTGCTACAAAATTCAGTTTATATTTGCCAGCAATGAAGGAAGGAAAATTTAATATGTTCCTATTACTAGAACAAAATACAATTTTTATCAACAGTCCAGAGAATCCCTGTAATACTGTGGGTGTGATTTACTGTGTCTTCAGGAAAAGACCTTATAGCTAGCAGCAGCATTCTTCTGTTTCTTACTTTCCATCAAAACATACTAATCTGGTACTATGTCCAGCTCTGGTGTTAATACAGTCACGGTCCTGCAGAGGTGAACACTCTCAGTTTTAAAACTTGATCTGGATTACAGGAATAAGCACCCTCAATTTCCATTTTGCAGTCATGGTTCAGCAGACACTTAAAGGCAAGTTTTCTCCTCAGCTGAGACTTTGCTCCATGAAGTATAGTTGAGTGAACTTTTGTTCTTTCTAAAAAGAGCTGTAATGAAACAGTTACAACCTTGCTTCAAGTTTTTTTCTCATTTTTTCAGACTGGTTATATAGCAAAAGTAGTTAAAGATCTGGAGGCTTCTTTGCAAAGTGATTTTGGAAAATGGTGCCCTGTCTGTCTTGATACTCGAGCTTCTTCTTTTTGAGAAGGCTTTATAAGATAAGACATATTTTCAGATTAACCAACTGAAACTGAAGAACTAAGAATGTATGATGTTGAGTATAAACACATGCCAAAGTGCCTTCCTTACACTTCCAAAAAGTACACAGTATATAGAAGCAGGGAAAAATAAAGGAAAATACTTTCTCGAAAGCTGGTCTCAGCCACCATAATGATCCTAGAGTTAATCAGGTGGAACTGTTGCTGCTCCAGTTTTGTCAGACAGAGCCCCATGAAGCAATATATCTGAGTGCAAGCAGAGCACCTCACTAGCAGACATCCCTTTATGGTAAGGATAATTTATGGGCATATGCATTTTAAGGTAATACTGATGAGATATACTTGTCTTTATGTATTTATAATGGGGTGAAAGATGCGGATGATTTTTTGTGGCATGACCATGCACAATCCACATTGATGTACATGCTGTAAATATCAGGCCTACAGAAGAACAACTTTTGGGGGATTAGTTGTTAGTGCCAGGAAGATAGCTCACTGGTCAAGAAACCCCACTGTGCAGTCCCAAATGAAGGGAGAGGGTGACCCTTGCTGGGCAGGGCCTGCTCAGGGTGGTTGGTGGTGGCAGTGGTACAGCTGGGGGCAAGGGACTCCTTTCACCACCAGCAGCCCCCATTCTGTCTCCCTCTGGGCATTGACTCCCTCCTGGCTTTTCCAAGCTGGACTTCCCATCACAGTGGTGATCCTGGAGATGCTTCTCAGGTTGGGTACAAACCTGCCAAGCGTTGGCTGACCCTGTGCCAGCTGCATGAGCTGCACAGGGCACAGCGTACATTTCCTGTGTCAAGGAGTCAGCACAGACCAGGCTTGCCAGGCACAGGGGTGTTTTTGAAAGTCTTATCTCTCATGGAGAATGTCCTTTGGACTTGTTTGGTCAGCTTTTTTTTTTCCTAGTTTGTCATCAGAAATGCCTTGCACATATGAGATTAGAGATAACCTGCTGTGTGATACAATAACAGCAGTTTGGATTTAGGCTGAATGGCAAGAAGCTTTTCTGTTGGCATCACTTTATGAAGTAATGGAGTTATTTTGGCAAGGTAATTCTTTTTGGGGGGTTAAGGAGGGAATAAAGCTGTGAATGGTGACAATCTCAGAATATGTGCAGAAGTTAAGTTTTTCCAGTCACCATGGTTACTTGTTTCTAAGCTAGAAACAGGGAGGGAATGTATAATTTATATCTTTAAACTGACCTGCCTTACTGAAACTACATTGTGTTCTGAGTTGGACCCACTTCAGTAAAAACTGTTCAAAGAAACAGGCCTGCATTTGATGTGAAATACCATAGATATTAATCAGAGTGATTAATTCCTGCACTCTGCAAACAGCAATTGTAAAAAATGAAGTGACCAAGTCAGAGTCAAAGTGGGTTTGTTGGGTTTTATTTGATGGCACAAAACCAGATTTGATATTTTCAGAAGGTGAATTAAGACTCCAGTTTTTTGCCAGCAAAAGACCACGAGAACTTTTTCAGCTCTTAAAGCAAGTGTTTTGTGGTACATGGAATATTTTCTAGGTCTTCTGCATTGATATGTTTGACCCTGTAGCTGTTTTTGCATCAGGAAATAAATTGCTAGTAAGGAAGGCAGTGTCTGAAAAATATGATTAGGAAAATGTTATTGAAAACAGTATTTCTGCTTATTAGTTTCTATCTACTATCTAAAGAAAGGACAAGATTTCTCTCTTCTTGTCCATTTGCTCAAACTCTCATCCACTCATTACTAATTAGCAGTGAAAAGAGCTGGTAGTTCTGGGAGAGGAAGTTGTCCCTGCCCATGCTAGAGGGGTTGTAACTACATGATTTTTAAGATCCTTCCAATCCAAATTATTCTATGTTTTGATGTTACTTTATGTACACCAGAAAGAGCTTTCAAAAGGATATTTTCCAATGTAACCTCCAACTCTTAAAACATTATATTACATCTCTTTACCAAACATATCTTGTTCCATATCCATGCACTTTACTTCCACGTACAATTTACTTACATGATGGCCTGTACCTTTTACTGCAGAGCCATTTGCAATTCAGGAAACACTATGGATCAAATTCAAATATTCCTCAGAAAAAAAACTACTTTCAACTTTTAGTAGAGACCTAGTCACTACCTTATCCACTTTAAAAAGCACGAGGGATATGCCTACATATATTAGGTGTCAAGAACTCCTAGATTTTTTCTGTGATAACAAATATTAATTTTACCTAATTTAATTCAATATTAGTACTGTTACTAAATGAGAACAGTATTGTGAAAGCTGTAGCTTTCAATTTTTGTTTCCATTTCATGCTGTTGATTTGGTCTTTAATTATAAATGTTCACATTGTAAACCATGGTGAATCCATCAGTTATGACTGTGACCAGACATTTGATTTTGACACTTTTATGATTAACATTATGTAAAGGAAGAGTTCTTGGCACCTGAACAGTGCTGGTGCAGCTAATCCAGCCACTACATTTACTGTAGCCAAGGTAAGTGATTCATTAGCTGAATTGTGAACAAAAGTGAACTTCTTACCTATTGTATCAGCCCTAAAAAGTAAAACAATAAAAATGCATCATTTGTTTTAAGCAAATCTTAGACTTTACCTATAATGGTTCAATTGCAAATATCTTTCAGCAGAGAAAAGCACTGATGCCCACCCACAATGTGATGTTACAAATTTAGAAACACTCTTCTGCTGTTACCATAGAAATCATTTAAGTTTGCAACAAAAATTATGGGGGAATTTAGGAAGATTCAACAGATGCTGTTAAATTTCATCTATTTTGTTTTCAATGCACAAAATACCCTGGGGGTAAAAAACCAGTCAAGTTAGCAGAGAAGAGATGTTTGAAATTTTTAGCTCTACCTGAGAAAAGTCTAGAAGAACAGGAGAATTGCTGGTAGCTGTCTTATCCAACTCCTCTGTGTCCACCTGTTTTAGGCCATTGGAAGATGAGTCCTTTAGTTCCCAAGATTTGGGTCAGAAAATTCACTTTTGGGATGAACAGGAATTACACCTATTTGTTGGGCTGAAAAAAGTTTTACCCCAAAATCTACCTTATTTGAGACTTAAGACCTCCTTAGGTACCATGGCCTTTCCAGCAAGAGAAATTCACATCAGAAATAAACACTGCTATAACAGCTTTTCAAAACAGCTTCTGTGTGACCAATTTGGATAAACAATCACTTGTGGATGTGCTTGTGAATCATCTCATTATAGTGAGATTCCATGTGAACCACAAGGTCTTCTCAGCAGGAGCAAGATTTGATCTGCGTGCCTGCAATGCAGAAGGCTTCATGTTCAAAGTCACCTTTAGCACAGTAGAGATTTGAAAATGTCTGATCCAGACATCATTAGATTTAGTACTGAGATTCATACTGATTTTTATACAGTCTAGATTTGACGCAATGCTTACACAGGACTAGGGTCTTTTCTGTTTCTCACCCCACACAACCAGAGAGGAGGCCGGGGAAAGGACACTGCCAAGAGAGCTGAGCCCAGCTGACCAAAGAGATATTCCACACCATAGGACGTGATGCTAAGTGTATGAAGCAGAGGCAGAAAGAGGAAGTAAGGGACATTTGGAGTAATGGTACTTGTCTTCCAACCCACCATCACTTGTGAGGGGGTCTTGGTCTGCTGGAGAGGGATAAACACCTGTCTGCCCATGGGAAGCAGTAAATTCCTTGGTTTTCTTTGCTTGTGTGTGTGCGTCTTGCTTTACCTTTCTCTACCTTTTGCTGTACATATTGCACTGTCTTTATCTCTACCCACACTTTTTCTTTTTTACTCTGATTTTCTCCCTTATCCCACAAGAAAGTGAGGAGGAAAGAGGAAAAGTGTGAAGAGCAGAATCAGCCAGTGGCTGTTTGGAGCTTAGTTGCTGGTGTTAAACCCTTTAAACTCTTCTTTCTTTCAAAAACATAAATCCAAACCACTGCACTGTACCAACTGCTAGGAAGAAAACAAACATTAATCCAGCCAAAAAAACAGGACACCTGACATAAATGAACAATTTGATATGTCTCAGAAAGTCCTTTAGTACCTCAGAAAGAAAACTGGTGCAGCGCTGTTCTGTAAAGCTGCTCTATAGTAATACAGACCTTTAATACTAAATAAAACAACATGCTGGCATGGATTTGAAGGCTCTCATGCATATAATTATCTGCTAGAGACCACAAATCAAAGTCTGAAATTAATTGTGGAAGAAACAAGAAGGAGCTCTGAAAACCTCTAAGGAGGAGTGGCCCATAAATAGTTTTCAGGTCTCTATTCCTAAGCACTTATGATTGTACTATGTCCCTCTCATGACCACTCAAACTCAATGTTCTCCAGAACACACACACACACAGAGTCATGAAGTGAAGGACTGAGGAACTTCCAAAAGAGAAAAAGACCAACCACAAACTCAAAAGCTGCTGCTGTTCTCAAACTCAAATGATTCTAAATAACTGTATCCTAAATATTTATCACCTTACTATTTTTTTATGTTTTATTGAGTCTTCCAGTTGCTGACTAATGAAGAATACATTAATTATTTTTAAAATACAGGTTTAAATCTTTATTTCAAGGAAGGAACTGCTTATCATGCATTATACCCCATAGTGAACACTGTGACTTCCTTTTAGTGAGAGGCAAACAATTAGATTGGTACATATGGATCCTCAGGTATATGCTGATATAGTTTCTTATAAATTTGTTCAGTGTGTGTCAGCAAAAGTCTGCACTGAAAGTTTTGCAATAATTTATATTTTTGGTGCTCAGAGCTGAGTTTGCTTTAACACTGAAACAATTCTGAAAGAACATTCAGTTCATGAATGTATTGGGTCTGGCTGACATGGAGCTGACTTTCACCACAGCAGCCCACAAATGTTACTCCTGGCAAAGCCCTGCTCTTCTGGTAGCAACTAAACAGTTCCTGGAAGTGAAAAGTGAATTTCTCTTTTTGATTTGCACTGCCCAAACACCAATTGTTTACTTTATATTTTACCTTCAGGGATAGGATTGGGGTTAGGGTTGGGTCTCAATTTGCTATCTCTGTTAAGCTGTAGGAAACAGCTGTGTGAGTATTTGGGCCTCAGTTGTGGCTGGCCCACCATAGTAAATGAACAGGTGATTTTTGAAAAAGAATTCACAACAGGAATTAACAAAAGACACAAAAGACTAACTCTTTTCTATGTATACTTCTTTTTTTTTTTTCTTCTTTTTTTTCCCCCCCAAAACTAAAGAGAAAACTAAAAAATGTGTTGGTCCTGACTCACACCTCCATGTCCTCTCAACTAGCAACTCAGGGTTGCTCCTCTGAAGCTGTTGTGGAAAATGAGAGTTCTTGGTTAAATGTGATGTGCTGGCAGTATGTTTTCATTTTCAGGTTTCTTTCTCAACAACTGTACACCAGGTTCTCCAAGATTTCTGGGGAAATTAATGAGCTGAGCTTAATCTAACTATGTGTAATCCTTTGATTTGTGTAATTTATTGTGTTTGTGCAGTGTTCATTTGTTTGTTTGGTTGGTGTGGGTTTTATTTTTATTTGCATGTATATGTTCTAATTAATTAAATATTCACATTACAAGAGGCCAACTTACAGTATGCGGTCGGTAGCTCTGACTTTTGGGAACTCAGCACTTGCCTACTTGTGCTACTGCAGCTGCAGGTGGGTTAGCCAGGCTGGGAAGTACAGCCTTTTAAGCTTTCCCTACAAACAAACTTCACATTAAAAGCAGAATTTCCAGCTCAGGTGTCTGTCCTTGATCCTGACCTCTTCCCTCAGAAGCTTGCTGGAAGAGTAGATGGTCTGGGTCGCAGCTCAGTGCACAGACCAAGGGGAGCCGCTTCCCTGTGAGATAAAAGCTGGCCAGCCAGGTCTGAGCAATGAAAACAAAGCCCCCAGAGGTACCCAGCCCGGTGTATCACCGAGCAGCTTGAAGCTAACTTGCAAGCAAACTTTTTCACTTTGTTACAGTGACACCTGGTGTTGAAAGATAGCTTTTTCGAGAGCGAAACATGAGGACGTCGGTAAAAGCAGCAACACGAAGGCTTGTACTTTGGCACTGACAAACAAATGTTCCAATTTGCAAACACAAGGTTTTGTCAGGTCCCCTTTCTTCCTTCCCCACTTACTAAGGGGCAAAAAAAAACGTTAAAAGGAGTCTCAGTGACTTTGTGCGTCTACTGTTGATGATTTATGTATGCATTATACTCTGGAGCAATAACTGTCACACAGATTTGGGAACCTTTTCAACAATGAGACAGCAAAGCAGTCCTCTAAATATAAAGGAAAAAAACTCGAACCCAATTCTTCATTAAAGTGTGTCAAACATGAAGCCCACGAGGCTATCTTGATGTCAAATTAATTAGAGAAGACATATTTAACTACCAGTATAATTTATTCAAGGTCAGTAAATCAAGCTCCCTTCTAACATCATTTACCTTCAAGAAGGAGCACAACATTCTGTCCTGGTTTCAGCTGGGGTAGAGTTAACTTTCTTTACACTGGCTGTCATGGGGCTGTGTTTTGGGCTTGTGCTGAACAGAGGGTTCATTATACAGAGAAGGTTGTTATTTCTGAGCACAGGCTATACAGTTCCAAGGCCTTTTCTACTCTTCATGCTGCCAGGTAGGGTAGGGGTAAATGGGAGACTGGGAAGAAACAGAGCCAGAACAGGTGACCCCAAACTGACAAAAGGGATATTCCAGATCATCATCCTCAGTATGTGGAGGGGGGAAGAAGCAAGTGGGGGGAAGAAGGGGGGACATTTTGAGTGCTGATGTTTGTCCTCCCAAGTCACCATCTTGTGTCATGAGGCCCTGCTCTCCTGGAGATGGCTGCACACCTACCTGCATGTGGGGAGCAGTCAATTAATTCTTTACTTGGCTTTGTTTGTGTGCGTGAGTTTTGTTTTCCTATCAAATTGCTTGTATCTCAACCCATGAGAGAGCTCTCTAGCGTTTGCCCTTCTGATTCTCTCCCTGGTCCTGTGGGTGGAGCAGTGAGTAAGCAGCTACCTGGGGCTTGGCTGCTGGC
The DNA here is from genome assembly GCF_036417665.1 of Passer domesticus. Classification (NCBI taxonomy): domain Eukaryota; kingdom Metazoa; phylum Chordata; class Aves; order Passeriformes; family Passeridae; genus Passer; species Passer domesticus. The sequence continues at coordinate 62,655,011 of NC_087512.1, forward strand.
TCAGTTTGAGCCACAACACATTCCCCAGTAGCAGACTAACAAAACTCAGAGCTACTTAAGCAGTAGCTCTGTGAAGAAAAGATCTACTCAACAGAGTCACTAATGGTAAAATGCTTTAATGTTAAGAAAACCAGAACCACCCCCAAACCCCTCAAAAATCCCCAAATAAAAAACCCAAAGTCCTACTAAAATGTTTATAAAATTACAAAAATAAAGTAGTGATAACTGTGTTTTTTCACTGTGAAGGCCTAACTTCAGTTCTATGAGTGGGATTCTTATCTGAATCAGTCTTTGTCAAATCATTTCCATTTACACCCCAGAAGAAATATTGAACAGTAATTACTGTCCGTTGTAATATCTCCTTTAAATTGCTTTATTTCAACAAAAGTAAAGCTATCTCAAACAGCAACAAGGTATTTAATTCCTTGGAACCTCAGCTGACATGCTGGGAGACAATAAACACCAACTTGTTGTCAGGCTAATTACGATAAAGCTCTAGGTTTATTATTTGGACTGACTTCCATGCACACAGTGACAGCTGAAGGCTGCAGAGATGAAGAGAGGCAGGTACAGCTGTGTGAATTTCTGTACTTCCATACAAGTTGTTTCCTGCCAGACCCTCTTCCCCTTCTTCCAACCTTCCCCCACAACCCTCTGCCTCTAAACGGCATTTTGGACAAACTTGGCTGGACAACCCTCTTTGACAGTGTCAGATATTTGAGAGAGGCCCTTCTCTCCATTTAGAGACTAAACCATATGCATTACTCTTCCTTTAGAACCACACACTGTTCTCATTAATGGCACATGTTAGTGGCAAGGGAAAAGAATGCCCAACAGGACTCATTCTGAGCATCCTGGTAAAATGCTACGGGAGGGGGGGATTGTTGTTATTGTTTTGTTTGTAATATTTTTGTGGGGTTTTTTTGTTTGTTTGTTTTGTGTTTGGGTTTCATTTCATTTGGGGGGAGTGTTTTTGGTGAGTTTTTTTTGTTTTGTTTTGGTTATTTTGGGGGGGGGGTGTGTGTGTGATCACAACCAGTCAGCTGCTAATGTGATTTTTTTGAAGTAACATAGACAGCCAGTACCTGTACTTGGTCTCCGTAGACCTTAGGTGCAGTCATGAGGTGAGGATGAGAAAGAAGCAACTAGTTAGATGTGGTGATCCAAAATGCAATTCTTTCTTGAAGGGAGAGTTCATAAAGTCAGAATTACTAATACCCACATGCAGCTCAAGATAGTACAAAACCCGGAAATAAAGGAAAACTTCCTGCTGAAACACAGTGAAAACCATAGCTCTGAGATTCTGGTCACTGCATAGTTTTGGGATGACTTAACCTTAAGGCAACAATTTTCTAAAATATGAAGATTATACCAATACAGCTTGAGTCTTTCTAGGTATTTTCTAGACAAATTCCTTGTGATCTTTTTAAAGGATAAGATTAGTTTTATAACATAAAGATTGTATTATGACTTTTCTCTAAATAATGCAGGTACAACTTTGCTCCATTCTGGAGGTTTCATCACTAACTTACTGTCAGTAAGACTAAGCTGCTACTGAAAAGTTATTTTCTTTGGAGAATGACATATTAGCCATTTCCAGAGGGATTTTTAAAATCTTTGTCATGTAGGTAATAGTAAATCTACTGTTGCTTAAAAGAATAGAAGTTGTCTGGTTTTACAGGGCTTATTTTTCCTTGGATATGGAAGGTTTGGGATTATTCTGAGTTTCTCCAATACTATAAAAAATATTGTACCTTTTCATCTTCCCCCCCTCCCCGCCCTCAAGACCCATGGCTTTATTTCACTTCACGTTCACCTCACAAGTGCATTTTGTATTGGGTTTGCACAGCAAGGTTTGGGAATGTGGGTGGTACAGAGTTGCTCTTTCTGAGAAGGTGATCTACCATCTTCCCCTGTGTCTGATAAAGACCACAAAGCCCATCTCCAAGGTGGATCCACAAAGCAGAGCAGCTTGTTTTACAGTTCTAGCATCAATTCCATTCCTTCTACTGGGAATAACCAGAGTAATACATTGTTGCCAACAGTCAGAAGCTGCAGAGCTCTCACGCAGCCAGAAACTTCCACAGTGCAGCAGCTGTGGGAAAAAGGAAAAGAAATAACCCTAAAAGAAACATGTCAGGAGAGTCTATAGGGAAAAAAAAATCTAGCTGTTACACATGTAGCTTTGCCACTACATATTATTCAATAATAGTTTCACTGCTGATACGTTTCATAATAATTAAACTGTGGATACTTCTCATAGTTTTGACACATGGTGTCATACTTGCTCACATAAAATTAAGGAAACTGCGAGTCAAGTGCAAAAAGAAGAGATATTACAATCCTGAGGCCCAAAAATGCAAGATATCCTTAAAAGAGAGATTTCAGGTGAGTGCTGCCATTTGGTAACAGGCATAAACCTTTTTTGTTTTGTTTTTGTATAAAAACATGGTATTCTCTGTTGCAGTTTAAAAGGAAATTATTAAACTATTTGGTGCCATTTTCAAAGCATTTATAAGAATACAGCTGATCCCTTCAGTGTGGGTTTCTGAAGTTATGTCAGGGGCAAATGCAAGGAGAGATTTTTCAGGTAAAATCTTAATGCCTTTGGCTCCTGTTTTTATATCCTCAAATTTATTATTGATGACTGCATTATGAGTATTACCCCTATTATTACAAATAGATGTTTTCTTATTGACTTCAGAAAAAAAAAAAAAGATAATTTTAATGTGATTTCATCTTAACTATTTTTAGGGGCTCCAGAAGAAAAGTCTGCTACTTGAAATAAACCAAATGTTTTATTTCTAGTCTGTTACAGGTAACTTGTCTGCGAATGTGTTATCAAGCCACAGAAAGATCACACTTCAATTGTAAAGTAGGATTCCTAAACTTTGAAACAAACTCACTATATGTGATGAGAATGTATGCAGAGTTCATACCTTCTTTTTCACCAAGAGTTTTGAATTGTATTAGGTTTCAGATGAAAGGTAGGCAGGAAAATTAAGTGGCAGTTTGCATGAACAGCTCCCTAAACATCTGATAAAGAAAAGCATCTCTCCCTGTCACTTACAAAGCTTTCCTCATTAACTCTGACAGTCAGGCTGATGCTTCCAATAAGCACTTACTTTTGCATTTTCTACCAGCATACATTTACTTATGAGAACACCTAAACAAAGAAAACATACTTAATTATAGAGCTAGAGGTTTACAAGGTGGCTCACACTTGATGACCTGCTATATTTTCTCCTATTTTCCTTGCTAATGTTGTGATTTCCATCTCAACATCCAAGTACATGCCCATTACAGGGAGAAAGCAAGCTGTACTTTTCTTAATTAACCAATAGTTTTATAAACCTTCAGAAGCTGGTATTATTACAGTATTTTGGATGAATACAGAATAGTCAGTAGGCAAGACAAGAACAGAAGAGTGCAGCCCATGAAAAACTGGAAGTAAATCATGGAGCAATGTTTTTTGCATTACCTGATTCTACAAAACATTTGATGATAGGATGTCTCAGAGATGCCTGTGAACTTTGACAGGGAAGATTGTTAAGGAATTAGTCTAGGAGGTAGCACTCTGTCCACATCAGGCTCTCATCATACTGTAATGGATCCAGGTTATCTCAAGAAATCCCTATGCATAGGAATTTGATTCCCAGAAATGTGTACAAGTCAAGCATGTCGAGTTCTGGCAGCTCCAGCTATGATGAGCATTTCCCCTTGTGGAGTAAGAATCATCTGGGATGCCTGCCTCACCCATAATGGCAGTCCACTACCTAATTAATTACTTCAGTGTTGAGTCATAGTAAATGACACTCCTAAGGGCAACCTGGTAACAGGAACTCAGCTGTCAGCAACACCACTGCATCACTAGTGATGCATCAAGTATTCTTCAGATGACTAATTAACATCTATCATTTTTTTCTTCAGTAATGCATTTGGTGAGGCACTGCAAGGTCCAGACAAATCCTGAAACCTCTGATCAGTCATACTGTTTAAACCGCATTTCAGCACCCTGCAGGCATTGTGGTATTTTTAATTTCCTAAGTTTATAGACACAAGTTCATTATTATTTGTAAAAGAATAGGCAGAAAGGTTTCAAAATCTCAATTAAAACTAAAAATCATTCCATCTGTATGACTACCTTGAAGATCTCAAAAATCTTTGATGACTTTTGATCTCCATTTTTAAAAATATTCTCATTTCTGTATGATTGTACTGAAGATCAGCATTCAAAGAGGTCCTACTCCTGCATTATCCTCTGTTCAATAAGTTCCTCAAAAAGAGACAAGAAAACCAAACCCCTGATACTCAGAACTCTTATAGTTTGAGTTATAATAGCTTAATGCAGTTCCAAATATATCCTAATCTTCAGTAAAATGCAAACTCCTTTTCCCTTGCAAACCTGCCATTTTGTAAGCTGACTCACAACCACCACGTTAAACGGTGTTGCAGAAATTATTTCCAGCAGTATATCCTTCAGCCACAGCTGAACCTCAGACAGAAGGCTTGCCAGAACCAAAACTGTCTGCAGATAGGCTGGACTAACACCAGCCAGCCACCACTGCAGCTGAGCTCAACCACAGCACAGTTTCATCAGCTATAGTACTAGCTCTGAACAGAGCATCAGGAGTGCGACATGAAGGCTTCACAGGACTTTCCCTTTGTACCAACATTTTTGCACTGTGTTGCAACACATTGTTTATCTCTGTCACTCTGCTCACTCCTGATACTGACAGGTTGTGTCACCACTATGAGAAGAGAATTCTTCCCCTTATTTTCTCGTTATACAGCTTCTGCCAGTTCCATCACATATTTTCCTATCATTCAAGGATGTCCTCTCACCTTTCAACAAAGAACAAGGCCATTATTAATTTTTCCAAGTGGAAGAACATTTCCCATACGTATGGCACTTTCAACAGCCAAATTCACTTTAGGTTCCCCCTTCAGAGAGACCCCTTCTGAAGCTAAATCCAGATTACTTATTAACTTTCTTCTATGCACCCTCCTATCTGGTCATCTGCAGTGTATACATGGGATATTCCTTGTTTACTCTCCCCTTGTTGACATCAACTGGCAGGACAACAGATGTGACACTAAGTCAGATGTCATTGCTGTCCTGTTGGGAGGACTTATCTGTCAGTGAAACCTCCAGATAACCTTCAGATCCAACACTTCTGAACATACCTGACAACCTCCTTTTCTGCCACTGAACACTTCTTGGTGTTTTCCAGCTTGACAGGACAGACATTGGGTGCCTATCAGCACCCAAAGGATCAAGTTTCAGTATTTCCTTCAAGGCACGGATGGGCAACAACCTCAGAGCTGCATTTCCTCACAGAGTATTTGAAAAATATAGTTTGAGAATCAATTTTTTCCATGCTCACTATTGCAAATCAGGCAAAGCATCAAAGCAGATGTGGCATAGCATATTGTCATAGGTTAATGCATATATATACTGTTAATTAAATATAAAGAGCAAGAAGACAGCAAAAAGAAATCAAACCATCCTAAATCCTGTAAAGACAGTTACTGCAACTTCAGTTCTTTGTACAGCTTAACCAACACTGGAATAGAAACTGGGAAGGGCGTAACTCTATATGATCATTCTGCTGTGCAAATCTTTTCATATCAGAGAAAACTACATGAGATCCAGATGAATCTCTGAATTCTGAAAATTAAAAGAAAGTGTGATGAGAAATTCTGAAGTGTGCAGGTTTCTTCTTTACAAAACATTGGTAGCAACAAGGTCACAAATCTGTAATGCACACTTATACGTGGTAAATAAGGTTTAACTGTTCATGAACCAGTGATGGCATTTACACACTTGTTTCTTTCTTGTGGGGAAAAACAACCTGAATAAAAACCCTCAGGCATAAGGGTAAGACCCCATTTGGAAACTCACTGACAGAATGCTGCAAGTTCTTCCTTCAGAAAATGATTATAGCTGCTTTAGCTCTCCCTGTTTGTGTTTATTCTAGACTTTCAGGTAGATTTCCAGGTAGCAATAATACTTCCGACAGTCACATAATACTGAATTTCGAACAATTACACAAAAAGATTTTATTCCATAAAAACAGGAAGTTGTTATATGTATGAAATAAATAACTATGCTTACAGATAGAATTTCTGATTCTTTTCAAAGAATTTCTGTTCCTAATACACAAAACTGTGTATTAATACAAATGCCCACGTGCATCCTCGTACACAATGCCAAAATTAACATACAAGGACTTTAGATGTATAATCAGGGTTTGGAGCAGTTTAAGGGCAAGCACTGATTTACCATATTTGATTGCATATAATCTCATGCATAAACACAACCTTTTAGATCTCTGTTTTTTCAAAATTCATACTTTTGAATTGTTCTTCAAGCACATCAGAATCTTCATCACTGTCTGCACTACTGAAATTTGTATCAAAATCCAGCTCATCCTTCAATTTACTTCTCTCTTGGCCAGTTTTAGAAGTCTCACTGTCAGTTCTGTCTTGTCCTTTATCAATCCTGTAGAAAGCAAGAGGGATATTATCACCACCCACTTCTGTAATTTAAACAAGAATGGGATGAAGGATAGAATATCCTCCCAGCATTCCACCACCCCAATATAGGACGGAAGATGGCAGGAGGTGGGAAGAAGGAGGAGAGGGGCAATAGAAGTCCCTAAAGTTACTTCACACTAAATAGGAAGCATATAAAACACAGTAAAGTACGCATAAAGTAGTATTTAGTACAGAAGAGACTGTAAAGAAAGAAAAGTAAATATTTGAACAGCTTTACCAAGTAAGCAACTGCTGGACTGTTGTCACAAACTAGTAAATTAATGTTTTATGTATCATGCTCAATAGAGAACAACAGTAAATAACCAAAAGCCTGCTAAATGTACTGTGGTAACTACACTCGGTATCAGTCCTTGATTAGTTGTTCGGTTCACTAGTAACATCATCAAGTGGCAGACAAAATGCAAACAGTAAAGTGGCTTATGCATATTTTATGATGCTCTACATCAAAACCCATTTTGAAGTGCACAATTTACCCACTGGTGTTAAAATGTCTTATCCAAGTAGGACTTTAGTTGTCTCAGCCTCACTAACATCAATAAGCATTTTACCCCCAGCTGCATCTGAAGAAAGTGAGGAAAATGACTCCTACTGATTCATGTTGGGATAATTGAGAATATGGCATAAATTACAACAGCTTCTTGGCAGTTTCCAAACAAGGCTTATTAGAAAAGGGAATTATCAGGACTGAAACTATGTACTCTATGAGCTACTTACGGAATCACTATTTCTTCTTGTTTCCCACACTTAGCACAAATTTCTAGTTTACCAGCACATGGTCGACAAATAATATGATAAGGATCTTTTACAGTCTTCTGGAGACATTTCACACTGTGAAGAGAAAGAAAATATGATTGAAAAATATTTGGACAATTACTAAACAGTCTGTATTCAAATACAATATACAAAGGAGGAATAAACACTCACAAAAGAGGAACAACACATTTTAGGCTGGTTTCAAACTAAACGCTCAGTGTTTTATCAAGCAGCATTATCAAAATCATTGCTGTTCACCCCCTTCCCTTACCTTCCTCAGAAAGAATTACTAAAACAAGTAATTAAAAAGAAATATTAAATAAAGAATTTTAAATTTAAGTTGACAGAATAACCATTTCCATTCATTTCAGTAGGTAGTTTTTACTTTAAAATTGCATTACTTCCGGTTTAATGATAAAAGCAGCATATGGCATAAAAAAGTACATGGACTTTACAAATAAAAAGCTTTCAGTTGAAACACTGAAATTACTTCCTCTTGAACTTCTCAGAGTATAAACTGAGTCAGTGCTAGACCTTGTCTTGTATGAACACAAGCCTGCAAGGAACAGGATTCTCAACAAACCCAACCTAATAAGGTAAAGGGCTTGGGCTATTCTTTTTCAAAATATGATAATATCCTGTGGATTTTCTAATTTCCAAAATTCTGTGTCTTAACATTCAGCTGACATTTCAAAAGCTTTGTATATCTGGAGAACATAACCAGAACAATATACCCCATGTAACGTTGATCTCTTGACAGTAATTTGTAATGCCCTCAAAAGTTCTTCCCAGACATGTCATACTAAACAGAGGCACTACCAATGCAAGACAGATTTATATTTTTTTTAAATAGTTTCACTTGTAATAAATTAAATACTCAGTAGTGAATTAGGGAATACTTGTGGTTGTACTAACACTAATAATTTTAAAGATGTTACAAAACTAAAAATAAGTTGAGATACAGAGAAGTCCTCCATCCCCATCTTTTGCAATATAAAGAATTCAATTTTTTTTAATTGTCACATTTTTAATGTCTATTACACTTTTACTTCACCCAGAAGCTTCATCTGTTGAAAATTTTCATAGTCTTGTCCTTTCAGAACAATGGCTCACACAGCCATCATACTGCTGGCATAGAAATCATCACCTGTAAAGCTAAAATGCTCTGAGGCACAACTTCCTCATTCGAAAATATGAGGGAAAACATCATGTATTCTGTTACAAGCTGCTGTTCTAAAATGTCACTTTTTCTACATCCAATGCTTCCCTGATTTACATGGGGGTTTTGCCTGCTTTCTTCCCTTTGGGAAAAAAAACCCAAAAACTAAAAACAAACAGGATGCACAAATAACATAATTATTTGAGAAAAAGGGAAAACCCCAACTTCATCTGTGGTACACAGAACACAGAATTCTTATTTCTTATTCAGCAAGCCTTCTATCTAATCATTTATTCTTTACATGAAAGGGTGAAACTGGTTACTAATACCAAAATACAAGCTACTGTGACAAACCTGGCTGTATTGTTCTCCGAGTTCTGTGTTTCATTGCTGAAACACTGACTGTGTCTACTACCACAGGAGGTAAGGACCTCTGCAACTCAGCAAATAAGAAGGAAGCAGAGAGCATCTCCTTCAGAAAACTAGAATAATTTATATGTTTGTGATAGGGTAAAGTATTTATCATCTTTTTCATACAGTTGTACAAAAACAACTCTATGCAAACAATGCCAACATTTACTACTTAGGATTATAGTTTCTTACAGAAAAGGAGAAAACATGCTAAGAAGAGGTAATGAAATGCATGTATTGCAAATATTAGCAAAGTACAGAAGTCAAGAGATGTGCAGATCCCTCTAAAGAATGTTTCACGTGAAACAATGTTTTCATGTGAAAAAAGACCTTAGAAAATCGTCTTACAATAGGTTCAGGTAGGACTTTTTGTTCAGGATGACACTGGCAGTCTTGGAAACCTACAGGTCCACAGTTCAACCAGTTTTAACAGCAAAGAGGGAAGTAGTTGCTCTTCCTCTTTGTCTTCTTTTCAGAAGTTTACGACAAAAGACTTATGAATTAGAAAATTAACATTGCCTATATGTTGTCATTGCAGACCCCACATTTTTGAAATGTTGCATAATAGCAGCTTCTTCTTCTGAGTTTCCAAAGCCAGAATATTTTCCAAAAGCTCCAAAAACTACATGATCAACAACTAACAAAAAATATCTTTACTCACCATTTTTTAGGTTTTGTCAGTAGCTTGTACTTTCTGAATTTTACTCGCCACTCCAAGATACCTTTGCAATGCTGACACACTCCATCATGAAGCTTAGCATTTATTTTCTGAATAAGTAAAAAAAAAAAACACATTGATGACTCCCTGCTGTAAAGAGTATAATCTTGCTTAGAAAGCATTTTTACCCATCTTATAATTGATACAGTACTATAAACATGGTCGCTTGGTATTCCCATTAAGCCTTTCATATACATTTGTCTAGAGATTTTCTTCAATGGAAAGGGTACTTTGAAGTTAAAGAATATGATGATGACAATGATTATTATTATTATCTTAATAGTGGTACTTCTTTCTGTTATTATATTGCTGAGAATTGATTACTGTAGGTATTTAATTCTTTTCATCTCTAGACATTTTTTAAAATGTATTAAAAAAGAAATAAGCCCTGAAATACACAGCTTTTGTCCAAAGAAGACAACTTACAAGACTTAGCATTTAACTTACTATTGCTCAAGCTATCACTATACTACATAGTTTAAATAGTCTCCAGGATTTTTCCTCAGATAACAACAAAGTAGAATCCACACACTACTTGCAGTCAAATTATTCAATCTCCCTCTAATCCTAGCCTTCCTTTATGAAAAACATTTTTGCTTTCTGCATCTAAGATAATTTTTTTAAGTGGTAATTGAAACTATGGTATATTTTTGAGACAATGAAAAATTTACCTTAATATCTCCCACAACATTTTGTCTTTAAGCTTTCTCAGAAATACAAAACATCAACTGGCTAGTAGTATTTGCATAGGAGAAGTTATTCTGAGATGGGAAATGGTACCAAACCATGCTCTTACCTTAAATAACAAGCAATGTCCTTGCAGACTCAATTTAATTTTATTTCTTCTCTGTTTAAGAATGCCAGCACTAATGTTGTCTATCATATGGTTATTCATATTAATTCAGAAATTTAAAACTAGAAATTTCATGGTTAAAAACTACATATAATGAAAAAGGTATTTTTAAGATAGTTTAAAAATCGCTACCATATCAACATTGCATTATTAGAATGGTTTAAACCACATCTACTTCTTAATATACCGAGAAGGAGTGATGCTGCATTAATCTGGATTACAACTGATGTTATTATTTCACAAATAAACTGAAAAAAATTATTCTACGAATACAGTGTCTTCTGAAGTAACTTCCTGCTTTTATGACTCACAAGAGTTTCTTACTACTTCACAAAGCTCTACTTCAACACATAAGACCAAAAAAACAAGCCAAGCTTAAAAACACAGTATCTTATTCTATTCAAAAAAATTTATATGGCAGAGGAGATGCTACTTTCAAGTGAAACTGTACTCTGGGACTTGTGTTCCATTGTCTCCTTTTTTGTTAAACTTGCACATTCAATAAGAGTTTTCCTATGGTGTGGTTAACTGAACAAGTGGTGCTTTCTGGCTGCTTCAGTTAAAAGAAAATTATTTTCTAAATGATCAAATACAGACTTAGCATATTAAGAAGCCAACCAAACAAGGTTTTGCTCACTGCTTGAATATTGAATACAGAAAGCTGTGGTTCTGATGCATTACGGATATATTTTCCAAAAAATACCAACAATTGCTTAATGTGCAAAATTTCTGAGAGAAGAAAATCATCAGTAAGTTCCCAGTAGATATCTGTTAAAAGCAATTTAATATCTCACAATTCAGTATCTTGCAAGTCAAACTACTGTGTTCAGTCTTTCAAAATTCATGCAGTTCAAAGATAAGCCATGTTTCAGCACCTGACCAGCATGAAGTAAGGCTACAAGCACTATAGCCCACAAGCTCCCCATAACCTGCAAATTAGCCTGAACTTCTCAGCGCTCCCCGCCACTCCCCTGACCTGCATTGATTGGCAACACAGGAGGGCAGTAAGATACACTGTAATTTGTTTTTCCAGGTAGGGATACATTTATTGCTACCAGCTTTTTTTAGTTTGGCTAAGGCAGAATCCAGTGAAAGTCAGAAGACTGCAGAAGCGTAAACTGAAGGGAGATGGTTGTCCTGCCAGAAAAGCAGTTAGCTTCCTGGATGAAAACGATGTATTTTCCCTTAACACAGCTGGGGCTGTGGTTGGGAGCCGTGCCACAGAGCGATCCAGGGGCAGGCTCAGCAAAGTCTAAATCTCCTGGAATGCATGCCTGTGCTCAGGACTGCATGGCCTGAATGACACAGAAACTACTTCAGAAACCTCTCATCTGAAGCAAATCCAAAGTTCATCAAACAGGCAGCCTATTACAAATTCTACTTAATATTTGCTATGGAACAAGGAAATATGCATAGTTATTGTTCATGGAGCTTTAAAAAGCTCTTCCTCACCCCAAATACTCTCATCATCTGGCTCCAGAATACACAATCACACAGTGATGCTTTTTTTCCCCTTCTTTTTCTTTTTCCAATCAAACTGAAACACTGGCCATCACAAAAGCTGAAGATGCCAAAGATGAAGGGGCAGTACAGCATGCATAGGCAATCCAAGAGGTTCCTAGCATACACTAATGACAGCAGCCTTCTCCAAGCAACAGCAGAGCCAAGAAGCAGAGGTGCTGTGCTGGACCTTGCTCTCTCCAACAAGGAGGAGCTAGTGAATGTGAAGCTCAAGGGCAGCCTGGGCTGCAGCAACCATGAAGCAGTGGATTTTAAGGACCTTGGGGGAGTGAAAAGCATGGGAAGAAGAACACTACCCTGGACTACAAGACAGCAGACTCTGGCATATTCAAGGATCTTCTTAGTTGAGAGCCATCTTCTTAGTAGAGTGCCATGGATAGAACCATGGAGGGAAGAGCAGCCCAAAAGAGCTGGATGATATTGAAGAGCTGTCTCCTTCAGGTTCAATTGCAATGCATCCCTACAGAGGAAATCAAGAAAGAAAACTGAGATGCCTGCATGGGTGGACAAAGAGCTCCTGGAGAAACTTAAACAGCTAGGTTACAGAGAGTGTAAGCAGGGAAAAGTAGTCTGGGAGGAAGACACAGAAATTGGTCAAAGAGCCAAGGAGATCGTTAGGAAAGCTAAAGTATGGGCAGAAATAAATCTGGCAAAGGAAGTCAAGGGTAAGAAAAAAACAAGGTTCTTTAGGTATGTCAGCAATCAAAGATAGACTTTGGAAAATGCCGGTCCTCTCAGGAGAGATACAGGACGCAGAAAACCTGGTGACCATGTCCTCATGGAGAAGGCATTTATACAGCGGAATTGAGCGTACCCTCAGCAAGTTTGCCAATGACACCAAGCTGTTATGATGTGATCAACACACTGGAGGGAAAGAATGCTGTGCAGAGGGACCTACGCAGGTCTGAGAGGTGAACCTGTAGAAATCTCATGATGTTCAACAAGGCCAAGTGCAAGGTCCTGCACTTGGATTGTGGCAATCCCAAACACAAATGCAAGGTGGGTGGAGAATGGACAGAGGGTACTCTGAGGAAAAGGACTTTGGGGGTGTTGGTGATGACAAGTTCAGTATGAGTTGGCACCTTGCAGCCCATACCTCTGGCCAGCAGTGCACGGGGGGGATGCTGCCCCTTCACATTGCTTTTGTGAGACACCATATAAGCATTCAGATCTGGATGATGAGACAACACAAGAAAGACATGGACTTGTCAGAACAAGTCCAAAGGAGGGCCACTAAGTAGACCACAGGACTAGAGCACCTCTCCTATGAAGGCAGGCTGAGAGTTGGAGTTGTTCAGCCTGAAGAAGGCTCTGGGAAGACCTTAGAGCACCTCCCAGTACCAGAAGAAGGCTATGAGATAGCTGGAGAGGGAGTTTTACAAAAGGATGTAGTCACAGGCCAAGGGGGAATGGCTTCAAAGTGAAAGATTGTAGGTTTTGACCAGACCTTAGGAAAAAATTCTTTACTGTGTGAGTGGTGAGGCACTGGAACAGCTTCCCCACTGAAGCCGTGGATGCCTCACCCTTGGCAGTGTTCCAAGGCCAGGCTGGATGGGGCTCTAAGCAACCTGGTCTAGAGGGAGGTGTCTCTGCTCATGACAGGGGGTTTGAAACCAGATGATCTTTAAGGTCCCTTTCAACCCAAACCATTACATGATTCTATCATCACATTTATGTGCATCATAAATCACTTTAAGTATCCTGATCCAGGCATAAAGATGCCTGGACTTTTCAACAGGGTAAGACCACAAATCTGACACAGCTACTCATAAAGGAATCACATTGCATCTGCTCAGAAGGTCACAAACTGGAAGAAAGACAACAGCTTTAAGTTCTAATGTCCTCCTTCTAAGGGGCACACATAGAGCATCTTCCCCCTCTTCAGCAATTTCCTGTATTTTTTACTCAATTTTGATGCCTCAAGTATGGGGCATTATAATTAAATCACTGGCTCAGCACATCTGAGTACAAGAGCCACTAAGACTATACAACCCTACCAGGCAGTTGGTTTAGAAAGTCAATAGTGAATGATGGATTGATGTAAAGAAAGCAGTTAGAGAGTTTAACTTGTGTATTGTCTTTTAGATTTATTTTGCTCAGAAAAAAAAGGCATGATATTTAAATGCTACCATTACTGAAACAAATTGCTAATTTATTGTGGTTTTTTACACTTAATTCAGCATCACCTCTGACCAAAATAATCCATACCACACCACTTTCAAAAGCAATGCAGACTTGAAGAAGTAAAGAAAGCTGCTCCTAATGAAAGATTTGAATAGTCTGTTTTTTCAGATTTTTGAAAATGCTAAAAAAGCACATGACAGCAGTTCTCATAATAAACCTCAAGACAAATTTTCTTGTTTCTCAGTTCCTGGTCAGGATGGGGAAGTCACTACTAAAATCAAATAGTAGTGCTTACTTTTCCTACTAATATTTACTTTTTAATATATTTTGTATATTGTTTAAACTTTCATAAACTCATATTTTCTTCTTTTTGCCCATTTAATAGCTTGCTCTTCCTTGAGGGTATTAAAAAACCCAACAGCCCACACAAAGCCCTGAAAAAGGCTAGTAAACCTCATTATTCTTTTCCAACTTTTCTACCCAGCTTTTATGCAGGTAGTCAGGGCCTCACACACAAATAGGTGATAGTGCTTGAAATTAATTTCTTGGTGTAAATTAATTTCTTGGTGTGAAAACTACTCCAACATGTTAGATTATGCTTCTGTTGCAGCATTTTCTCTGGGGTTTTCTTTATGCTCATTTCCCTGTTTTAGTCAATAGCTCTCTTTTTAGCATACTTTGCTCCAAGGACAAGTGCAACTCATCCAGTGCTTGCAGTATGTCTATGTATTCTCCAGGGAAATTACAGTTATGCAATACAGACATACCTAAGCAGCCTAAAGGTATGATGCCACAAAATATTCCATGTGCACACTATAAGCACATTCAGTTGTACATTAACGAATCAACATCCTCTGCTGACATAACCTAATATTAAATCACCTAACAACCTGCCAAAAGCAGTTCAGAATGTATTAAAGTAAACAAATGTGCTACACCTACTAACTTGGCTCACAAAATAATCCCTAGCTAAAACCAGCATTAAAGAGCTCACAGGTAGGATATAATGACAAGACTTCAAAGAAGCTTCCCCATCTGTTTGTAAGCTTCTAATTACGTGTGAACCTATGGATATTTTGATTTCCTCTACTGAAAGCAAATTCCTTCTACTGAGCACATATCAGTGGTCTATTCTGCTACAACTGAGTGTAATGTTAATGCCACCCATAAACCTCTTTGTCAGAAACACAGGTGGCACTGCTTCAATCAGCAAGGTTGAATGCAGCACAAGAGTGAATGTAGGATTTCTGAACAACTCAATTTCTCAAAAAAACAGAACTCCACAGGACCTCCAGTGCATGACTACTAAGCAGTTAAAGTAGGTCACTGCAGAATGACAAATGTGAAACTGAGCTACCAGATGCCAGATTTCAGGGTTCCAATACACATTACACAGGCTGAAACTGTCCACCACAGAGCTTCACTTGCTCCCATATTGTATCAGCATTACTTGAAGTTCCTTTTTCTACAGATATTTTCTCATCAAGTGTATTTCAAAATTTAAGTAACATATGCCTATAGCATTTAAAAGAGCACTGGAAGGACTCTCATCATCTCCCCCAGAAAGAATGGAAGATACACAAAGACACATAAACACAGACACACCAGACACACCTCCTGTACCTACCCATACATTCTTTCTCTCACTCTCTGCCCCACCTCCAGAGCTGGGTTAGAGTCCAGAGCAGATATTATATTTGCTCCTATTCTCCCTACATGAGAGGCTACAAGCCAAGACTGAATGTATTTCTGAACCCAAAGTAACAGGAGTGGCTAGAGAGTAGACTTCAGCCTACCAAGCTACTCTACACTGCAGCAAGAACGTTATCTAAAAAAACTGCAATATGGTTATCTAACAATTCCAGTTGGCCACTGGTTTATCTCTATCTCACTTCTGTCCTTCAAAATATGATTACTGACTCAGCATTTAAGCTCTACATTCAGTTGTTCACTTCCTAGTGCTTTCACACAGTCTAAACCAGTGTTTCCACTAAAACAAGTGATTTATCCACACACCTGGCAGAAAAAGTAACTGACATTAACACTGTGGTAAATCTGAGGTTCAGAGGTAATAACCCCTGAAATTTAGGGAAATATGAATTATCATCTTAATGAAAGAAATTGAGAAACAAATCAGTCCTTTGAGTGCAAATACAAATCACTTTATGGTTTACCATCTTACTACAATGGAATTCTAAATGTTCTCATTAAATGATATTTGCTTTCATTTCTAGAACTACTGCAGCTTTCATGATGACTTATGTAATATACTTTACATAAAATGTATATTCATATAACATAATGTATATTTCTCAGCTCGGTGCTGCAAAGAGCTATTCTGGAATATACCAGATAATGCAAACACCAATAAACAAATTCCAAGATTCAATAACTGACAAGACAGTGTCTTACCCTGTCCTGGCTATTCCTTCTTCAGGTCATCCTAAGATGCAAACTTTTCCAGCACTGCTGTAGCTGTTTCCCAAATACAGTAGAGAGGCAGTGTACTTTGTTGCAAGGACGTTTCACCTCAACAAGCCTCAAGAGCAATGCTGTAGTAATTCTGTAGTAAAGACTGATCATTAGAGGAAAGACAGATGGATCTTCTAGCATGCTCTCAAGTAATCACATCTGTGGCCTTTAGGATTAGAAAATGAGTGACACAGTCAGTGTCAGACAAAGAGCACAAAACATTTCAAAAAACAAAAAAAAAACCAACTGGATAGTGATTGACAGCAGAGAAAAGTCAAAATCCTATTAGATCAATTTCCTCTGCAGACACTGCTTCACTGAGAGAAATAGCAACAACACCATAATTAACTACCTCAACTCCACCCACTGTACAACCTGAAGCTATTGTAGTAAATATTCAACATAGCTAATGCAGTGTACAATTGCAGCAGGATCCAAATCTTAAGCTGATAAGCATTTTGCAGCCTTTCAAGGCAGCATTGCATTGGACAGCGTACAACAGTAGACCAGCCAAATACAAACCCCGTCCCCATATGTTTAACAGTGATTTACCGAGATCCATTCTCTTTGAGGAGCTTTTAGCATTGTCTTGATCTACTGAGCTAATGAGAGGTAGAAAGGCATATGCCCCACTCCTTTATCACTCCCTATGAGAGAATTCCTACCATTTCTTTCTTTTCCTCATCATATCTTGAACACCCATGACATATCTGATCATCCAGGACTTTAAAAGACAGAGATGCAAAACTGTCATCATTTAGCATAGTCTATATATAAACTATGACATCAATCGCCACTTAATCTTTGCTAGTCTAACTTCTTTAAAACAGCAAAATGGGGCTAGCATCATTATAATGACCCCTGTGTATCCCTGCCCTGGTTCTGGCCAAGCCAGGGTTAATTTTTCCAGGCTAGGACACTAAGGTTATTCTATATCACCTCACATCATTTTCCAGGAATGGGGGAGGGGTCCCGTTCAGGTCACAAAGCATGGTGTGGTCTGGTACTGCCAGGGGTCCCACACAGTGAACACTTGTGTATGAATCATCTCACTATTGCTGTGAGTGTTTTCTTACTCCATTTGCTGTTTCCAGTAAATTGTCCTTATCTGAACCTGTGATCTTTGCCTTTTGTGCCTCAAATCTTTTGGCCATGGCTATACAGGGAGAGAGGTAGGGAGAGGGGTGAGTGACTGAGTGGTGCACGGTTTGGAGTGTTTCAGTTGGAACACCAAACTAAGAATATAATTCCTAAAACATGGCAGTACCTTAGGACTTGAATTTGTACATGACAGGATACCCTAAGAAAAAGGAACACATCCTTTCCCCTTACCAAACATTGTCTAACCCTGGAATAGGAAGCATATTCTTCAGGATGCTACTTCCACACACTCAGCCATGAACCAGCAAGCAGAGAGAAAAGAAATAATTGGCTTGAAATAGAAAGAAAAAGAAGACAAGCTGATGTCCACAGAAAACCTTGGCCACATTAAAAAAAAAAAAAAATCTTGAGTGCATGATATTGTGTAGCCAGTTCTATAGGATATTAATTATTTTCAAAGGGAAGAAAACCAGAAAAACAGTCATGTGGGTATTAAAATGATTATTTCATTTACAAAGCAGATACCACAATTCAGCGTTTTTTTGAAAACTTTTTGGATAGATCAGCTCTCTATGACTTTTTTGTGTGTGTATGTTTGTACCCAGTCAGAAAATACTCTCCTATCAGAGGTCATGCAGTGACTCATACAACAAATAATACTGTCACTGCTTAGAATTCCAGGAAAGCAGCCTGTTCAACTTGCAGAACCAGTCCTAAAAAAACCATCTCAAAAACCAACAAAAACAAACTCACAAAAAACCCAAACCTCCCTCTTTGGCATCAAGGCTTTAACTTACTACTTTGTTCCCCTACTCCCAGCTCTTTTTGACAACCCAGGCAGGTTCATTTAAAGGGATATTGATATAACAGCTATAGCACCAGATAAATTCTCCCAGATTATTCATCCTCTGTTTTGTCTTAGTCACCTTCTCGGTTGAGCTGGCAAGATGAAACATCCCACTTCGGTGGTGTTACTGCTCAGACACACCCGTGTTCTTCAGCCCCTTCCGCATGTTATGTTACCAAAAGTAAAAACACAGAGCATGTTTCAAGAATATATTGTAGAATATTTCCCCTTCCCTGCTCAGAACCAAAAAAGACAAAACAGGCTTCTGGAACAACAGAGTGAAGATGATAACTTTTGTAGCAAAAGTGCTGATAGACCAGCTGAACACACCTTTCTATCTAACTAATCAAAAGAGCCCCCTTTAAAAAAAAAGAAATTAAATTACACATGAAAGTTATCTCAAAAGTGTGCCAATTGAAGCTGGGTATTTATATGTGATGGGACAAAATTGTTCAAATGAAGCTCTCCAAACACCAAGACTTCTGAGTTATGACCACATAGTCACAAACCTCGAGAAGATTTAAAGAAAAGAAGTCATAGTGTGACAGTGATAGTCACCTTTCAAGAAGTCATATGGATAACACGCCATTGAACATTCAATTGCTGCAGTCACTGCACAAATGTAAGCACTTTATTTCAGTCTTCCTCTTAGAATTCTTTGGCTTAACTAGGTCCTTTCATCTCATAAGCATGATTCAAGTTTCACACTACACATCTGCTTACAGTGACAGCTGTCTGGAATGTCTTGTTACGATTCTCTCTTAGCAGCACTGTGCCTGGTGTGGGCGGACCGGGCCAGAGATATCTCCATCCCTAAAACAGCCCTCGGCATCCACTGCCGGGTGACTTCGTTTGCGATCCCGAAGCCTGTCAGGACCTGGCACCAGACCTCACAGGGACAGGGCACGGCTTCAGAGGCCGCAGGGGGACCTGCCCACGCTTTCGGCAAGAAACCCTTCCCACCGCTCCGGCCCCAAGCGCTGCATGGCCTGCAGAGGGGTGGCTTCTGACGCCGGCACAACCCCGCGTGCCCGAGCCGGCCCCCGCCTACCTTGCGCCGGGCGCTGGTGTCGTACTTGTCGTTCTCGAAGGCGCGCGCGTTCTGGTGGCGCTGGGGCCGCGTGCGCGACACGTTCCCCCGCTCCGAGCTCATCCCGGGCCGGCGCCGCGTGCCCCGGAACCGCTCCGCGGGCCCGCCCGCCCTGGGCGGTGCCGCCGCGGCTGCGCCCCCATTGGCGCTGCGGCCCGTACGGCCCCGCCCCGGCCGCCCCCGCGCCGGTGCAGTCTGCGGGCGAGGCGAGGCCGGGCGGGCGCTGCTCCGGAGGCTGCGCGGGGCGGGATCGGCGCTGCCAGGGCCGCGCGTTCTCCGGCCGGGGCCGGGCGCTGACGGCCGCCTCCCGCCGCGCCCTTACTCAGCACAGCTGGCGCCCCCAGACCCCGCCGACCCGAGCGCCAGGTGCAGGTAGGGGCCGTCCTCCCCCGGCGTCGCGGGGATGGACCGTGTGCGGGTGATCCGCTGCCGCGGTGTGTGGGCGAGTTGTTTCCTCCTCGCGGGTCCGTCCGTGTCTCTTGCCCCGCTCGGACCCGCGGCCCGTCCGCGCCGCCTGGCGCAGGCGTGTGGCGGCCCCCGGGGCGAGCGGGAAGGCCCGCGGCAGCCGCCGCGTTTCCTCAGAGAGGCTTCGGTCTGCGGCACGAACCGGGCGGGGAGCTGCCGGCCCCGCCAGCCCCCTGGCCGCGTCCCTGTGTCGCTGGGCTCGGCGGTCTCTGGGAGTGTCGCCTGCCCCGCGGTGCCCGGGTGATGTGGGCGAGCTGTCCGGTGCTCCCGTCTCCGTGGTTTTGCCCTGGGCTCCTTTGTTGGAAACGGGCGCACTGACTTGTGACACGCGTGTTAAAGTCTGGCTTTTCGCGGCTCCAAACAGTGCCTTTGAGACGCTGCTGAGGGCTTCGGCGAAACCCTTTTCAGATGCGGACACCGGCGGAGGCAATTTAGTTCCCGCCAGCCTGGTTAAATTTATTCCTTTAGCTTCTGCTGTTGAGGGTGGGAGTGACGCTGGCCTCAACATTACTCCCAGGTATTATATAAAAATTTAAAGTATTTGGTCAGTAATTAACTAGGAAAGTTCATGGCTGCGGAAATCAGGGTAGAAGCACCTGAACGCCGAGCGGTGCTAGGGCGGAGCTCCGTGTCGGTGGCCGGCCGGCCTGCGCTGGGACGCCGGGCAGCGCCGGGGCAGAGTCTTGCTTGGAGCATGTAAGGCATTATGTAATCGGCTTAATCCCGCATTTGTCTATCGGGAACCTTTAGAGGTTTCGTTTGTTCTTCGGTTGATAAAGAATGTGTGGAGTTTTCAGTTAAATTTTCCTGTTAATGTTTCCTTTCTTTTTTCAGCTATGCCGTTAGATTTTGACGGTGATTCAGTGACCAGCAGAGGATAACTAATGTCGCTATATAAGAGTTAAAATAGCTAGAATTTGTAAGACTAGAAGGGGTGTTTATTTGTTTAGAATCAAATTAACCAAAGTAAAAGTTTGGATTTCATCAGGCGTCTCTGTTTTCATGTAGCCTACTTTGTCCTTTGAAAACTATCTTAAATATTTACTTCACAGTATTTCTTAATATAGCTTTTTCATAATTGAATGTACTTCCTTTGTGTTGTTTTCTGGACTTACTGCATATTCTTTCTTAATATTCTCTTAATCCTTTTCTGCGGTACTTAATCAGACACTAATGATTTCTTTTTCTCTGAACATTTTGTTGCTTTAACTGTTGGGCTAGTTAAAGGATGTTCATATCATTCTGTTCCGTTTTTAATATTACACAGGTGTTGAAATAATTATTGGCACTTCAGTAGTGGGTTGAACTCAAGTTCTCATTGTATTGTGCTCAATGAAAGTGAGAGGAAAAATGCTTTAGAATTTCTTGTTTCAGCAGTAGATAATGAAAAGTAAAGATGAAAAAAACCTCTAATCAAACAACAAACCCACAAACAAAATACACACAAATAGCAACCAAAAAAAAAACCCCAACAATTTTAATATCTTGCCCGTTATGATTTGAACAACACTTAAACCAGCAACTGTATTTATGCGTTTGGCTTTGTTCTTGTGAATAGTTCCCATGAAATAGACAATTTAATTTAAATAAACAATTAGAATAATTTATATTTAATGTGGATATGAGATTTCTAGATAAGTATTTGCAAGGTTGGGCTGGTTTTGAGAGTAATACATAGTGAAGTATTCAAAGATGTGAATAATAGGTTCCACTGTCTTGTTATTATGTACAGAGATAGGGGGACCGGAATAATTACTTATGTGAAAAAATTACATTTGTGTTATCCTAGGAAGCACAAGATAAATCCTTGAGGTGTTCTTTAAGATTAAATAGACGTTTTCCGCCTTCTGTCAGCCTTTATGAAAAGGCTAATTGCCACAGAATGAATTTAAATCACTGCCTGTGGGCAGTTTTACATTTGTAATTTTATATGTTAGGTCTTTATTCATGAGAGTTAAAGAGATAAAATTGATAAAATGTTCTTGCTTTCCTTATAAAAGCTATCCCAGAAGGGGTAAGTAGTATGGTTTGGATCTGTTTTGTTTCTTAGCCTCTACTGCTGCAATAGAAGAGTTTTCTGCTATTTCTTCCACAGAATTTTTATACTTAATTACTATGAAAAATGCAGTATAATTTTAAAGGGGATGTATGTTTCTTTATTGTATTCTTTTTGTTGTTAGCGTGTTTTACCAGCTGTAGGAATTGTGTTTGTGGAACAGCACCGGCATTTTTATTACTACTGAAATGTCAAGTAGAAGGTGAGATGGTTGTATTGTTGGGATGTGTTGATCTCAGAATCTGATGGTGCTGTAATGAGCGCAAAGATTTACATCATACATACTCAGAAGGTGTTAGACTGTACCTCAGGTATTCACAACATATCTTAGTCAAATGAGTCCCATTAAAGTTACTCATGTGTACTTGTGGAACCATGTGCTTAAAGTAATCTAGTCAGAGGTGGTTTTGCCTCAGCTTCGCTAAGAATCCAGATAGACACACATCCAGCTTATTCACACTCTCATGTGAACACAATCCGTCACAGTAAAAGACAAACCAGTTCCAGTATAATAGAAACATTGTTTGCATTTAGTTGGAGCTATTCTCCTGTAGAAGTTCAATAGGTGTTTTGTATTGAATTGGTTCAGTTAGTGACCTGCTGGTTGTCTTGGGTCTTCTGAGTGAAGAAAGTAGCATGTGTTTGTTTTAAAGAAAAGAGTTATTATTAGCCATTATTTAGTTAGAGAATAACTCTAGAATCAGAATTTTTTTTCAGTAGGCAAATTTTCCATTGGATTAAAAGATCAATACATAAAGCCTGCATTAGTCTAGCACAAGGGAGGAATAATACTTCATCTGCTGTCTTCAGCATGTCATTTGCTATATCTGGCAGCCCATTTTTAGCACATTTAAGCTGTCTTGGGGGACAGTACCACCACATCAGCTAATTCCCTGTGGTTTACTGCAGTACTGCCCTGTATGTGAATCATGCAGGCCAGTTTCCAGTCTTCTGAAATTACTTTGGTAAATAGCAAATATTTTCTGAGTGAGATCATATTTGTAGTGTTGCAGGGCTGTTTATACTTACAAGTAATGTAAACTCCTGTTCTAATTCTTTCTGACAAGTGGATTTGGAAGAAATAAGAAATTCTGTAGTTCTCATTATATGCTGATATAGAGTGCAATGTGCTGTTCCTGGGCAAAACAAACTATTTAGATCTTACTTTTGGAGGTACAAGTTCTTTTAAATTTTTCACAAAAAAATAATAATCACCCCCTTAGAATAAGGTATAATATCTAACTTCACCTTCAGCATTTCTGTAAAGATAGGAAAACTCACTCGGAGCAGATCCATTTAATAGTTTCTGATAGAAATAGAAGTGATTTTGAGTACTCTGTCATAAGTACTTGGGAAAAAGCATGTTGAGACTGGACTGTGAAAATTAACTCATTAAGTAGAGGTGAAAGAAGTTGCTTCTTTGATGCTCATAATTACAAGAGAAGTGAAGAAGGAACAAATACACACCGCCACCCCCAAAACAATAGGATTTTTACTTTGCATAAGACAATCTAAACCTTTTGCTAATAGTTAAATTTTCTCCATAGACTCCTTCCACTTATCCTGACTTGTGGATATAACTGAAATTTAATGTTCATGTAAACTCATCTGACAGGATGAGTTATTCCAAATTTGAGTGACTAATTGTGCTGAAACACAATATTATTGTTACTTCAGCTGGTAGGAATATGGTCTTTTATCCAGGATCTTCTTTAAGAGCCTATCTACCTTCTTATGGGAGCTGATCAGTACTTCCTGCCATATCCTCTAAATTGGAAGTGTTGATCTCCCATGTCTAAGCTTGTGTGGTTACCCTCTGTTTTGAAGAAAACTAGAGACATGGGGTGAAAAACCTTAGCTGTGGCAGCTTCTTTTTTTGTGGTTTTCCACGAATGCTCGTATGTTTGGCAGACTGTCTCACTGTGCCTGTTTTTGCTGCTCTAAAAGCATGCTCCATGTAACACTGTTTGCAGTATGCTTTCATACTGT
The DNA here is from genome assembly GCF_036417665.1 of Passer domesticus. Classification (NCBI taxonomy): domain Eukaryota; kingdom Metazoa; phylum Chordata; class Aves; order Passeriformes; family Passeridae; genus Passer; species Passer domesticus. The sequence goes on from NC_087512.1 coordinate 62,679,131, forward strand.
ACCACCAGGAAGAGACCATTCACACATCCAAAAATACAGAGAGTTGTTCTGTGATACATGTTAAAGTGTTTTTGCAGCACTGTCCTTGAAGCTTTTGTAAAAATAAATTTACACATGAAAGTTATGTTTCTGTACAAATTTAAGGACAAAATTTGAAATATCTAAATATTGTTAGGTGTCATAGTTAGCAGTAAGATTTTATTGTTGGATGACCCAAATACTTCTGGAACAGCATGGTACTGTAGACAAATGAAATCTGCTTGTTTTGTAGCTTGAGTCAAAGTCAGTATGTGAAACTGTAAATGTTTATGTTCACAGGGAGCCATCGGGAGGTGAACTTGAGACCTGTAGATAGATTTGGTATGAAAAAGTTAAGTTAGAATGAAGTGTCAGATGCCTTAACACAAGGAAAGTAGAGTAAATGCTTATCTTTGGTGTCCTGGTTTCCAGTTAAATTTCATTGCTCTTCTTATCTCTGAGAAAAAATACTGCTGCAACAATGGATTTTCCCCCACTCCCTTCTCACTGCTCTCAATTAAGAGGACACAATAGCTATTTTAAGGGCAGCTGTATCTTTACCTATCTTGCTTTAGGTGTAGGTGTGTTGATTTTTTTTCTCCCCCCCACCACTGTGAAAACCAATGCTTTGAATTGGTGCTATAGATTATATTGTTTTAACAAATATCTGTGGTTTAGTTTGGGATGTCTCTCTTAAAGCACAAAAAACCCCCTAATTGTGTCATTTATACAATCCCAATTCCTGTGGGCAATAGAGCTAAGAGCTGTATTGTTCTTACAGCTAAGAACTTCTTTAAAGGTTTTCAAAACACTTGTGTCAGCAAGTATGAGGAGTGAAGAAAAGTTTATGGCTACATTTTCATGTACCAAAGCTCTAGAATGTTTGCTAATCCAGAAGCATCATCTTGTTTTGTCTTCCAAGCTTTGACCTTCGTGCACCCTTCATACTTCTGATAGTGCTTGCAGGAGCCCATACCTCGTGATTGCAATACACATTCTTGGTATTTAGGAGATGCTGTAGTGATTTTTAGCTGCAAACCTTAGTATGCTGCAACTCTACAACATGTTTTAATTGTTCTTTATCACATATGTATTTGTCAATGGGAAGAAAACTTTTCTTAATGTCTTGAGATGAGGAATTTAATTTCCTCTGAAGAAACTCCAAAATTCATGCTTGTTCTTTCCCTGGGTAATCATGTTTTACTTTTGATATCTGGCAGGGCTTTAGAGTTATCACTCCTCTTTGATAATATACTTATTGTGAAGCAATTAATAATACAAAATTAAATATTACATGGAAATATATGTATATGTATTTAACTCTTTGTTTTGTTAAATGTTCAGAAGTTATGCATTATTTTCTAGAGATGTTATGTTCACTTTTTCTTTTGTAAGTTGCATTTTTTTAATGTCACATTGTACCTGGAAACTGATTCTATTTTCTCTTCCCATTTCAGACTAGAAGATGAATAATCTTTCCTTTAGTGAACTGTGTTGCCTATTCTGTTGTCCACCATGCCCAGGGAAAATTGCCTCTAAGCTGGCATTCTTACCTCCTGATCCCACATACACACTGATGTGTGATGAGAGTGGCAGTCGCTGGACTTTGCATCTCTCAGAGCGAGCAGACTGGCAATATTCTTCTAGAGAAAAAGATGCCATTGAGTGCTTCATGACTAGAACGTGTAAAGGCAACAGGATTGCATGTATGTTCGTGCGTTGCTCGCCTAATGCCAAGTACACTTTGCTCTTCTCACATGGAAATGCTGTTGACTTGGGTCAGATGAGCAGCTTTTATATAGGACTGGGTTCACGGATTAATTGCAACATATTCTCCTATGATTATTCTGGATATGGTGCAAGTTCTGGGAAGCCTACAGAGAAGAATCTCTATGCTGACATTGATGCTGCTTGGGTGGCTCTTAGAACAAGGTAAGATATTAGTTGCTATTTTCCTTTTACAGCATTCTTGTCAAATGGTTTTATTTCACATGCATCAGTAGTTGAAACAGCAATGCTGTGATTTAGAATTAGTGGATTCATATCCAGGCTGACTGGTGGTGCCTGGTGCTGAAGGCATTGTCAGAATTAAGCAGGATCAGTGCCTATTACTTATGGACTAGAAAAATTGAAATGGAATTAAATTTAATAACGATTACAGGATCTTCCTTATTGTCATAGTTTGGAATCTTCTCAGCTGCAAAAATTAAAAAGTTGGGATGAATCTATAATAATTGATACCCCAGTAATTAACCACTGTTGTGATGTAAATGTGAGAAGATGCAGGATGTTTCTTGAGATAATTTGCATCACCTACTTTTTTTTGTATGAAGGGGCAGAGTAAAAGCTGGTGCAGGAGAACTTGGTGAGACTCTTATTTCTGTATGGTGTTGAGATCACCTTTGTTTCAGAATTCTGAGGAGCAGCTACAGCATTTCCAAAGGGAGAAAACATCTTGTTGCTTTATATAGAAAGCTGTCACCACAAAATATAATGTGTGGGAGAGTTTGTAATGGATCTGTGTAAATACGTTATGGTGGGAACAAAAAAAGAGGAATTTGGAGCAGTGGTGTTAACCCAAGTGGAATAAAATGGACAAGAAAAAATGCTAAGGAAAGATGTTATTTCAGCAATTTCTGTGTTCTAAGCCTCTGGTTTTGTGGGACATAAAATAGCAAGATGAAAGACTGTGAATGCATTCACTAATATAGGTGAGAATCCTGGAGAATCCTGCACCAAATAAGTGCAGCTTCTCTGAGAACAATTTTCGCCGTAATTTTTTTCCATTTAGCTCAATAGTCTTCTTATGTTACAAATACCCAGACTATAAAAACTATTTTAAAAATAGTATTCAATCATAACTGCTCATCAGAAAAATCTCAGAACACTTGTATATTTTACACCAAAAAGGTATAAAAATCTGAAGTGTTGTTATGGCTCAGTCATTTCAACTTGAGCATCCTGTTTAATAATTATAGTATCAGGAATATGACTTAGCGTAAGGCCGTGTGGGCTTTAAATCCTGGATCCTCGTAATTGTCACAGTGAGTTGAGAACTTCATCAATGTAGTATTAATGGGCAGATTACCCCTCTTCAGTGCTTTAAATGCACATTTAGTCTTGCACTCCTTTTACATTACAACAACAGTATGATATTTCTTTTCAAAGAAGCATATGTTATCCATGTATTAAATAGGGGAAAAGCGTATTATCATAAACTTCATTCAGCCACAGGGGACAGGTTTTTGGCATCAGCTATTCAAAAGACATGCATATTAGGTTGCTAGATTGGATTTTGGTGTTTATTTTTATTACAGTGGAAAGTTGAGATATGGCTGTTCCATAAGCCAAGAGCTGCTTTAGGTGCACTGTTGACTATGGTTTGTAGCTGGTAGGTGATCTGGACATTAGCTACTCAGTGAAATACCCAGTAACATTTACCAAAAACGTGATGTGGTTTGTGAACAATTTGGAAGACAGTGTGAACTATTTAAATGTAACAGGAAATGGAAGAGAACTAGATGGTGAAACATAATACTTCATGTCCTTTTACAGGCTCTGTTTTATAAACTAATTTGTAATTATTGTTTCTTCTTCCTCATAATGAATGTCTGAATATAAAATCTGCAAGGAAATGTGATTGCAATTTGAATTCTCACCACTATTCTTAAGCAATGAAGTGTACTTTCTCTAAACAAATAAGATTGTTCATAATTTATAGGACACAGGCTAATGGCTTTAAACTGAATGAGGGTAGATTGAGATTAGATATAAGAAATAAATTATTTTCTGTGAGGGTGCTAAAGCTCTGGAACAGGTTGCCCGGAGAAGTTGCCATGAGAAGAACTGGCTGTCCAGAGAAAATGTGGGCAACTTCCCCTTCCCAAGAAGTGTTCAAGGCCAGGTTGAACGGAACTTTCAGCAGATTAGTCTAGTGGAAAATATCCCTGCCCGTGGCAGGGATGGTGGAATTACAGGGTCTTTAAAGGTCCCTTACCCAAACTATTCTGTGACTGTAATGTCCCATATAGGTGTTCTCATTCGTCAGCAGACATTGTTGGGGAGACCTCTAAATATATCTTATAAAATATATTTATATCTTCAAGATATAAATATATTTTATTTATATAAGATTCAAGAATGACCTCACCTCAATCCCTTTTTGTCTGCCTTTTTTTAATTATTATTTCATCTCCTGCAGAAATTAGGTAGTTGTGTATAAAGTTTACATTGGTCTGTCCAACTTGTGAATTTTACACATATGAACTGAATTTGGTCTATTGCTGAAAAAGAGGCTGGCATTACCAGTTACATCTGTACAGAAAGCTGTATTTAGAACAGCTTTCCAATTGACTGACCTGGTCTCAACCTTGTATCTGAATGCTGGATGTATCAGGGGGAAGTTCTGCACTTAACTCTGGATATACTGGACCAGTTTGGTTATCCAGCTGTGGTATTCTTTTGAGCCCTGAGACAATGCTCAGCTGTATTAAAATACTCAATGTATATCTGGACCAGATTGGAGCCTTTGAGCATTTGCTGCAGCTTTGATTCCCTTTCATAGCATAGATTGTTCAGTCTGTTTCTCATTGGTACCATCTTTAACATTTATAACTAATTCTGCAAAAACAAAGTGGTTGAATGGATTGTTTGCAGGATAAATGTGAGTATAGCTGTAACTCCTTGGAAGTTCTTGTTGATGAGATAAGAAAGGGATCCGAGAGTTTTAAACTCTGCCTCGCAGTTTGTGACATGATGAAGAAAAGGAGGGAGACGTTACCTTCAGAGATTGATCGCAGCCGTAGCTCGCTGCACTCCCTGTTCTGAAAAATTAAATCTCAGAACCCAGCACTAAAAGGTGTTTCTGGGGTAATTGAAGTGCTTATGCAGACTTAATTCTATAGTCAACAAAACCGCTTGTGGTAAAAACTTGCTAGTCTTTAGTTAAGATACTAGTGATAAAACTTAAGATACGAATCTTAAGTTTTATGTCTTGGGAAGGCAATCCACTTACCTTCAAATCAGCACAGCTGTCCAGTGGGGACTGGACACCTGGGGTGAAATAATCTGGAACTTGTACTGGGTGTGGTGATGAGATTTTGCTGTGAATATTAATATTCATGAAAGTGAATACATAAAACTAGTTTGGGAGCCTATCAGAACAGGTAAACAGCAGATGTAGATGCTGAATTGTGTCCCTATTATTTATCTCCTTTGAAGATGTTAATAGGAAGCAGTAACTACCTATGTGGATGATGGCCATGAAAGAAGGTGGTGTGATTCACTGCCTTCATCAATTTTGGAAAAGTTGTACATTGTTGCATATTCATGTGCATGGGACTATATAAAAGCTGCAAGTAAGGACATTCTTTTTCCAGCTGTCATAACTACCAAGTGTTGAAATGCCAGGAGTAATTTTGGGATACGCCTATTTTCTGCTGTTCTGGTCTCTGAAGGCCTTTGATGACACCCTAGCAAGGGTGGAAAGGTTTATCCAGCCCCAGGCAAATGCAGGGCAAGTGGCACTCATTCAGAAACCTCTGAAGATGTGCCAGAGTTGCCTCATGACCAGATTTACCTGTAGGAAGCAAAACAGCCCCTTCATTGTTGCTTGTCATGGACTGCATAATAATTGGAAAATTGAAGGGTAAATCTCACCATCGGATGATGTCAAAGCGGACAGAATGTCCATAAATTAAACAGCCAGGTATAGGAATAATACTGAGTCTCTTCAGATGCTGGCCAAAAGTGTTCATTTGACAATTCACAAACTACTTTTTTTTTTTTTTTTTTCTTTCAGAAATAAAAGTGGGGGAGTTCAGCTAGAAGTTGAGGTACTAGAACTTTGTGTATTTTGGAGTTTTATTTAAATTGAAAGGGAAAGGTAGCTAAATTATTATGGAAAAGAAATCTTGACAATAGAACAACTGTATTGATAGCATTTTAAAGTTTAGAAAAGGCCAAACTATGAGAGAGGCACAGAATATGCAGTTTGTTGATACAATGTGGACAATAGGTTTGCCTCTCATAAAAAAAATAGTTCCTTTTTTTTCTTCCATTGTAAAATATTGTATGCACAAGAAGGGGGATGTGCACATCAGTTGAGGAAGAGCTGTATGCTCCTGAATTTTATTCATGGCCTAAAATATTGAGAGTTACAGGTGTGGATAAGGTTCGTGCCCTACATGTTCTGCAACATGCAGCTGTAATCTCATGTGTTATGTCTGTGATGACAAAAGATTCCAAATGTGCATTGAAAATTCCCTCAGTATGTTCCCCCTTGTTTCATGTGCTCCAAGTGGTGTGTTTAGGCTGTGTTTAGAAACCTGTTTAGCCCAGGTTTCTAAATGTATGTATTGCAATAGCTTTGCAAACTGTAGCTTCTCTAGAGCATCTAGTGTAAGCCTAAAGAGGTACTATGGAAAATGTACTGTTCCAGGCTTGATCTTATTGATACTTTATTTCATTATTGCAAAACTATCAAGTCTTCTAGACTAAGAGCAATAATTCAGAAGTAAATATAAATTACTTTGCCCCCCTTTATGTATGTCCAGATCAAAATGGCAGGTATTTTTTAAGAACCTGACACTGTAGCTTGGTAATTTCTTCTAGTTTTTGTTTCTTAAAGGTAAATGAAGTTAAAAACCAAAAACAAAGGAAAACTAAAGGAACAAAAAAACTCTACCTGCCTTGCCTCTGCCAGGTATGCATTTTGTAGTTTGCTTATTGCACACCATGGTAGTGTGATAAATATCCAGTGATTAAAATAAGGTTAATATCCAGTGTAAGTGATGTACATCTAATTAAACTGTTTAAGGAAGGGTCAGACAGCACTTTGAGCAACTTGATTCAGTGAAATATTACCTCCCTATGGCAAGGGTTTGGACTATATTACATTTCAACCTAAACTGTTCTATGATTCATGAAGAGAAAAAAGAGAAGGGAGGGGCAGAGAAAAGGTGGACCACCAGTAAGATAAGTGTTTAGTAAAGTGCAGAAAAGGTCTTGCTACAAAGACAGAAATATCAAGGAAATGGTGAAAGAGTTTCTGCTAAATCACATGAAAAAGAATATTTCATTACTGTTTAGCAGTTCTTCTCCTTCCAGAAGCTGAAAAGAGTGTTTAGGATTGCTTCTTTTAAGGTGACCATCTGTATCTGGTCAGCATATGTAGGGACACAAAAAAGAATACTGGCTTCATTAATGTTATCTTGGGCCCTGGTTCTGAGCACTGGAACAGTTTTGGACAGTTACAACACCTTATTGGCTTGCTCCTTCCTCACCAAACAGTGACATGCTGTTTCCTGCCTGTCCCTGAGCACAGGCAGCACAAAGGAGCACTAAGGCAATTGCTCCACTACTCCCAGACAAGATTTATTTAGTTCCTTTCATTAACTGTTAAAGCCAAATGAGGGGTAATGCATTGCTGAAGCTGCAAATAGGAAAGTGGTTCTTTTCTGCTCAGCAGTAGCTTAGCTTTGTAGTGACATCAACCTGTGCCTTTAGTGTGGTGATGAGGCAGGAATTCATGAGTGCTTAGACACTCTGTAAGGATGTCAGAAGCTTATGTGAACACAGCTTCTGTGTCAAAACTGCTCTTTAGATTCCATCTCTTTCCAGGCAGGTAGCCTTTATGTGTGTGAACATAAAGGATGAATTGGGTGTTGAAAGGAATTGAAGGCTCAGCTGCTCTGGGAAAGAGAAAGATGTTGCAGTCAGCCTTTAAACTGCAGAAAATATCTATCAAGTTTTGTACCAGATTCTGCCCAGAATATCTGGTCCATGAGGAATAGTGCTTTCTCTGCAAAACCAGCACATTGGTACACCTGTGCATAGCTATTTTTGAGGTTTTCTTCCAAGGTTCTTTTTGGTGATTATGGCTTAAAAAAAATAATCCCCAAACCTAAAACCACCCTTCATTACCTTCACCCCCATGCTGAAGGTCTGTCTATGCTGACACAGGTTATCTAAGATAAGTTGAGTGGACAACAGTGTTTACATTAGTCCTATTATCAATGTAATGAGCTTTCAAAGATAGCAACAGTCTTTACAGCATGTCTTTGACCTCTTGTAACCAGAGGCACTACTTGAAGCATATGGCTCTGTAAGTTTCATATTCCACTTCCTCAGAATTGCCTGTACTTATAAGGTACTGATTAAGAGAACAATGTTACTGTGACTTTTTCTCTTGATCTGACACTCCTCCTTTGGGAGACCAGGTATGGTCATCTGATAATTCGGCACAAAACTTCATGAAGTTTAACAGTCTATGAGTCTGCAAAAGAAGTAAACAAATTTTATGAGTAGGAAACTTAAAAACAGTTACCTTTTAAATAATTTTTCTGTTGTAGATTGTAAAGTGATACTTTTGAGAGATAGCAACAGAGGGACAGTTGGGTTCTTTCTTTTTTCTATTTCAGAAGCCTATTATATTGGGATTGCATGGCCAGGCTTTGGTAGCACAGGGCTACAGGGGTGCTTTCTGTGAGAAGCTGCCAGAGGCTTCCTCCATTTCTGGGAGAGCCAGTCTCTGTCAGCTCCAGAGATGGTTGTGCCACTGGCCAAGGCTTGGCCAATTAGAAATTATATTATCCCAGAGGCATTACCATATTTAAGAAGAGAGAAAAACAAAAATTGCGCAGTTGTAATTTCAGCCAGAAAAGAGTGAAAGGAGAGCATGTGATGGAAACAGCACTGCAGGCACCAGGGTCAGTTGGAAGCAGGGGCAGGAGGTGCTCCAGGCACCAGAGGAGCCCCACACCAGAGTAGGGAAGGGAGGCTGTGACCCCATGGGAGACCTGTGGAGAGAGCAGTGCACGCTGGAGCAGCCTGCCCTTGAAGGACTGTACCCCATGGAAGAGTGACCCACCCTGCAGCAGTTTGAGGGGGACTGCTGCCTGTGGGACAGACTCACATCAGAGAAGTTCATGGAGAACGGCCTCCTGTGAGGGGGATGCCATGGTGAGCTGGGGAAGGACTCCTCCCCCTGAGCAGCAAGAGAAACAACATGTGATGAACTGAGCATAACCCCATTCCCTGTCTCCCTGCACTGCTGGGGTAGGCAGTAGAACTGGGAAGGAGAGGGTGGGGGGAAGGTGTTTTTAAGGTGTGTTTTACTTCTCATTATCCTGCTCTGATTTTGTTAGTAATAAATTCAGTTAATACCTCTACTTCTAGCTGGTTTTGCTCATGATGGCATTTGATGAGCAATCTCTCCCAGTCCTTATCTCAGCGCATGAGCCGTTCATTAAATTTTCTCTCCCCTGTCTAGCCATGGAGCAGAGTGGGAGAGAGCTGCTTTGGTGGGTGCCTGGCACCCAGGCAGGATCCACCCACTAAAGAAAAAGAGAAGACTGGAATGAGCAGATGTAATCTGTTTTCCAAGCTGCTTGGAGTTTGTTATTTGAGAGGCAGGGGTTGATTATTTAGGTTTTCATCTTATTCAAGCCAGAATATTCAGAAGTGTACTTTGAACCACCACTTTGAGTTATTGACTTCTTTAGTGTACAGATTGCAAAACATGTATTTTCTGGTGGGCACTGTGAGGCAATGTATTTGACTGTGATGGAGTAAGGATTTTAATCCAGATATTGTAAATGCTTTTCTTGGCTTATTTTCTTGTAGCTATCATTTATCTGTCTTCAGGCTGAAGGAATTTGATCAAAAAATAGAGGAAAGAATGAGAAAGAGGAGAATATATGTTCTAAAATATAGTTTTTAAGTTGTGCTTTAAATTCCTGTGTAATGGCCCGTATCTTGTAAAACTCAACATCCAAGGAAATGCAAGTGTAGTAATTGGCCAGGTTTATTATTTGAAAAAAGTTCTATCATAATGTGCTGTGCAAATGACATGCCATACTAGTGATGCAATGTATTAATGCAAGTTTTGTTCAGATTATGTTGGAAGGAGAGAAGGTTGTACTGTACTTTTGCAGTGGACAAATGTGATGTGAATTGGGAGATGAATTGTAAAAGGATAGGTGCTATGTTCTCAGGTGTTTCAGAAGAGATGCAGAGATAATGGAGACCTTAGATTGGTCTTTTGTTTCAAAGCTTTAATTTATTTTGTGTTGGAATTTTCAGAAAATCTTGTTAATGCTTTAAATTGCTTTTTCTTTGAGAACTGTTGTGGTATGAAGGGCCTGCTAGTAGTTCCAGGCTGATGATGAAGACTTAGAGTTTTAGAAGTCCTAATTTGATCATGATGTGATTATGACTAGAAACTCTTCTAGGAAACAGTGATTAAGTAGTCATGATGCAGCAAGATTGCTGTGTTAGGCTAATACTTTAAAACCTTTTACATTTCACTTTATCAGAACCCAATTTAAATAAACAGATGAATATTAAATAGACAATGTTAGATGTAAATAGTGGGGTTTATACCAAATTTAACAAGTTATTGGCATGCCTAATGAGTTCTGCTACCGTACGTAACATGTAGGTAATACTACAGTCTTGAAATCTTCCTAGATATGTGTTATTTTATTAACTGTATATTATATATGGATGCAACTTAGAGGACATTTTTTTCTGGCTCATTAAGAAGTACTTGTGGATTTGGGGGAGTTTTGTTGGGTGGTAATTTGAGTGTTTTGGTACACATGAAACACTTTTTTTCCTAATGTTCCTGATTTTTAGTCTCTTAGATTTTACTGATTTTAGTGTTTGGTTACCCATACATTTATTTACTGATGTTTGTAAGATCCTTGTGAATTTCTTTTGTACTTCTGCTCCCCTGACTTTACTGGAGAAATGCAAAATATAGTGATTTGATAACTTCTTTTTGGCTATAGGTGTTAATATAATGTTGACAGAAAATATGCATGCCTTTATTGTAGATGAGGTAACAGGTGCACTTTCATGCGCTTGATTTTCATTCCTTTTAGAGTTAATTTGGCAAAGTCAAACCTACCTCATGCTGTTCCACAGTGACGTGCTCTTACTTAAAAAGTTGAACAAGTTTTTAATAATGCATGAGAACATTTGGTTTGGGTTTTTTGGTTTAGTTTGGGGGCTTTGGACTTTATTTTAAGATGTGATGGGGAGGGGTTTGTTTGGTGTGTTTTGTGGGGTTTTGGGAAGGGTGGTTATTGTTAGTTTTGGGGTTTTTTTGTGTATGGGGTTTTCTTGGGTTTGGTATTAATGCAATGTGGTATCCCTCCCTATTTAAGGTACTTCCTTTCCCAAGTTTAGGTACGCTGCTGCAGTCTGACCTGTGCTAAGAGTGCCTGGTTAGGGGTACAGGGCAGTGGATCAGCAGCTCACATCTTTTGCAGGCACTGTTCTTGGACTCGTTACCATTCTCTTCACAGGCTTTTCCTGTGTAACTTGGGTAGCAATTGCTTTTTGTATTCACACTAATGCTGAAAAATATATTAAAATTACTTGTATGAGTGTTAACTAGATGTTTCTTTTGTTTGCCTCTGTTAATTACATCTTACTAGGAGGAAGGCTTTGACTTCAATTCCGTATTCCGTGTTGGGCTGTCTTGCTTGTGGATTAGATAAGAACAAGTTGATAAAAACAATCTTCTTGGCTATTACATGGAATGATCAATATCATTATACTGATCACTGTCAGGATGGGCCTGCTTTAAGTCTGACTAAATTTATAAACAATGTTACCAGCTTGCAGGTTTTATGAGGTAGCAGAAGAGTAAAGCTGACCAAATTTTTGCAGGCTTGATTATGCTTCATGTGATGATAACCAAAGAGCTATTAAGACTCTAATCAGTTTTCTGTTGTAGGTCCGCTGGAGTTAATAATAAAGACTTTTAACAAGGCACATTGCATTCACAAATCCATGTTTGAAAATTTAAATCATTATTTCAATATCATTCAGGCATAGGGAAAAAATTAGTGAAAATAGAGAGTAAATAAATAATTGTGTGTTTCAGTCAGGAATGTCATAGAACAGACTTGCTTGTTCTTCTACCACCTCCTGTTTCATAGTTGATACCCTTCTGAAAATTTTCATCTTCAGACATGCTTTTTTTTGCCTTGCTCTCTAGGTTGTGTCTGTTTCACTTTATATGCCACTTTTTAAACATTTCTAATTTTCTAGGTATGGAATTCGCCCTGAAAATGTGATTATATATGGCCAGAGTATAGGAACAGTACCATCTGTGGATCTTGCTGCTAGGTATGAAAGTGCTGCTGTGATTCTTCATTCTCCACTGACCTCAGGAATGCGAGTAGCTTTTCCTGACACAAAGAAGACATACTGCTTTGATGCATTCCCAAAGTAAGTTGTAGGATATTTTTTTTATCCAGCATGCATTTTCTCTATAACAGAAGTTTTCAACTAGAGAAGCAAGTAGTCTGACATATTCTCTGAAATTTTTTTCAAAGGTTTAATAAAATAATTGGAGAAAAATTAGTAAAAACATCAAAAAGGAGCATTTGATTTGAAGAAGCTTACAAAACTTTGTAAACATTCTGGGCACTTTGGGCCACTAATTATTTTAGTGGATATCTGTAAAGAAGTAATTTATTTTCCTATACATAAGATGTAAATCCCTAATTTTAAGAAGTAGTTCTATCCAGTGAATTGTTAGTCTGGATAACTGTGAACAAAGTCGTTTGCAATATGTTTCTGTAAAAAAAAAAACAAGTAGATCTTAACTGAAGAAAACTCCTGTCATATTTCAGAACTATGCTGTTGTTTTCATAGATATAATCTTTTTCTTTACAGCATTGACAAAATTTCTAAAATAACATCTCCTGTCTTAATAATCCATGGAACTGAAGATGAAGTAATTGACTTTTCACATGGTCTGGCATTATTTGAGCGTTGCCAGAGACCTGTAGAACCACTGTGGGTAGAAGGAGCGGGCCATAATGATGTGGAACTCTATGGACAGTACCTTGAAAGATTAAAACAGTTTGTGTCACAGGAACTGGTGAACTTGTAACTTTAATTGTGTATTTACATGTTTTTTCATTTCACTGCAGAACTGCACACTTTGATAAATATATAACTTAAAACCTGAATGTTGTGTTTTCAAATCATCTTGGTTGCCTTCATTAAATCTACAGGTAATGATTTGTCAACATAATTAATGAAGGTTTTAATGTCAGCATTATAAACTGGAATTACATGATCCTGCAGTCAGACTTGGCAGTTCATATTTCTTTGTGTGAGTTTTTTTCTCTTAGATGTAAAGAAAAAAATCACAAAGAGTACTGTAAGAAAATTTAATTATATGAAACCAAATGCTGTAAAAGTGTTGCCAAGTGCTTTAGCATATCAAAACCAAGTTTATAAATATTTTTTAAACATCTCAGAGTGTACTGTGACTTACTCTATTGCACAGGTGTAATTAAAAAATTGACTTCTAAACTGTTGTTATGTAAAAATGTAATAGCCATGAAATCTGAACAAATACTAATGTATGTAATGAGAATAAACAGTCACTGGAAATTACTCATGCCTGTTACAGGGAGTGGGGGGCAAAATAGATATATTTTCCCATATTTTGTATTTCTTTTATGCTTAGTTTTCCTTTAGTTATTTTGTACTCATATTGTCTCTTAGCTTTCAGGATAATAACATGTATCCGCTCATGTTCTCAGGAGCCTTAATCTTGCCAAAATTATTCCATAAATTATCATTGTTGTAATGCAAGTATCATTCACGTGATTGCTACTGAGGCCACAAAATACCTCTTTGAAACCACACTTAAAACCTAGAAGACTTTTTGAGCCATGTAGTTTTAAACACTGATTTTTTAGAGCCACAGTGTGTCATTAAGAAGAACCTTGAAGTTTTTCCAACATTGTAATAAGGAGTTTACAACTTAGCAGTTGTCTGGTCAGGCTTAATTTTGGATGTTTAGTGTACAAGCTTTTTTTTTTTGAGTCTTGTATGGAAATTTTACTAATTGGGCCTGTGTGGGGTGGGAGAAGTGACAAGAGAATATTGACTTTTTCTATTAACTCATATTGAAATAAACTTAAGTTGCCTTTCCCTTGAATGCATTTTACATGAATAAAACTATGAAAATTAAACTTAATTATATGTAACCTAATTGGGAACAAAATAATATTCCAAGAATACACACTGTGCTTTTAAGGCCTTACGTAGTTTAATTGTTCTGCTTGTTTTTTGTGATTGAGACTATTGTATACTTTATGTAGCTTTGAGTATTGTGAAAACTTGGATTAAGATGTGTTGATTCCCAGTAAACAATATTCTGCAAACTTGCAGTTCTTCTTTTTTCTTTTTATTCAAAATAATAGCAGCAGTTGCTTGCAGTATCAAAATACTTAGCAACTCCCCATTTATTCAAGGAAATCTGACATCAAAAGCTATAACTCATTGTTCTGAATTGCCAGCACATTTCTTTATCAGCAGCTGCTGTTCTGATCACCCACCTATCCCCATGCCTCACCTTGCTACAATTTGCCATTCAGGACACAGGCTTTCTGCTGCAAAGTTGCTTGTAAACCTTTTTTCTGTAATGAATTCTACTGTTTCCTTCTTTGAAATTAAAATGAATTGTCTTGTGTGCTTTGTTGAGTGTGGTATTCACATGCCCTCTGAACAGAGAGAAGCAGAGAGAAGAATGATCAAAACAATTCTTATCTCATTTGCAACTCCTGTGTTTGTGCCCATGTAAAATGCATTTTGAAAATTGTTTACCCAAGGATTGACCAATTAGATCCACGTGTGTGTTTGTCAGAACTCTTGAGCAGCGAGTCACAGGTTCTCTAGTTAGTTAGTAGTAAGTATAATATAGTATAGTATCTCTCTTTAATATAGGAATGCAATATAGTATAGTTTTAATAAAGTGAGTGTTCAGTGTTCCAAAGCCTAGTCAGATGCTAATCATTTCCTTCATGCGGGGTGCCCTGCAATTACTATATGTTGAGTTAATTGAGTAGAAAGAAATTTGTTCTCAAGTAACTAGGTTCCTGTGTGATTTTTTGATCAAGGATGTTTCAGTGAGTTCTGAAATTCAGAGTATATTCAGAAACAGCAACATTAAAGGTAAGGATTTTCATCCTAGTTCAAGGCTTTTGCATATAGGTGTGTAACTAAGCTTTATTAACATCACATTTAATACATAGTTTGATTTCCTTTTCTTACTACCTTAGTAAGGAGGTAGCCACCAGCTACCTCCAATGAAAATCATTGCCATTAAATGTTTAAGTGCTTTCTTTGTCATGAATGGAGCCTGTTTTGAGATTCACCTTCAGGAATTCAGAAATAAATAGTGTAGAAGTGCAATGTTAAGTGATATATAATGGTTGTAGTTTGGTTGCCTGCCCCTTGCAGGCAAATGATCAACTGTCATCAAGAACTATCTGATTGTGCCAGGGGATATTATGGCACCCTGTAATTGAAAAAGACAGAAAAGGTGTTGTAGTAGTTTTGCTGCTTTTGTTTCTGCATTTTTTGAAGCAGAACAAAAAGTCTGACTAACAGTGTTTTGTCTTCAGTATGTGCAGCTGTGCTGGATTGCACTGGTGAGTAGATACTCTGGTCTCTTGTACTATTTATGCATGGTTAATTATTGCCATTTTGTTTTATACAAAACAAAATGGCAATAATTTATTTTTTGATTTATGTTTTATACTTGTACTTTTTCATGTGAGTTGTATACATGAAAGAATTTAAATGGGTTTTAGGCATAGCTTAGCCTGTAGTGCAGATCATATTATGGCAGCAAACTTGTTAGTGACAGAAGGCAAATCTGAGATGTTACAGCGATGAGGAAAACATTTGACATCCTGATTGTCTTATCCTTATACCATCGTTTTGGTGAAATTGACAATGGGCTGTTGTTTAATGTTACAGATGCAATTGTCTTCTGATAAATAAAGTTGATTCAGCATTCATTGAAAAGGCAGACAATGCCTGTGTTTTAGGGAAAAAGAAAAGAGCAGTTTGTAAGCCTATGGTGTCATTCCTGGTTTGTTGGTTTTTTTTCTTTAAGAGACGTATTTGACAGTAAACTGTCTTTTTCAGTTCTGGAAACCTTGCAAATCAGCTTTCAAAACAACTTCATATATGTCAAATATGTGATTACCTTCTAAAGGTGGGATCTATTTGGGACATGTTTTGCTTTTATGTTTATAACTCCATAAAACTCTCCTCTCTTTACTGTCCACTTCTGGCACTAAAGAATTCTAGTGTATGTTCTGTTAGATACTCTTATTGATTGGTTTTTTTTGTTTTTTTTTTTTGTTTTTTTTTTTTTTTTTTTTTGTGTTTTTTTTTTTTTTAATATTTCATGTTTATTTTTGGTCTCCTTTAATTGGGTGACATTGGACAACAAGATACCACTCATATGGAATATGCCAGGTCCTACAGGTCCTAATTTTTCTCACTACTCTAGGCATTGTTAATATCTTAAAGTCAGAAATAAGGAAGATAGTATGTTAGTAGGGGAGTGATTTGTTGAACACTTTGCAGAAAAGGATTTGGGAACTGTGCTGCTACAGGCTGCAAATGAACCAGCAACGCACCCTTACACCAAAGGCAAGCAAGACCATTCCAGGCCTGATAGGCAGAAATTTGCCAGCAGATCATGAGAGGTGATCATACCCCTCTTCTCTGCACTGTGAGTGCAGATGTGTGTGAAATGCTGGGTCTAACTCCAGTCTTTTGCATGAGGAAGATATGGATGTACTGGAGGAAGTCCAGTGCAGGGCCATAGCTATGACTGAAGGACTGGAGTATCCAGTATGGGCAGAGAAGCTGAGAGAGCTGGGGCTGTTCATCCTGGGGAAGAAAAAGTTTGGCAGGATATTAACTATTATGTGTGAATATCTGAGGGAGGGAGTGGAGAGCTGCACATTTCCCCATTCTGCTCTCTGAGAGGGCAAGCGTCTATGATGACACACTAAAAACTAGAAAATATAATCTCTGTAATCTGAAATTAGAAAGCAACTTCTTTTTTTTTTAATTTTTTTTTTTTGTGAGGCAGATCGAACATTGGTACTGACTGTGTAGTGCTCATCTTTACACACCGTCAGAATTCAGCTGAACACAGCTTCAGATGACCTAGGTAACTTGCTGTAGCTGACCCTGCTCTGAGCACACAAGTAGATGATCTCAAGGGGCTCCTTTCAGCATCTGTCACTGTCACTTCAAACAGCTCAGAAATAGAGACTGTTTATTTAAAAGAATTATCTTCATTTGGTGTTCCCTACTTTTGATGCTTTATTTTAAAGCAACAGAAAGCAGCAAAAGAGCCCTTTTTCTCTTAGTCATGAGATCATCATTGTTTGATGCACTGCTGCTGAGTCAGACTAATTCCAACTTTTATACCACAGACAGTGTCATCAAAGATCACAGGTTGCTATAGTGTACTACAAAAGGAAGGTTGAAAAGCTAGAAGCAAACTATAATCGTGCTATCCTGAAAAGAGCAAAAGTGTTTGAAAGACATCTTAAACATTGTCAAAGATGGAAATGTTGCATTCACAGCTACTATTAAGTTATGAGATACAGTTATTTTAGGTTGTTTCAATAAATTTGGGTAATAAAATTTGTTTTACTTCACCTGATTAGTGTTTGTAAAACAGAAATGAAAAATTGTTTGTGGGGAAGTTTGTCATGAGCTTGTAACTGTGTCAGACTTACTCACCATCACTTGTACAGTTCACATAACTCTGATTGTTAAAAGTTAGTGTGAAAACTCATTCAGCTTGAGTACCGCCAGACTGAAATGACGTAGCCTTAGAGCTCTTGACATATTGAACTTCATATTAATGGTAAAATAGCTATAAAAAGAAACAATGATTCCCTAATAAATTTTCTTGTATGATAATAATAATTTCTGTACTGTAACTCATTCCCTTTTTTATTTACTTCTCAGTTAAGGTGTCTTCTTTCTGTGAAAGGGAGTAAAATCTTTGCAAACTTCTGGTAAAATGCCGGGGAAAATGTTTCAAGAAAGAAAACAATGTAAAAAAAATTATCTTAAGAACAAATTACTCTTTGAGTGAGGAAGGGCTATCCATGAAAAAATTATCTCAGCATTAACTTTTTCCCAGGGGCATTAGTCGGGTGTCTCAGTCTAACAACGTCTTTCAAAATAATGAGGAAACCTTGAAATGGTCTTGTTGCTTAGAAGAGGTTTTGTGGTTGGTAAAGGAGGCATCATACAAATAGTTGTCATTTTAATGTTTAATTTTCAATTTTTAAAAATAAAAGTCGGCAAATAGCTTTCTAACTTTCATTGAGCACTGCAGAGAAGACATGGGAGAGACATTAATGAGACAGTCAATATAGCTTCATATTAGGCTAGAAGCTGTGTGCACCTCAAGTAGGTAACTGTGCCTTCTCTCCTAGAGCTTTGGGTGGATGTACTGTAAATGTAATCAGGCTGTCAACATTTTTAATTTTCCAAAGCCACAAAAGTTTTTGCCAGAAGTGTTTTTCTGGAGTAAGGTAAATGGTGGATTGACTAAAATTCTAAAACTGAACTGTGCTAGAGATCCAAATAAATCGTAAGCTAGAACAGCATTTTAAGTCATTCAATCAGTAACTCATCTAGTAGCTCAAGGGCACATAATGGCACTGCAACTCTTTATTCAGTGCCTGAAGTATTGCAAAGGCACTTGATTGGCCATCTGCTTTTAAAGGTCTAAGTGTACTTTAAATGTAAATGTTGTGCATTCATGTAAGTCATTCTAAGGAGAGCAAGGTGTGTGTGCATAAGAATCAAGAAGCAGCTTTGCAAGAGCATTACTGATTTGGATGCACTTTTGATGCATTCTGATTTTGCCCCAAATATTTCCTAAAAAAAGTTTGCTAGGTCCATTTGGTAGATGCTGCACACTCTTCAAAACAGGAACAGAAATATCTGGTCTCTGGTTTAAAACAGCCTCCCAGGATGGTGCTCTTTTGTTACATTCATGGCAACACTTTGATTCATTAGAAAAATGTTCACAAATTATTTGGGTAGTAAAATCTAAGAGCTGATGAGGTGTTTGGTTTCTTTTTCTTGGGCCAGTTCTCCTAAGCCCTCAAAAGGAAACCTAACACACCTAAGGATAGCTTAGCTATTACCTTTTGGGGGCATAAAATAAGCAGGATGGCTTCTGCTGCGGTGTTAGAAAACAAAAAAAGGTTTAATAAAAGGCAAAATAACAAACAGAAAAACTTGAGCCAGGTGCAGAGGTCTGCTCCTGGTATAAACACCTCACAAAAGCACTTTAGTTCTTTTGTTTTTTTCTACCTGATGGGCCAGGCGGGACTTTTTGGCTTCTATCCAATTAGGTGACCTCCAGTTTTTGGTGAAGTCTCTGAGGTGGCTTTTCACCTAATCGTTGAGAGAAACTTCTGGGCTTCTTTCCTTTTTTTGGGGACAAAGGCTAGCTTTGCCACTCTTGTCATTAGGGGGCACACTCGTACAATGAGGCATTTCAGTTTTCAGACCACTGCTTCTCAAGATGGTACTAGTTAAATATATAGTTTTCTTCTTTCTTTTGTGTTTGGCCAATTTGTATCATTGTGCACTACAGAAAAGCAAAGGAATGTATGCCTTACTTATCAGAATTCTGGGTTGTATCAGAATTCTTTTTGTAGTATCATTTCTAGCTGGCAACAAGATTTAGTGTAAGTTTCTTCCTGTCAGAGATTTTGTGGCCTCTGAAGTGGTGGAACACAAACCACATGTTTGGAGCCAGAACGGGAGGGTAGAAAAAAAATGCAGACCTGAGAAAATGTATGAGTTCCTGTTCTGCTGTATTTGTAGAGCCCAGCACTGTTGTAGTTTGCCCATCATAGCAGGTGCGTAACAGATATCCTGTCATTATGTTACTTAAGGCTCCAAAACAAAAAGAATTTGTGTCTTGGTTTAAAACAACTTGAAGGAGCACATTCTGGAATGGGCTGCCTCCCTTTATAGGTTCAACCAATCCCTTTCCACCAATTAAGTGATGAATACAAATAGAAGTGAAAAGGTAAGTTTACCAACAACGGGTACAGCAATAGTCAGGAAATAACAGCAAATAGCCATCAGATACAAAACTGCTAAACTTCGCAGACTCCACAGAACAGAGAGACCCAAAATGCCGGGGACAGCCCCCCAAGGTGACACTCCACAGCCGAGTGCGGGGTTCGAGGGACAAAGGGAAAGGTGGTGCCAATCTTCCCCCACCACCCCCCTGCGCTCTGCTTATCTCCAGCTGGAGCTCCGGCTGGTGCTCCGCGGAACAAGGGCTGGAAACTTGCGGAAGGACTGCCCCTTTCTCTTGGCAGGAGCAATAAAGGCAGGGTGTCAGGGCTGGGGTGACTCTGTAGTCTTCTCTCCTGCAGCGGGGACCGATGGATCTGGACCAGATTGCTGGACCAGAGCGAGGCCGCCCCACTCTATGCGGCAGTACAGGCGACACGTTGGGAATTCTCTTCCATGGAGCTCAAAGCTGCCAACTGCAGACTATCCAACGTGAGAGAAAAAAGCCGAATGAGAATCCAAAAATGAAACAGCTCTGCCTGAGCAAAGATCAGGAAATCAACGAGCCAAAACCCACACGGCAAGAGGGGATGAGCTGATTGTGACAGACGACGTAAAAAGGGCCTGATAGCACTCTGCACCGCAGCTTCCCAGCTGCACGGTCACAAAGAGACAGGAACAATTTTGGGCACAAATAGATCTGGACCACAACAACATTTTGGTTACCAATGACAATTGGAGTAATCTACAAGTGAGGATGGTATGTAGGATGTATTATGTGTTTCTTTGTAGTCACAAAATCTTGAGGGTTCTGTTTCAAGGAAAAGTTGTGATTCATTTGTCAGTAACTAGAGTTCTTAAGAGACATATGATATCACAAGGCATGATAAAACCACAAGGACTGGCAAATCTGAATATGCAGTCCTGGAGCCAACTCCAGAATAATGCAGATACGGTAAACATTAAATTTAATGCAGATAAGGTAAACATTAATTTTTTCAGACTGCTGGTGCAATGCACTATTGTCCTGTCATATTTTCACCTTCTAATGTAAGAAAATGGATTTTATGCAAGGCATTGTTCATGCATTACAAAATCACATTGTGTTTTCCCATATGTGTCTGATCTGTGACATTTAGGCTTGCTTTCCACAGAATTTGGCACAACAGGTGTTTTTAACATGGTTCAGTCTCTCCTTCCAGGCAGCAAATAATAGGAAAAGAGGAAATGGCCTCATGCTGCACCAGGTTCGGTATGGATTGGATATTAGCAAAAATATTGTCACCAAAGAGGCTGTCAGTGATTGGAAGAGTCTGCTCAGGGAGGTGGTCGAGTCTCCTTCCGGGGGGTATTTAAAAGACAAGTAGACACACAGCACTTGGGGACATGGGTTAGTGGGAAACCTAGCAGCGCTGTGTTAGTGATTGGACTTGTTGACCTTAAAGGTCTTTTGCAGCTTTAACAATTTGATTAATTCTGTGGGGAGTAGCTATTTTAAAAAACAATCATATATGAACAATAGTGTTCACATGTGAACAAAGCATTATTACATCTGATTATTGCTTTGTCAGTGTTCAACAGCTGTTTGAGTCAAATTGCCTCTGTGGCATGTGAGGATGTGGTGATAAGAATGTGTGTATTTAATGGTAATTTGTATTTTTTATTTATTTATTCTATTAGTTGTTCTGAATTGTAATTAGTACTGTATGACTTCAGTAGACATTTGGATTTTATAAGTAACCAGGAATCACTAAGGTATGTTTGTTTAATAATTAATATTTTGAAATATTCATATTTCCATGTATCATGATTGATACACATACAGCTATTGAATAATTGTATAGTTTCATTGTAGTCAATCATGTGATCATTTATGATAGGCAAAAATTGGATTATTTTATTAGTGAATCATTCAGGTGGCTGCAGTGCTTTTCCATGCTTCCCTTTGACGGTTCATAGGAGTTTTTCCTGTTACAAATGTCTAATTAAAGAACCAATTTGTTATGTTGGTGGGAGCTGATCCACTGCATTGAGCTTAGGAAACATGGGGACATGTTTCCACATCTAAGTTTACGTTGTTGCAGCTTTCTGCACTGTGTAGAGTGCATGTGGAGCACAGATAGGGTCTGCAGTAAAGTTTTTATTTATGTAAACTTATGAATTTCTTATATGTCAATTTTTGTGCAATAACGATGTGACCCACTATAAATACATGATTACTTATGCTTTCCTTTAATTGTATCACATTTTCACATGTCTTAGAACCTGCAAACAGATTAGCAACTAATGCACAGAAAATGCTTTTCTTGTAGCAGGTTGTCTTAAAAAGTGCTGTAATATGTCAAGTTGTCCATCTATCCCACTGCTCTGTCTGCAACATTGCTAGTCAGAGGTGTGATTTAGAAAGAGCTTTTAGACTGCGTATTCTCTGTTGTCAGGTCTTCTTGTACTCCGCTGACATCCTAAATTAGAGAACTACAAATGTTAAAGATTGCATCCAAACCTATACCCTTTAAAATCTTTAGTGTATGATTTATTTTTTGCCTTTTTGAACTTCTTTATACTATTATTTCTTGGCTACAAATCCAACAATTTTATCACTCTAAAAGAAGTACTTCCTTTTCTCTGTTTTTAAATCCATCTTGTTAAATTTTAATTCCTAAATGAATGTCCTCCCTTTTTTCTTTTTGCAGGGTTTGGTGAACAGTTCTGCTGCCATCTTGCCCAAGTATTCTCTAGTAGATTTCACAATTTTTTCTTGGTAAAGGAAGTGCTCCCTCTCATTAGTCATTTAGTTGTCCTTGTTTGAAATATAATACACACTTAGGATACACTAAGAAACTGCTTTATTGAAAATGTGTGCTCATGCATTCAAATAATTTGATAAAAAGAGATATGATATATATTATCTATAGAAACATATAGTGTACAAATATATAATCTAGCCATTGCTGTATTTTATGGAGCAGTATTTCTACAGATACTTCTACTGACTTTTTGAGACAATTAGTGTGGAATAGGAAATTGAATTTATAGGATCTGGGTACAGATACTGGTTTTGTCATAGACTATTTTAAAAAATATGTGATTAGAAGAAACCATGTCTCCAAACTTAGATTTTTTTAGTATAGTTAAAGCAGTGAAACTAGGTACTAGAAAATACTTCGAGAACTAATTTAAGTGGTCATCTCTAACTTGTTAATAAAGTTTTCTGATATGTACTATAATACTTTGATGTGATATTTTGACAAAAAAACAGTGCATATACATTGAAAATTCCTATACTGATCCTTTTTTTAACCCTAGTAAATTTCTAGGGAGGAAAAAAATCCATTAAGTGTCATAGCTATCTACAGTACTTTTTTTGGATTACCCTTTACTGTGACTGATAATTTCTTATGATATTGTGGGTCTTGAAACCCCTAGGTTAATGATTTTTTGAAAAGTGCAACAGCAGAGAAGCAGCTAAATTGGTAATGTCAGGCTTCAAAGGCTCTTGATCATTAAGTCACAGGTTCCCAGACTATTTATTGTGATGTTTTCTGCTGTGACTCGAATCGCAGCAATTGCCACCTGCTCATGTGGCCAGTCTTCCCTTGAGTTTAGATTGTTCCTTAGCTTCAGACACCCATTTCTTCATGCAGGCTCTTTGTTGTCCCTTGCACTCTTGTCTCGCTGCCCCTGTTTTAGTCTCAGTGTTTCCCAAGCCGGTCTCAGAAATCTTCCAAGCAGCAGCCAGAAGTGGATCAGGCTCCATGGACTGCATGCCACATCTGCATTTCCGTGGTACAGAGGAGCACAGACAAGAAGGGACTTGCTGCAGCAAATGTTCGGCTATTCCTGCTTTCATAAGGAGAGGCTGGTTGCCAAGTAGCCGGGAGGTCAGAGGAAACAAAACCATGTATCTGTTCCTAAGTATTTCTCTTCCATCTTGTTGTGGGAAAAGAAAATAACAGGAAAGTGAGGATGGGGAAAAAAGGACGTTCCACTGGGGAAAAAGAAAAAAGATTAAGGTAAATGTTTGGCCTGGTGAAGGCCTAAAGAAGGATCTGCAGATCAGATTAAAGGAGTTTGTGGTTTGGTAGTGGAAAGCAGAACCAGCAGAATGAGACAGAAAAAGGGAGATGCTGGGAGATGCTGGGAGATGCTGGAAGAAGGAAGAGATTTTGGCTGAACTAGGCAAAATCAGGAAAAGGAAAAATGAAAAGAAAAATACAAAAAGCTTTTGTCTTTTCAAAGTAAAACATTTTTTGAAAGAAAAATGTAATTAATCCAAATGGGAGTGAAGCAGTTAGTAGATGGAGAAGTGCCAAATAATGAAAAATAAAGAGGAAGAAGGAAAATATAAAAATGAAAGGAAGTGGAAAAGAGGAGGGGGAACACCCTACATTACTTCTCTTTTCCAATTCCTTTGTTTTGTCATATGTCCTTGGGAAATCAGTTTATTGTGATAAAAGAATTTATGTCTAACAATGGCATATCCTCTGCATTTACTTGCTGATACTATTACTGTGCTAGGGCTAGACAAGTGACCTCCAAAAGTTTTTGATCATGCACCTCCATCAGTAAGACCTTTTTGAGCATGACCCCATAATAGAGGCATATGTATTTATTTATAAATTGTATACATGCACTATTCTGTTAAGGTATTATGTATATTTTAAAACATTTACCAGAATAGGAACTAAGATGATATGAGATAAAGATTAAGAAAATAAACAGTATTTTGAAAATTTGTTTTATTTATTTTATTTTATTTTATTTTATTTTATTTTATTTTATTTTATTTTATTTTATTTTATTTTATTTTATTTATTTTATTTTATTTTATTTGTTAATGCTAGCACCCATATTTCTTCACTCCAGTGTATTGTCTGGTACATATCCAGGGTTGTACATTTCCTTGCCACACACATACATTGGAGAGCACTGGACTAGACCTAGTGCAAAGTCTAAAGCTTTGTGATGAGCTCTCTCCAAAGCTATTGCTTACATTTATGAGGGCCTTGGTGAGGAAGATGAGGAGGTGGCCTCCTTATCACAAGATGCAGAGCTGCCTCACCTCTTCATAAGTGTTTTATAGTATTGCACAGAAATGGATTCAGAAATAGCTGGTTAGGACCAGTCAAAATCATTGACAAAAATAGTCATTCATCCTGATTACACCTGAATTTTCTACGTTCTATTGTCTTCCATTTACCAGCTACAAGGAAAAAATTATGGTTTCCAAAAAAAAAAGCACAACTTACTGAAAGCCATAGCCATGACTTTAGAAGATTCTAGTCCAGTTACAGCCAAAGTAGACCTACAGCTATTTGATGAAGACATTAAGAATTCAATTTAGTCTTTTATATTTTCCTAAGTTTCTTCTCAAAGTACGACAGCAAATTGAGTTGTGCACATCCTTTGAATTAGACCTGCAATCATGTTTTCAGTTGCACAGCTAAGATCAGACCCACTTCTTCAGGCATAACTTGATTTATATATGTTGACTCTTGATTTTCAAATGTGTTTGACGTAACACAGTTGAAAGTGTGACATTCAAAACTTCGATAATAAATTATACTGGGCTTTCTTGCAAAGGGTAAACCCACAAAAAAGGGCTTTGTTTTGCTGTTTTCCCATGTGCTTTCCTGTGGAAATTCATATAACAAAGGTTTTTGGAAGGTAAGAGCTGTAAGAATATAACCATAAGCTTGTATTTAAAGAATATTTATTTATATTTGTTTAACAACCTTTATGCTTAATGATTGTATAATTCAATTTCTTATGTCTAGAAGCACCAATATGAAGCAGTAACAAAAGGCAAACACTGATAGTGAAACAAAACTATGATAAAACTGTGGATTATTTAAAGGTATTTTCAGGCTAGTTAACATTTGAATGCTTTCTGACCTTCTTTGTGCCCTCTGCTGACATATATTTGAATTAGCAAACATTATTACATTTAACATTATAGCCTAATAAATCTTTGTTACCAGCAGATTATCTAATGCAGTCTGCAGTTCAGTTGAAAGGCTGGGTTTAAATGCTCTAGAAATGTAGGAACTTATGCCAGTACAAAACCTGGAAAATTATATTAACCCCTTTAGTCTAATTTATACTTATATTTAAATATGTAAATGGATTCTAGTGTTGCAGCGGGAGGTTTCTGACTTTATATGATTCCTTGTTAGAATCCATCAGTGCTGTCGACTGGTCGTGTCAATGGCTTAAGGACCAGAATGGAAAGATCCCAAAAACATGTGTTCAATGTCCCTATGCCTGACCTTTCTGCTGGGAATATTAGAAAAGACAGGAATGGTTACAAAACAGACACCAGTTTGCGTTGACTTGGACTGACAAGATTGCTCGCCTTCAGTATGCTTCCTCATGGTGGCGTCAGGCAATTCCTCTGTACTTTGTTTTCAACTCACTTTGTAAACACAAATCCATCATTCTTTTCATCTGCTGGAGTGCTGGTTGAAGCTTACTCAAACATGAAAGAATCTGTATCATGTTGGGCCTCTGGTATCCTTTAACTAGTATTTAATGACCATACTGTTTGTGAGACAATACTGGCAGAGTAGTAGGAAGACCCTACTGCATTGTGACCTAGATAATTATCAATCAGATAAACTTTAGAAAGATAAAGATGCTTACAGACCTGGTTTTTAGATTAAGTTGTAAATAGAATGCATTCTATAAAGTTTTGTACAAGACCTGTTTTACAGAGAATGTTTATGAGGCTTTTCAGAAAAGAAGGGACAGTAAACTCTTTAATATACCAATCCCATATATTGAAAACATATGTTGGACTACAAAAAGTCTTAAGTTTATCTCTCTCCCCTAATACAAACTAACCTAAGCTGGTCCTTTTAATTAACTCCTGTGTTTTGAACTGTCAATGCACACAAAAGTTACATTTCCAAACTCCAACTTCAAAACAGAAGCTAAAGTACTTAATTTTTAAAAGAAAGCTTAGATTCTGATGTAACCATAGCATTCTAAAGAGAATAAGAGCGTACAGAGACTGTAAGGCAGATGTTACCTAACTTCAAGATAATGAAAGGGTCATGAGAGCTGACAACACCAAATAAGCTTGAGTTTCCACATTGATTTATGGTACTGCTCCTTGCAGGACCAATTTGAGATTCTGCAAGCGGGGTCTTGAGGCTGTCAAGGACAGGTTCATGTGGTTGTAACCAGTGGGTACCTTGGTGGATATAACATGGGAGATCACAGCTTTGGCTCCTATCTGAGTTTAACCTGTTTGTATTTCAGAGGAGAATAAAAATAAAGATTAAATATGTTTGTGTCAGCCAGACATCAAATGTAGCAGTCTGCTGCTTTAGATTTACCCAGTCCATAGTAAGATGCAACCTTTTCATTGCTAGTGTTATCTAAATGTTCAGAAGATCCTTAAGGCACAGAAAACTTTGTGCTGAAAGCTCTGTTTCTTCTAGTTACTGTGGAAAGTCTAGGAATTATCTTTTTCATTGCTATCTTATTCCATAGCCATTTCCTATCCAAGAAAGCTGCATCACCTGACAGTTCTATTCAGATCTTAAATACTTCTCTAACTTGAGTTCTAGCTCAAGACTAGCCCAAAGAAAAGAACAAGCCTCCTGTCAAGTTTTGGGTATTGTCAACTGCACATGAGATGGTCAGCATTTTATTCGCAAAAAAAAAGGAAGAGAAAGGTTGTAATTGTCTGCTGTCCTCATTGAGGGAACATTTGAAAATATGGTTGATGAAAAGGACAGCATGTATGCCAGGATAAAAATTAAATTCCTTAAAAGGGAGGAAGAAATTCCATTTGACTGGCAAGCATTCCAATTAGCAAGGAAGTATGTGTTCCACTCTAGGTTTGAATTGGAATATAGCACTAACCAGTAGTTGTGAGGAGTTGTTAGCCACACTAACTTTTTTTTTTCAATTAGTAATAAAGTGTTGACTAATATTTCCCTTTAAAATGTGGTTACTCTGTTTCAGGATTAGCACCCATGAGACATACAGGAGCCATTCACATCTCATGCCTTTTGTAACACCAGTCAGCAATCTCTGCTCTTAAGTTGATATGCATATTTTGAAACTTAATTGCAGAGCTGCAGGCATTCCAAGACAGATATTAAGGTTCTTTAAATATATTTGTATAGTATCTTGCAAGAAACTTAGACACTGGATCATAAATATATCAGATAAAATAGGATTCCTTTTTGGGGGGATGAGAGATGAATAGTAAATCAAAGTTTAAACTCTGAGGACCAAATAAAGCTATGGACTTAAAAAAACGTAGAGTCATTACTACTGAATAATCCTTTAGATATGTATATAGCAACATATTCCTGAGTATTTGCTACACAAGATAGATGGATCAAGTAGTATGGCTTCAAATTCAAAAATATTCTATGAGAAGAGGTCCTAAATAACAGCATGCAAAGATATTTGTGTCCATTTGTATCTGATTTTAATTAATTATCTGTACATGGAGTCAGTACTTTGCATGGTGGAATAAGTTTTAAAAATTGATGTGATTTCTGTACAGTCTGGCTTTCAGAAAATTTATGATTTATTGTCATATTTCTCTGATTCAAAAAAAGTGTCTTCTTTCCCTGGTTTCGTGTGAGAGACTTATGACCAAAGCTGTTATCAAAAAAGCAAAAGAAACAGGCAGAAGCCTCTTTTAAAGTCTTTCTATTAAAATGACACACCACAAAGATTTAGTTAATATCTGATTCTGGTGGCTTGACCTTGGCTGGATGTCCAATGTCAACCCAGCCACTCTATCACTCCTTGACTGAGAGAAGTCTGTTCCAGTGCAGGCTTCCCATGGGATCACAGCATCCTTCAGGCATTACCCTGCTCCAGGCTGGGGCTTCAGGAGCTACAGGCAGAGCTACAGCTGGATCTCTGCTCTCCTGTGGATCTCCATGGCTGCAGGGGCACCACTGCCTCACCATGGGCTGCACCAGAGGCTGCAGAGGAATCTCTGCTCTGGCACCTGGAGAACCTCCTGCCTGCTCCCTCTGCAGGTCTTTTTCTCTCAGTGCAATAATTTACATTTATGATTTGATTTTTATCTCCCAAAGGGGGTATGATTTAAAACAGTAATGTAAAAAGTGTTAATTGCATAACAAATGAAGTAAAATAACAATCTATAGCCATATAATAGTCCTTCCTGCATAGCAAGAAATTTGACCTAAGACATCCATAAATTTGGGAAATTACTGTATCCCGCTCTTTGTGTTTTTGGTTAGCCAGAATGTCAATGTCTAAGAGATTATGTTCAGTTGCTGAGTGCTTCAAGGAGCAGACAGAAATTTTCCCAGTCTCAAACAGCTTTTTGTTCCGGCCAGCCTGTCCAGCATGAATGTGGTCCATGTATAGGTGGAGGTTTAGTCCAAAGCCTGCATGAATCTCACCCCTGCAGCAGGGGCTGATGAAAGTTGCTGCATTGTTTCGGCCTCATATGAATTTTAGTCTGAACCCATGAAAAGGTCTAATCACTGTGTAACTCAGCACCACTGGTGATTCCTTATGCCTGTAAAAAGTATAAATATATGGTGGAAAACACCAGGCTTTATGGAGAATATTGTCCAAAAAAGTCATTTTGACAGCTTCTACCATACACAAAGCCAGCAAGACCTTTTCTGTGCAGTCATTACCTCTGAGTCTCTAGAGGATTGGTTGTTATTTTTTTTTTCTTGTAGACAACCTCCCCCAACTCTGGCATTGTTTTTTCCCAGGAGATGACTTCAGTTAAGCCTTTAATCTCTATAAGGTCTGTGCTCTGTCTAATTCAGAATGGAGAAAATTTCTTGGACAGATGTTATACCTTCACTGTGCTTAGCTTGAAGTTTCAGTTGAAAAATCATTGTGTAAGTTCTCTTTCCTATCAGAGTTTGTTGTACAAACATGAAGAAGGTTTCTATCTGTAATCTTTTTCTTTCTTTTTTTTTTTCCTGTGCTCTCTTTTCCATGCAGCTTGCTCCACAGAATTTTGCAGAGGAAAGGCTTAACTATAAAATGTTGATGTCAGTCCAACATGTACAACTGCCTGGCTTAGTAAATATGCTCCTACAGGAAAAAAAAAAAAAAAAAAAAAAGGAAATAGAATAGGCTAAGGGAGTGGAACCAAAAAGCAAGAGAGAAACATAAGATTGGTAGTGAGAGAACTTGAAGGAAAATTAGAGTCAGCAGAAAAGAACTTCCCTGACTGCATAGCCTTATGTGTGAAAAGAATGGCAAGCTTGTACTGAGAACGTTGTCTTGCCTTCAGCACATTATCGACTTTGATAGGTATTTTTTCCTGTCTTTTTTTCCCCTCATTGCTTACCTAAAATCAAATGACAGTATTTGAGGAGAAAATAGGGAACTGATGGCCTATTTTTTTTCAAAGGGCTGGTTTATGGCAAAGGTTATAATTTTTGAGTGGCTCCTATTTTTCAATTGACACAGAACAGAACATGAACAATCTGAAATGCAGCTCCTTCTTAAAAGCTTGCTGATAGGAGTGTGATAGTATATGGTACTTACAGGTTGTCGGGAAATCCAAAGTGAAGTTTATATACACAGTTACAGGCTCTAAGGGATTACTGTTCAGAAATACTACTAAGGAAACATCAATCCAGTATTCAATGATGACCAACAAAGCAAAAAGATTTTAGATATGATTAAGGGAGAAAATACAATTAAAAGAAAGCACTTTTTTTAACCTAAGGTACCCATATTCTGGAGGACACTGCAATTCTCTTTCTGTCTTCTTTAAATAAATGGGCAGCAAAATTGGCAAAAGAAAAAGATGCTGAAATATGAAACACTTTTCAATAAATGTTAATACATTTATTAGTGTATCAAAAGAAATGGGCATGAGAGAACTTGATGGAGTGTGAAAAGGATGGAAAAGGTGAATAGGGACTAACTTTCTTTCAATGTAAGAACTATGGGGTATCGTATGAGATAAGTGGAACCTCTGGAAGAGATATTTCTTGTTACAAGATAAGTGGTGTAGTTCCTACGGAGCTCCTTGTCACAGGATATCATGGATGTTAGGAACTTACATAGGTCTGAAAGCAACAGATTCTTTAATAGAAGCTGGTAAGAAGCAGCATATCAATGGTGACACAGAGCTGCAAATGACTTGAAGAAGGGGAAGTAGTCTATCAAGTTTTGATGTATGTTTACTTATCTTTAAAAAATATATTCTTGTAATGTCTTGTCAACAGCTGTTGGAAAGAAGCTACTTTGCTAGATGAATCTCTGCTTTAGTGTAGAGTCCTATTTTAATGTTAATTTATGTTTTTGTAATGAAACAGATCTGCAAAACCAGTAATGTTCATGATCATGGTGCTTTCACTTCAATCTCTTGTTTAAAGAATTGATTTTTAAAAGTAGCATGATTTTTAGGATTATTGAATACTATTGATATTGAATATTGAATACCTCAACCTAACCAAATGTTTAAGGACCATGTTCTGCAGCATTGCAAATGCATCTCAGAGAATCAAAGTATTCATTTCTCTTGGGCAAAGAAATACTTATTGTTTTTACATTTGGCTGTCATTCATATTAGACATTTCAGTTCCTGGAGCTTTTTCGTAAAAAAACTCCAAAAGGTCAGGATGATTTCCTGTGCGGGGAATCCAATAGATAACTTTTCCTGTAACTGTGATTCACATTTGTATTTGTTCTTCCAAAAAGGAAAAAGGTTCTGTCCGTCATTTGGTGACACACTCTGTTGGCAGAAAACTGAAAATTTACTGGAAACAATCCCATGTGATTTTACATATCCATGTTGTTACTTTTTTACAAAACAAGGTAAGCATAAATGCCTTATTCTACAATATTACTTAAACATGTGTCAAATTCTGCTGAATTTCACAGAAGTTTTTATAAAAGAATGACATTTTGAGGACTATGGTGTAAATGTGAATAGACATGCCCAAAGCTTTGTAAGAAGATTTACATTAGCAAATCATCATGTGCAAAAAATGTATCTTGCTGTGTTTGATGGAGAGTTCTGTTTTAAAGTTGGTTTTAATGCCATGGAAAATAATGCTATCTTAAGGTCCTGATGTTGCACTTTGCCTTTAATGTTTTCAAATACACATTGTTCCTACCTACATATGTTTCTTCTGGGACAAAATTAGGTACCAGCTTTCCATATCTGGTTTAGGCACTAATTTAGAAGCATTACAACTTTATTATTTTCCAAATGTTTAAATACTTTTCAAATAAGTAATATTCCTGAGCATTTCACCTTGTGAAAATATTTATATTTCTCTTAAATCAGATACATAATAAGTAACAGACCACTTAAATGCATTTCTCTACAGTAGAAGCCAGACTCTGTCTCTTCTCAAAATTTAAAAGAACTCAATTTTGTCTTGTTTCTGGCTTACTAGTATGTGAATGCAAATCAGAAATCTGTGCTTTAAGCTCTACTCTTCTTGTAAAATTCACAGAGTTTTTACCAAAATAATTCTCTGTTAAGATAAAAACAAAACAAAAAATTCAGGACTTAAATTTATCACCTAGAAATTTTATGTGCACAATTTAAAAGCAATTATGCCAGGCATGTGAGATAAAAACCAAATGCTCATAGATATTTCAAATAGGCTCAACCAAAGTCTAGCAGGCAATTTGTAGGAAATTATGCACTCAACAATTTTTAGTCTGCCTTATCGATTACAGAATGCTTCATAATCAAAAATTTCTGATAGATCTTAAAAGGTCTGTAGACTATGGCTCTTCTCATGAGTACAGCACTCCAAATTCAATGCTTATGGATCTGACTACCCTAAGAGTGTATCTGCTTACATATTGCTTATGTTTATTGACCAAACAAGCAATCTAGAACCAGTAGTCCTTATGGCTACGTTTCTGGTCACTCATTTGCCAATCAGTTTCCATCTATATTTACCTTAAATGCAAGGCAAATTTACTGTTGCACTTAGCTTGTAAATGTCAACCCAATTCACATAAAAATAAATATTGAAGTGACTTGGAAGCTGGACACCTGCTGTGAGAATCTTTCCCAAGGAAAAAAATTTAAATATGGAAGACAATCACAATCAAATGTTTTTAATAATGTTAAACACAACAAGAAAGTAGTATGTGTGTTTCTTAATATGAATGAATTAATTCATTTGGCAGTATGTGTGTTTCTTAATATGAATGAATTAATTCTTTCTCATTATATTTAAAATTGATGCAATATGGTTTTGTTGCATTTTTTCTTTCATCAAACTGCACTTTAGAAGCGTAGAAGGCAAAATACAGCTTTCTGGTACTCATATCGGCTTTGTGATTTTGTTTTCTTCTCTTTTCTTTTTGTCTCAATTATGTGCTCCTCTTCATGTATTTGGTCTATGTATATCTGCTTCCCCCTCCCATTCTTATTTGTTCCTTATATTTATTTTCAACTATTCTTTTAAAACCCTGATATATTAATTCTCCTTTCACCCTTCAGTGCAGCCTGTAATACTCCATTAACACAATTTTTTAAAGCATTTTGCTGATTCGCTATCAACATTGGATACTGAGAAGGAAATCTAAAAACCACTAAAAATATATCAGGTTTTATTGTTGGTTTTCAACAGTTTTTCATCAGAACCTTAAAATTCCGACAAGTTTCTCCACTGTAAAAATTTTGAGAACATACAAAGTGACAAAGGAGAATGATAAGTAGGGTTTACCAGAACTCAGAAATAGGTCACACTGTTTTGTAAACCTGCAAAAAGTAAATGAGTTGCATATGGGTTGTCTTGACATACAGAAAAAAACCCGCATTGGCTCTTCAGAGAGCAGGGGAAGATGTTGCACTAAATCTGCTCCTGACTAAAGTTGGTTAAAAATTACCTCTACATTCCCCCAGTATGCATTTTGCACTCTTGTCTTCTCCTTAAACTGTTGTTACATTTTATTAACTGCTGTTACCTTTGGTTGAAGCACAGTATGTCAAAGTAAGATCAAGTTTTTTACCAAGAGCAAGCCTTCCCCCAGCCTAGGCAGTGTTTGCATTATTTTAATAATTTAACTTTTATTTTGCCACAAGTGCTAAACTCCCAGAGAGTTAATTAAAAAATCTGTGTGGTTTTCATGATAATTTAAAATATGGGTACTGTATGGAAAAAAAATATTACGGCAGAATACCTGGGACAGATGCCAAAAAGGCTTAAGGAAGGAAATAGATACATTTGCTCTCTTATCTAAATAGACCAACAACAATATTTTCTAAGGGTCTTCATGGGAATTGAGAGAATTGGACATAATTTTAACATATTTAATTTTAACATTTTAACAATACTTACTTACTCCCACCTGTTTCTTCCTAATATACTCCCTCCTCTCTCCTAGTACCTCTTTTTATTCAGAAGGAAAAAAGCTGCTTCCTTTTTGCTTATTTTAAAATCATTAGACCATAGTGATGGCATCAATTATCTCTTTCAAGTCCATCTTTCATAATTTTTAAATTTTAAATTTCAGCATTTAAAATTTAAATTTTGTCTGCTGAAACCCAAAGCTGCATGAAGAAGCAAGTGATACAGAATGGAGACACACTAATGCTTTAGTGCACCATTTGGGTTTGATAGAGGGATTTCAAGTACTCAGGAAATTTCAAAGCCCGACATTTTGCATACTTACAGGGTTTAGGGATTGTTTTATTCAAATGTATCCATCATTAAAAAACATTATGGTTGTTTGGTGATGATTCTGTTCTGTAAGAGATCTACGGCTACCTGAAGGAGGTCATAGTGAGGTGGGTGCCAGTCTTTTCTCCTGGGTAACAAGTGGCAGGATGAGGGGAAATGGCCTCAAGGTGCACTAGAGGAGGTTTAGTTTAAATTTTTGGATTTTCTTTTTCACAGAAATGTTTGTAAAGTATGGTGGAGTCACT
Organism: Passer domesticus; assembly: GCF_036417665.1. Taxonomy (NCBI): domain Eukaryota; kingdom Metazoa; phylum Chordata; class Aves; order Passeriformes; family Passeridae; genus Passer; species Passer domesticus. Next base: position 62,713,941 of record NC_087512.1, read on the forward strand.
ATCCCTGGAAGTGTTAAAAAAACCTGTGGATATGGCATTTGAGGATATGGTTTAATGGTGAACATGCTTGTGGTGCTGGGTTGACAGTGGGACTTAATGATCCTAAAGGTCTTTTCCAGCCTTATTTTTCTGTGGTCCTATGATCTACTGCTTTTATAGCTCAAAGGTGTTTGTGACCAGCCTGAGACTGAAAAGAATGTATTATGTGAGTTGTCTAAACTGTACATACATGTGCACTCCTATACACATATCTAATACAATATATTCAGTTTCAGACTGTTTAAGTATGTGGAAATGTTTTACTTTATGCCCCCTATATATAGTACTGGCAAAAACATCTGCACTTGGGTATCACTGAAACAACCTTTTTTTCCAGGCTTCTGGCTGAGAATGTTGATCAGCAGTCTGTATTTCTTCTTTCTTTAGACAGGTATATAAAATTACCTGTTCTGTTCCTTTCTAGTAGATAAGCAGTGCTTACCTTCAGTTTAATATCAGCCAAAGTAATTGGCAAATGTAAGTCTTCAGTTTGCATGTTTGTTGAAAAGTGGCAAAGCTTTGCAATTACACGTGTTAGAATGATTGTTCTGCTGGCCTAATAAAGAAAGAATAGAAATAGAGACACACTGTCAAAGCCAAGATGAAATTGTCTTATTCATACACCTACAGGGTTTCCTCTCTGTGATTTAGTGACAAAGGCAAGTTGGGAACTGTCTCAACCCGGTTTGTGTCTACATAGGCAAATATCTGTCTTGTGTCAATTACTGCTGTGACTCTTAGGCCTGAAGCTCAAGCTGTGCAGCAGAGCTGCAGTCACAGTCCCCACCTGAGCTAGAGCAGCTGCTCATTCCACCGCGGTCCCTGCCCACGGGCAGCTGCTGTTCACTGGTGCGATGGTTGGCAGTAAAACCGCTCCGCACCCTGCAGTCCTGGGGTGAAACACTGCAAGCAATGGACCCGACTGTCATCTCCAAGACTTCAGATTAATGAAGCTGATTTGCAGTCTCTTATTTAGGCGCTAGATGTCTCCGTGTGCTATAAGCACAACACACAGGCTGTGGTTACTATGCTTTAAACAAAGAGGAAATCGCTAGAGGCAAAGTTAGTAGGGCAGTATTCATAGACATACAAGTGAGTTATCACTTTGACTTCATCTGTTTGGAATATTCCCAAGGAAATAACTATGTTGGGAAATGCCTGTATTTCCTGTTTCCTAAAGCATTTCATTGAAGTATCTTGAATCCGATCAGGGCACGCTTTTTTTTTTTTTTTTTTTTTTTTTTCTTTTACTGGGTCATTTGTAATGAGTGTAGCCCAACCTTGCTGCGCGGAAATGGTGGGAGGTCCCAACTTAAGAGAAGCGCGTTGTCAGATTTGCATCAAAGCTGACAGCCTGAGGTGCCCTGAGGCTTCATAGTCCCTCTGGAATGTCTATACCAATTGATGCTCTTTGCTGTGTAACAGCTTCACGCAGGGATTCCCTGAAATTCAGAACATTTTGGGCTTTAGTTTGATTTTACTTAAAAAAACATTAGAACCCAAAACTAAATTAAAACACACACAAAAGCAAATCAGAAAGCGGAATCAGGTTCTCCAGTCGGCTCTTTCCCCTGGTGAGACTGCCCGGACTACAACGGCCGTAAGTAACTCTGTTCAGCCTGCACGTGCCCACAGCCGCCGCGAGTCTGTCTCTGCTCTCTGCCGCTGCCGCCTCTCATGCTCCGGGTGTCCCTCCATCCCTCCCCGCTGTCTCTTCCCTCGCTGCCGCCTGGCTCTCGCACCTGGCGCACACTGTACACCGCCCAGGCAGCACCTGCGCCTTTATAACTGTGGAATTATTATCATTACTATTATAAGTATTATTATCGTTATTATTAGTGGTAGTACTATTGCTGTTGTTACAATAACTTTAATAAGGACATCGGAATCTAACGGTGCGTCCGGTATCTGAGCTGCAAACCAGCTCTTTTCCATTCCGCCCAGAGGAGAGCCGTAGGTCAGGGCACGGATGCAAAGTACCCCCCTGCCTCCTCTTGGCCCCAAGAGTCGGGTGCTGCAGGAGCGGGCCCGGGTCAGCAGCGGGAGAGCCGGAGGGACGCAGCCCCGCGGGGCAGGAAGCGGCAGGCCGGGGCCGGGCAGCGCGGCGCCCGGGGAGCGCAGAGCGGAGGTGCGGCCGGGCCGGGCGAGGGGCGGGCGGGCGGCCCCGCTCCTCCCCCGGCGCGGGGGCGGCGGGAGCGCGGGAGGCGGGGCAGCGGCGGCGGGGCTCAGCCGCCTCCGCTCGGGGCCCGCGATCTGGGTCGCCCCGCGGGGCTTGCGGCCGCTGCCAGTTGCGTAAGGGCGGCAGCCGAGGCGGGGAGCGGCGGAGTTGGCGAGCAGCCGGCGGCCTCCCGCCGTGTCCGGGGCGGGGAGCGCTATGCCGCCGCCCTGAGCGCGCCGCCGCCGCCCCGAGCGCGCCGCCGCGCCGGGCCCAGGTGAGAGCGCGGCCGGGCCGGCCGGGGCCAGCGCGGGGCCGGGCCGTGCCGTGCCGGGCCGGCTGGGGCGCGGGCCGAGCCGCCGCGCCCGGCCGGCCGGGCTCCGCCGCACTGGCCTCTTTTGTTCCCGGGGCCGGCGGGAGGGGAGGGAAGGAGGGAGCGGGGGCGGCAGCGGTAGCAGCCGGCGGCGGGGCGGGAGGGCCGGCGGCGGGCGCGGCCGCCCTGAGGAGCCGCCCGGGGGCCGCGCGTGCCCGGCAGGTGTGGGCCCGCGCCGCTCCGCGGGGCCGCGGCAGGTGCCGCGGCGGGGCCGCGCTCCCGGGGCCGCGGCTTTGTTGGCGCGCCCGGTCGGATGCTGCCGGGATCGCGGTGGAGAGCGACCGCATCGCGGCATGACTGCACTGGGATTTGTCATAGGCATCGCCGAGTGCTTGGGCTGTCGTGGAATGCCGTCCTTATGACTGATAACCAACAGCTGCTTCACTTGCCCAGAGGCACGGAAGAAACAGTGAGAGTCGTACATCATCGCAGCCCCTCTAAGAAAGGAGGCTGTGCAGCGATTAATGCACTGCATTTGTGCTGTATCACGGCTAGATGAGGGCTGTGTACTGAAGATAATACCCTTGTTGGTATTTTAGTGTGTATTTAATGACACGGTTTCCTTGAAAAGGAAGAGATTTTATATTTCTGAGTAGTTCTAAAAGCAGAATAGCAGCTGTGGCTCGACAAAGACAATGTAATAAGGAGGATAAAGTAGTACTTGGTATTTTTTTTATGGCATTAGTCTGTTTTCATGGATCACAGAAAAAGATTTCCAGCTGCTTAGCTACTGATGTGAAATGGCCCATGGATAGCAGTAAAGAGAAGGGAGGTTCATCTTTGTTCTTAGGAGTCACCAGCTCTTTGAGGTGCTTTGTCTGCATGGGTCTTGCACACTGCCTGCACAAATGTGAAGTCGTCTGCCAGATCAAGTTTGTTGGGCCTGCTCCTCGTGAACTCTCTCTACTGCTATGGCATCCAGCAGACTATGCTGGGGGCTTGAGCTAGGCAAGAAGGCCTCTGAAATTTCTCTGAAATAAGTTATGTGTAAAGCATGAGAAATGCCCCCACATCCAAAGGGATTGAGGAAGAAAGGGAGTGTGGAGGAGAGAAGGACAAAGACAAGGGGTCTTGTGAGGTCCATGCTAAAATGAGAGTTATCTTTTGGAGTTCAGCGTATGGTCTCAGCTGGAGTTGTGGTGTGTCCTGTTTTGAGATGGGGATACGTGTTTTCCAGTGGCACACTGCAGGTTTTTTTAATTACAAATATTAACACATTGTCCACACAGTATTTTATGGGGAAAGTTGGCTGGAAGCTTTTAGCCAGTTTGCCTGACTTGTTGCTAGTTGTTAGAGACACTGACTAGTGGAAGATGGTGGCCCGTGTGTGTGAAGACCACTGCTTTCAGGAGCGCCTATGAAATCCTCTGAAGGTTTCCTAGCTGTTACAGGTCCTGTGACTGGAGGTAGAGTTCACTTTTCTTCCAAGTTTATAAACCAGGGGACCAAAAAACCGTTGTTTTTACTTTAAGGCATGAGTATAAAATTAGGTGGAGCACAAGCTGTTGGACTACTTTAGTTATTTTGCAGCTTTTCTTTCTTTCTTTCTTTTTTTTTTTTAAATTTGAATTGATGCATATTTGAGTAGCTTGTACTTCAGTGGAAGTTAGGAGGTTTGTTTCTTTAAGTACTGACAAGGGACAGTGGGATAGCTGCTTTTCAGTCTTACTTAAATACTTCAAAACAATATTCTTACCACCAAAGCTGTGAAGAAATGTCTGCATGCCTTGGGCAGTTGGGATTAGAAGTGTTATTTAATGATGGATAACTTTAAATGTGCTTTAAATACAAAGGACAGTCATTAACTTTCTTTATTGTATGTCCAGTGTGTTTCAGAAGATTTACTAAACAATTTTTGCATACTGTTTTTGTATGTTTTGAGATAAGTCCAGCTTCTAGCTGTGGAAGTCTTGACTGCAGAAAATGAGCAGTGACTCAGTTTTGTTTATCTTACCTGTTGAATAGGACAGAGCTGTTTGCTTCTGTACATGTGGGAAGGCTCTTGATTCTGCCTTGTACTGGAGCTGGGGGGAACCAGGGAGGAGAGGGAACCCATTGTCTGCTGGAGGCTGGTGCTGCAGCCTCCACAGCTGTGAGGGCACACCTCTGCTACCTCTGCCCTGCAGCTGAAGGAACTCCTTGGGTGATGGGCCACATCGTGTGTGACTTCAAGGCACGAGTCCCACAGTGCTTGTGATGAACTGTTCTTTACCTTCTGTGTGCATGCACCAGTGATTTAAAAACTTCAGACAGAAATCAGTGAGAAAATTGTCATATAGTAAATCCTGCCTTCTGTATATTAAAAAATTAAATCATAAGAATATAATCTGAAGTATATCAGTAAGGTTCATGCTTTGCATTAGTAAGGCTGTTCCATAGAATCACCTCAGTATGCATCAAAACATGATTAAAGTCTGTGTTGTAATTTGCAGTTTTCTTCTTTGGAGTTCAATTGTGATTAGACTTGATAGATTCTCAGCTTATTTTTACCAAAAGGAATTTCACTATTGATTTAATTGAGGTATTTTTGGCAAATGGGAATGAATTATTTGTAGATGTGGATGTAGAAATCCACAGAAATATTTTTGTGGAATAGTAATGCTGAGAAAGTGGAAAAGGAGTAGAAAAGTTGAGCAAAGACGTGAGGGAGAAAAGTTATATATTTGCCAATATGGAAAGAAAATACTGAAGACATTAAAGAGTCAAGTTCATACTTTAGAACTTGAAACTGATTTTATTGCTTTGTTGTGAAGTAGGTTAAAAGAAGGGATGTGCTAGTAGCTCTTTTATATTTTTGGCACATGGGATTAAGAAGAACATATAAAAAGGAGTAGTGCAGTCATGCAAGATGACTAGCTATACCTGGCAGGATGTTGCAGTACTTGGCAGTGGGGTGCAGAGTTCTTGGACTTTCCTAGAATGGAATTCACTGTAGGGAAGCCAAAATATGAGTGCAGCCACCAGCTCAGCAAGTGGCTAATGCATACCTAATGGTGGATTACAGGGCTTTGTTTTGCAGTTTGAAGATTGAGATTTTGCTGTTTTGAGATATCCTAAATATGCTGTTTGTGTTTTTTTTTCAAAGGAAAATTATAGAATTTTTTTTTTTTTCTTTTACAAAATTCTACAAAGGTATCATGTTGTGTAAGCTAAGTCACTGTTCCTTTTTCACCGGGTTCTCAACTCATGTAGTTCTGTGATTTCTGAGATACTTTAGAGCCATGGGTTATCTTGGCATTTAGATATACAGCCAAGTTACTCTTCTTAGTTCATCAGTAGAAACTCTTTTCACAAGACCTTGTACCCTCTTGTGTTAGCTGGTATTGCTGTGCCCTTCTGCTACATTGCCGCAATTCCTACAGCAAAATGAAAACTACTGTGTTTCAGCTACTGCGTATCAGTGTGGCATGTTAATGTAAGCAATCAGGTAAAGGTGTATTTTGTGTTGCTGATCTCAGCAGGCAATTGCAGTGACTGAGCTGAGGGGGATTTGGTCCTTAGAGGAGGAGAGGTGATTTTGGAAAAGTGAAGGTGAAAGACAGGTAAATGAGGTCTTAAAGCGTGGTAGAAGAGTGGCCACATCACATCAGGCCGAGTGTCCATCCAGGCAATTACCCAGGGTCTGATTACCCAGGGTCTGACAGTGGTGAGAAATAGTCAGCTGGTGAAGCTACAGCATTGTGTTGCTACTGCTTCCAGCATGTGTTTCAAGGACTTCCTAAAGTCGAGGCAGTGTTATTTATCCAATAAACCTCAACTGAATTCTCTTCAGCGCCTTGTTGCTCCCTGAAGTTGTGTAAATTCTTGATGTCCAAAGCATATAATACTGAAATGGGTTCAGAGACTTCTGTGTCAATTTTTTTTCCTCCTTGGAAGAGGCTTGAATCGTTGCATTCTACCAGCTATTTCTGATTCTATGGACCTGTGACATACAGCCTCTCAGTCATCCATCACCAGTCCTTTGCAGATTCAGAGTTCTCACTGGATGTGATTTGCAGCTCTTGATTATTTTTTAATGAAGACTTGGTTCTTAAAAAGGCAAGACAAAAGAATGTGGGTGTGCAGCTGCAACAATTCAGTTTTTTAGGTAGTATTTTTTTTGTAGTTGATGCACAGTTAAAATTTGCTGAGGCAGTCCTTCAAATAGGCAGAATGAGGGGTGACATATCATTTACTGAAGCTTGACTAGCACTGAAGAAAAAATTCTAAGAACTTTACAGCTTTGCCAAAGGAAGAAATCTGCATGCTGATGTGGAAGAGAGTGTGTTACTGTGCTGATTCTTGTTTTAAGTATAACTTAAACATGACAACCCTTTGATTAAGTGCTTATATGAGTACACTCAAGAGTGTTTTGCATATGTCAGTTTACCGAAGCTAAATATTGGATCTAATTCTTCTCCCCACTGCATGTTATAGTCTGCGCTTTCATGTATGCTTATAATCTATTTATAACAGCTTTTCTAATTTTAATAATAAATATCCAATCTTACTGTCCTTCTCTTAGGAGTAGGATTGTAGGCCCAGTGATTCAAACTAGTACCAGAACTCAACTTTATCTCTCTGAAGTGTTTTACCATTACATAAAAATTTTCTGCTTTGAAGTCCTAGGCTATAGCTGTTAGGTTGGGATTTGTGTTTTTCTAGAGATTGCAGATATCTGTATACAACTTCTTATTGTCTGTATGAGAAGTAGTTTAAATGCTTTTCCCTGATTTTTATTTGGATTTTTCCCTACCATCTTATTCAGGTTCCCTAAGGTGAATGTGGCAAATGCATCATTTTCATGTGAATGTTGTTGACTTAAGTGTAGCTATTTATTTACTTAAAAGTATGCTTGTACTCTGATGCATTACTGAGCTGAGGCCAAAGCGTTCTCTAAACTAACCCTCACAATGTCCCTGTCAGGTTAGTGACCACTTTTTTTTCTCGTGTTACAGGCTTGGGGCCCAAATAATCTGTGACTCATGCAGCAAGCTAATGACAGATGGGTGACTAAAATGCAAGTTTCCACTCTTGATCTTTTACACAAATTATTAAACGTTTTGTTTTTGAAAGTGTAGCAATAAAAATTATTCCATTCATTTTGCCTATTTCAGCACATGCCATATTTCCTAGTGTGCCCTTGGATGTGCTGTATTTAAGTTGTAGATAATTCACTGTTTCTGCATAGTTTCCTCCAGCAGAATATGCTGTTTTTTAAACAGTGAATGGAAAACAGAATAAACTTCCACCAGTTTATAATTTACAATGATAAACTGTGTCAAAAAGAAACAAAGGGCAGGAAAGTATAATTCACTGGAAATGTCAGATACCATTTTAGATACACTGACTACAGTTTGTTATGGCTGCTGGCTTATGTTTCTTTGTTTCAATGGGCAAAATCTGAAGCTACTACAGTTCTGCTTGAGCTGACTGAAAATTGAAGTATCTGCTATTCAATTTAGAATTCTTGAAAGCTTACCTAGAAGTTTGGTGTCTAGGAACTGGGAAAAAAAACATGTTCCTGCAGTTTCTGCAGTAAGATGCATATCTTCAGCACTACAAAAATCCCTAAGTTTTGTATTTAAACTTTCTGCAACATCAGATACTTCATCTGCTGCATTAAATGCTCTGTAAGTGAAACCAGGTGAGTGCTGCAACTTGTTCACACAAACTGTATCTGAAGGACAAAAGTCCACCTGTCATTTGAGCAGGGAACCATTTTTACTGTACAAATACCCTCTGGTCTTTGTCTCGTCCTTAATGGTGATCTGCCAAACACCTGCACAAGAGGATAGAAATGAAATTCATGGTTCTCCTGTATGCTGTCAGTGGTGGACATGAGAGTGGTTTTACTTGATCATAATTTTGTACTTACTCCCACAGCCAAGTTCTATTCCAGAGTATCCATTTACCTCTTTCCCTTGGAGTGCAATCTTTTCACCATCATCTCCCCCTCACCTCATCATCCTTTCTAATCCATAGATAATAGCTTAATTGTTTTGCATATCACCTAAACATATGTAGTCCAACTTTCCCTACCTGTATATAACTTTGAAATTTATTCTGGAGAGAGGCTTGTGTTCTTAAAGATTTCATTTCAGCTGATGAAGGTTTTTTTCTATTTATAAGCCTTCTCTACTGTAAATATAATGCATGCTTTCACTTCTGTTTCTTGATGTGTGGTACTGAAGTGGTTCTGTGATTCTGTATTTTGAAAGATTTGGTTTAAGAAATATGGACCTTGCAATTTTACATGTTTTCTACATGCCGAGAAATTCACTAAAGATTATTAATTGCTACGCAGGAAATGCAGAAAATCTAGTGCAGTAGAGCTTATCTTCCAAGTTTTGTAACTTTTACCATTCTTATCTCTTTGTTTCTTGCTGATTTTTCTTCTGAAAATGCAGAGGATTGGAGAAAACTTGGTGGAGGCGTGCAGAAAACAGCACATGTGTCTAGATGTCAGTAGAGTTTCTAAAGGGTTTTTTTTGTAACTCAGTTGAGATTTTTCAGGCTCTTCTAAATATTGTGATTTCCATCAGTTACTTAACTGTAGCAATACATTTTACTGTGCACGTATTCTTTCCAGTTTTTGTAAATGGGTGGAAAAGTAGGTTCCTTCCAATATGCTGTCTGTTGTCTTAGTGAATAGATGTAATTTCAAAATGAGGCAGGAGGAGAAAATATGAAACCAGGAAAGAAAGCATATGGGCACCCTCTCTGGAACTGTTTGTGCTACTGAGGTTGAGATTTGTTGAACTGGGGACTTCTAAGATGTTTGAAACATTGAAATTTGTATTTCTGTTGTAGTTGACCACCTTGAAGGTCAACAGAGGTGTGCAGGTCATGCTTTAGGAGCTTGCCTGACATCACATTTTGTTTAGTAATTGTTTCTGCTTAGGAGCTTTTTAATACTGAGTTCTTGTCCCTTTCCCTTTTCATGGGTTTCTCACTGCCCTTTGGTTTTATACCAGACAGATGGCTCTACCAGGAAAGCAGTAATAACTTTTGTTGTACAGAATCACTAGGTTGGAAGTGACCTTCAAGATCGAGTCCAGCCTATGCCCTAACACCTATACTGAACTATGGTGCCAGTTGCCACATCCAGTGTTTTTTTAAACACATCCAGGGATGGTGACTCCACTACCTCCCTGGGCAGACCATTCCAGTATTTTATCACTCTTTCTATAAAAAACTTTTTCCTAATAGCCAACCTGTATTTCATTTGGTGCAACTTGAGACTGTGTCCTCTTGTTCTGTCCATTGCTGCCTGGAGAAAGAGATTGACCCCCACCTGACTACAACCACTTTTCAGGAAGGTGTGGTAAGAGTGAGTCTCCTTTGCAGTAGGTAGAGATGTCCTTTAAATAGAGGGTGAGTCTCCTTTTCTCCAGCTGAACACCCCTAGCTCCCTCAGTCATTCTTCACAGGGCTTGTGTTCCAAACCCCTCACCAGCCTCATTGACCTCCCCTGGATGTGCTCAAGTGTCTCGATGTCCTTCCCAAACTGAGGGGCCCAGAACTGGACACAGCACTCAAGGTGCAGCCTCTGCAGTGCCAAGTACAGGGGAAGGATGACCTCCCTGCTCATGCTGGCCACACTACTCCTGATACAGGCCAGGATGCCCTTGGCCATCAGGGCACCTGCTGGCTCATGTTCAGCCGGCTGTTGACCAGCACCCCCAGCCACCTGGGCTCTGTCCAGCCACACCGTCCCCAGCCTGTAGCATTGCAGGGATTGTTGTGGCCAAAATGTAGGAGTTGTCACTTGGACTTACTAAACTTCATCATATTGGACTCTGCCCACCCATCCAACCATTCCAGGTCTCTCTGCAGAGGCATCCTACCTTCCAACAGATCGACATATGCTCTCAGCTTAATGTTGTCTGCAAATTTACTACTGTGTTGCATGGGGAAATATCTTTTGTGTATGTGTTGTTTTCTTCCACCCTTTGCTTGTCTTTTCCTTAGCGGTAATTATATATACTCTTAAGACTAGACAGTGTGGTAATAGGTCAGCACTAGAGCTGGTGTAGTTTGATGGCCCAGATCAACAGGAGTGTGTCATTTTTCCTGGTTTCTTTTAGTTTATTTTTTAAACCTGTGATCCTTAAAATGTGCTTAAAGGGATGCATGAATTATGAAGTAAGCAAATGTTCTATACCACACTTTCAGATGGTGCAAGTGTGGGAGTTTATTAGCATGGTTGACATGTTTTATTACACTTAGCATTTGACAACTCAGAAGTGTAAAATATCTTGGGTTTTTTCTCACTTTTTGGGTGGTGTCATATGACATTTTGAATTATCTGGTAAAATAAGCCAATTTCTTTCCAGGAAACCAGCCCCAAAATGAGTAATGGATAAGCATGCTACTTGCTTCTTAGCACACAGTCATGTCTCAGGAGGTTCATATGTTATGCCCTGGTTGTACAGTGCATATGTTTCCAGTTTCTGACTGTGTGGAACAATGTGGGCTTGTATGAGAGTGTGGTAGTGGCACAAGTTAAAAGTGGTGAAGGAATACTTGACAAGACGGGAGATGTTGCAGCCTGTTCATCGGCTCACTGCTGTCTGCATGCTGGGGTTTGCTGCCACATTTGTTTGCTCACTTGCTCTGTAGGCATATCCAGGCTTGCAAGTATTCACTGTTTTCACTTGGAAGCTGTAAAAAATAAACCTTTAATTTTTTTTTTTTTTTAATTTAAGGTGGTTTAATCTAGCTTGGCTGATGTGAGCAGTATGAGAAGTACTTGTTTGCTTGTTCATGCTGTAGGAAGGGGTGCATGAGCAGAAACCTGGATTGTGTGGAGTTGCATCACTCTTGCAAAAGCGCGATATGTAAATAGTGCAGTCATCCGGCAGATGGGTGGCAGTGAAATATCTGAGGTACTCCAGATACACCGTAGGCTGAAGCATCTGAGATTCTCCAGCTGAGTCTGTGCATTGGAAGCTTCCCTCTTACTGATGGGCTTGAAGCACATGTTTAAGTGTGGCTCTTACTAAAAGCTGTGTTGAATAGTGGATTTAAAATCTTGCATAATACTGTGTTGAAAGCTGATGTGCAAGAGGTTTGTGAGTAGTGAGAAAGCAGCATTTGTAATTGACATGACAAGTAACACATTTGTACAGATAGAGCTCTGTACAAATGTTAGGTAATTGGTTGTATATGGTGTGAGAACTTGACTGTTATTGGAAGCACACTGAAGCAAGCTGCAAAGTAAAATACTACACCATTGTGTGTACCACAATACAGAAGTGGTAGATGTTCATGTCTGGGACTGACCATCAGGATGAGATGCTCAGATCATGAGTTCCTTTAGGGGACCGTGGCACAGATCAAAGAAAATGTGGGAAAATTCAGGTACATAGGAATTTTCAATGTGGTATTTAAATAGTTCAGCAGTTTGGGTATTTTGTCCTGCATTTCACTCTGTAAATGCAGTTGCAGAGTAAAATTTGTGCTGTATTTGTGGCACACAAGCTGTATTTGTGCAGCCAAATAATTGCATTCTCTAGTGCATAACTGGCCATATAGACAAGTACTATACATACTTTTATGTGGTGCTCTTTGAGGGCTTCCACAGAATGGAAATAAACAAGCCAATAATTTGAATCAGATTATCAGTCTATCTTTCAAAAAAGCTAGTAGCTGCTCTACAGGATAGAAGACATCCTTTTTCAGCTAGAGAATTTCAAATAACGCATGAAGAGGGAAGGAAGTATTGCAATGGTTACACCTGTTGTAATGGAAAACTGTGTGGTAAGTCTTTAGAATGTACTGAGTATCTCCTTATTGGCTTAGTGTAATTATTTTTATTTTGTAATGGTTAAGACAGCAATTCTACCATCTCTTTCCCACCCAGCCTTGGGGTAGCCTGTGTTTTCACTTGAGTGGGACAGTTGAAAAGGTTTTACAGTTGCCAAAATGAGGGTTTTGCAAACAAAGCAGAATGCTTTGTACAACACAAAATATGTTTGAAATATGACACAAAGTGTTTCCAATAACTGCTGTAATTAATGTTCTTTGTTTTTTTTTCTTTAGAGGTCTGGCAGTACTTTAGGAGGCCTTGATGGGAAGAATTGTGGGGAAATTATTTTGTAAAGCTATTTCAAGTCTTGCATGGCTAATCTGGATTCAGTTGCTGTAGCTGAGTAGTTTAAAAACTTTTTAACAGTTGATATTACACTGTATCGAACACTGAAGTAATTTTGTCGGTGTCACAGAAGAATTTTCAGTCCTAACTGAAATATTAGCCAAGTTTAAGGAGTTGGGGTTTCAAACTATAAAAAAAGAAAATCTCAATGCTGGATCAGATTACTTAAAATGTTTAATTAAGAAGCTTGTCCAGCATTTGTTTAGCTAGACATAAATACTGTCTTTGAACTAGTTGAAAAGCTCCATCTCATCCCAGCTTTTAATACCACATCTAAAACACAGAAATTACTTTCATTTCTGAGAGGTGATAAGCTGAGTAAAAGCACATGAAGTTGAAGCCAACTGTTCCATAGTGCACGTAACTGGTTGGACAGTTAAGTTTGAGAGCAGAGGATTGGGTTTGTCAAAGAACAGAAAGGAGAATGCTGAAAATTAATTTGTTATAATGAACAGGTGCAAGAAGCACTTTTGGAGGACTTGGAATAATTTTTGCACTCTGGGATAGCCACTCCAGTTCATGTTTCAGTGCCTTCATTGTCTTTGTGCATATATCTGGAGGTGCATTGTCTCCCATGAAAGGGTAATCCAGCCTGTTCTATAGTAACAGCTCTTTTTCCTGGAAACAGTAAACTATCAGATTTTGCAGATTGTGGGACAAAAGGCTCCTTTGCTACTTCTCAGAATAAGATTACAGTTGTCACATTTCTCCTTCATCAGCGTGCCTGACACTTCAGAATATGGCTCAGACTTCCCTTTGTTAATGGAACAGAAAGAGGATCTTTATACTCTTCCATGATCAGTAGTTTTTATTTTTTCTACACTTTGCTGTTTAATGCACATGTCTTATGCCTAAATCCCCTTCAGGATTTAGTTTCAAAAGTTAGGTTTCAGTTAACTGAGACTTGAGCATCCTTCTCAAAAAATTTCATCTGTAAGAGGTGTTAATCGTAATCAGGTTAAAAAAAATTATGCCAGCTTTGTGAATACTCTGTGCAACACTGTTGACTGGAAAACCAGAGAAAACAGTCAGATGTAGGTTTGTCTCTTAAACTAGGCAAGTGTGGTGAGTTACATCTGCTGCAGAGGATGGGCCAGGCAGTGATGGCACTGGTATGCTTTCCTCTTGGTGTGTTTCAGAAGAAGGATGGAAACAATACTAGTAACTGAAATAAAAGCACTCACTTCTGGGCAATAGGTACAGAGATCTGGAGCAGGCATGTTGCTTCCAGGCTTTGTGTCCAAACCCAGGCATCTCAGCAGAAAAAAATCACGAGGTTTGCTGAATAAGATGTAGGTGACTTTCTTATAGAACCGTTCCTGATGTACTTTTACTAGCAATTGAATCTTGCTGTGAGTAAATCAAGAATTTTCTGGCTCTGTGCACCTCAGCTTATTAAAAGTGTTGAGTAAGTTGCATCAGCGTGACTAGAAATAAAAAAGTATTTGGTATTTTAATTTAAACAGCTTTTAGGGCTTCCAGTGTAGAAGTCAGGCTTGTCTTTTTCAGCTTCTTTTCCGAAGGGAAAGTGAGGAGTTTGTTCAGCCTCTGTGTACGGAAAAAATACATTTAGACATTCTTTGCATAACTGTGGGGAAGCAGGGGTTGCTAGCTTTCTCATTGTTCATCTGATTTCTTAATCTCATAATACAAGTTAACTGTAAAAATACTCAGTGAAAAATAACCACTGGAACTATGAAGAAATGGTCTGTGTTGTACTGGGCTGCCACACCACACGCTTTTGAGTTTAATTGTGTTGAAGATACATACGTTGTTCCATGCACTTAATACCATGGCAAGTGACCAGTAGCAACTGAGTAACAGATACTTTGTAAATAGTCACAGCTTCAGTGGCTGTTCTTGACCGATGTGGCTTAAAATTGCCTTTTGTTGGTTTTTTTTGTTTTGTTTTGTTTTGTGCATTTTGATCTGTATTCTGAAAGCCTGTCTCTTATTTTTTATCTGTCTCTGTGTGTGTGTGTGTTCCAGTGACTTTATAACATGCAAGGCACTGATTCCAGGGGGAGCTCCCCTGCATTTCTCCGTCCTCAGAACGGGAGCAGTCACAGGTCTTCGGGGTATGTCCCGGGGAGAATTGCGCCTCTCCGTCCCCCGCCGCCTTCGCAGAGCCATGCTGCAGCAGAATTTACCTCGGCAAGACAGGAAGCCCAGACAAGACTCCCATCCTTACCAGTGGAGCAGCACCGCCGACAGGCAGAAGCCAACAGACATAAAAATACTCTTATTTGTTCTGCCATTTCTAGCCTTTCACTTTTTGTTGCACTGGGGATTTTTTTGGGAATAGCTTCAAAATATGCTCCAGATGGTAAGTTCATTAAGAATATCACCCTAGAAGTTATGCTGTGAACATAATTCAATAATTCAGCGTCAGGATTATTGTTGAAAGATAATAGGACACTCATTGTGATTTTAAGATTGAAGGAGGGAGAGACTGGGGGCAAAGATCAGCTCTTTTTTTTTTTGTAATCAGTGTTGGTTTTTTAATGTATGGTTTGATTTACTTACATGAAACGGAAAGGCATAGCAGTAAATAAAGATTAGTGGTGGGGGAGAAAAAGACATGAATGTTTTATAAAGCACAGTTATTTTTATCTGCAGAAGCTGTCTCATATGTTCACAAATTGTAGGCAGAACTAAATCCTGTATAATTCAGCAATAACTAAGGAAGATAATAAAAAAATGTTCAAGTGAAATAATTTAAACAACTTTGAGAACCTGTGCTAATAGTATGTGTTTGTTTTGTTTTTATGCAAATTGGGCAGGGAACTTTTTTTATCTATTAGCCCTGATTTTTTGTTTTCACATAATTTTAGAAAACTGGGAACTCTTGGTATTTGGAGAATCTCTGAAATGTGTCCGTGATTTTAAGGCATCAACAGGTCATGTGATCACAAAGTGTACATCCCTCTAGTCAATTACTCCTGGAAGATGCTATGAGGTGTAGTTGCTAAATATTGGTGGTACAGTTTGAAGTGTGGGTTGTTTTGGTGACTTTGGAATTTTTGGCTGTTTTTAAGATAGTAGTCAGGTTTCTAGAAACAAAACAGGGTTTTTAATTGAAACTTTTGGCTACTTTAATAACAGACTTCTCAGTGGCTTTTGACATAGTAATCAAAAAGATGCTGTTTCCAAAGTCCATGCAGCACAGGCTGAACAAATCAGATAACCAACTGAAGTTTTCTGGTGACAGTACAAAATAAATGCACATATCCAACTGAAGTGCTCTTGTTGGTGGCTTGCTGAGATACCTCCTTGGGTGAAGTTGCTGAGCTTTCCTAATATGAAGGAAAATACCAAAACCTTAGGGACTAGTAAATGCAGGATCATTCCCTGTTACGGTACATATTGCTGGTAACGGGTACACATGCAGTAAGTACTTTTGTTACAGACAAATTCCAGAGGAGTTTGGAGGGTGACTTACCAGTTAACACTCTGAAGTACTTTGAAGTGCAGCCAGGCTCTTCTCAGTGCTTTTGTGCAGTAAGACAAGAGTTAATAAGAAGCTCCACCTTAATATGAGGAAGAACTTCACTGTGTGAGTGACCATGTGCTGGAGCGGATTGCCCAGAGAGGCTGTGGAGTATCACTGGATACACTCTATAACTGTCTGGACACAATTCCATGCAACGTGCTCTGGGATGGCCCTGCTTAAACAGGGAGTCTGGACCAGATGACCCACTGTGGTCCCTTCCAGCCCTGTTTATTCTGTGATGCTGTGAAACCCTGACATGAGAGAAATTCCTACAGGGACTAAGGAAAGCCTGGCTGCTGTTTTAATCTTGCAGTATAGTTGTTGCAGAAACTCCCCCAAAGTTCCCCAGCAGGTTGAAATGTTAGTATGCATAAACATGTGCATAGCAGCTCTGACCCAAGCACATGTGATGCTGCAGCGATCAGCACCAGTTCCACATAGGTGTGCTTTTCTTCAGGACTAGTTGGAAATCCATTTTGTCAGAACTTTTAATGGCTGTTTAAAAGGCAGTGGAAGGAATTACTTGGTAGTAAATGCATGTAAATTCTAAACCTCCACCGTACTTTCTCCAAAGGGAAGATGCTGCTTATCAGCATTTCTGTTTTTGCTTATCAGCTGGTTTCTGTTTCCTCCACACTTCTGTATTCCTGACTCATCTAAGGAGTCCTGAACACTGGAAATCAAGGAGAGCAATGGAAATGCAATTTCTTTCCCCATTTTTCCAGGCTTCTGATGCAAGGTTAAGCTGGGGAGACAGGGAAAAGTTCTTCAGTCTTCCAGCTCTCAGCTGGACCTTTCCCAGGGTAAACAGGATCCTCAGAAAATTTAGCTGCCGAAGTCTTACAGACTTTGCTGGGCATAATAGAACACTGATAAGTTTTTCCCAGAGGCCTTAAGAGTTCTAGACATGGTGTCTAAACAAGTAGAAAGTAACTATTTAGTTGTATCTTGAGAACTGTTCCCTGCCTGTCTTTTTCTCCTGTCAAATTTCATATGCTTGCTCCATGACAGGTTCTATCATTGAACTGGTTTTTTGGTCAGGATGCTTTGTTGTGGGTCCGATGGTGTACTTTTCCTCCACTACTTGCAGAAATTTTAGTTCTCCCCCCAGCTCTGATAGAAGCTAATAAATCTGAAGGAATGCTGATCCTATTTTAGAGAAATGTTTGAAGCAGAGGCTTGACTTAAAAAATTTTCAACATGGGTGCCTAGATTTGGCAAGGTCATCACTACCTAACGGTTTCTGTCTGTGCTTCTGTTTTTATTTAACTTTAAAGGCTCTAACTGTTATCTGTAAAATCTACTTGATAATTTTAGAGATAACATATGGTGAAGTTCTAAATATTTGATGTTTTCATGCAGCCCACCACAATTGGTAAGGGAGGATTTCAAAATACTTTTGCTAAACATCTGATCTGCTTGCCAAAAAGTTGATCCACTGTGCCCCAAAAGCATGTTTGCGTTACAGGAGTGCCTGTTCTGATTCTGAATGCTTTCTTGCTGGATTGTAATGTACAATAGATTTTAAAATAATATTTTTTTTTAATTACTGTTTTATACGTCTTCTTTCTGATTCAGCTAGAAAATACATGTTCACTAGATCTTCTCTTCCATGAATCACACTAAGTAGAAGTCACCAGGTTGCTGACTCATGGTTTCCTCACACTGCCCTTTGCTACCGGCCAGGAAATAAGTGTTTCTTCACAATGCTTGTGTGTGTGGTGTCTGGGGAAAAGGGATTAGGGACTCTGAGTGAATCAGGCAGTAGACTTTTCTTTATCTGGTGAATGCTCAGCAGTCTTGCTGATTGCAGCTCTCCTTACTTTTCAGCCTTCCCTCGTGTTGAATTACATTTTCTAAAAGCTGTCTTCATAGGATCTTCCCAAAAGACTTTTTGTTTTTATTTTCATAATACTGTTTGTCTGCCTTCTGCCCTTTCTGCAGTTTGCTAATTTTTCTCCACTGGTAGTCAAATCTTGGTTTATGTGGCTTTCCTGTGTTGGGAGGGATTTGAAATGTGGAGAGTTAATACCAAAGGAAAAACATTTATGTTAGCAAAACTAAGGCTGGCTTGTATTAAACTTGTGGATAGGTTTTGGTTTCATTAGTTATTGCAAGACTGGATAATTACTAATAGCTTTTTGCCTCCGAAGTAGCACTTCAGAAGTGTGGGTGTATTTCTTCAGAAGACAGGGTGTGAAAAAACTATTTTGGCTGTTAACCTCAGTTGGCTTGCTAACATGTTTATTTTAGCAATTTTTTCATTGTCTTTTGTACAGGAAAAAGATATCTTTAATGTTTAAATTTTTAATTTTTTTTTAATTTTGATAAGATAATCCAAGAAATCTACTTTCCAGTTTTTATGGTGTGTCTATGCTTCCCTGTTACTCAGATGCTTAATTTGTTTAAGAGATGCATGGTATAAATAGTACTACATTGCTGTAACTTTGTCTGAAATCATACAAGCCTGTCACTTCTTGCTGTTGCCTCTCCTTCTCTGGCCGTGTAGTTTGGTTTATAGCCTGTGTAGTGCCTCAGCTTTCAGCAAGGACTGCATGTGTCTTTGCTGTTGTGTGGTTCGTAGCCTGATATTTAAGCTCACTTCCTAAGGGATACAAATGTTTAAGTTAGATTCCAAATGTCTCATGTCCTGGGGAGCTGCTCTAGCTAGTTATGTTTTATACTAAATATGTTCAGGGTGTCTTGTCCTTCCTGCAAACTTCCACTGAGAGAATGATTTGAATGCTTAAAAGTAAGAAGGGATCAGCCTTTCTGACAGAGTTGAGACCTTGAGGAGGTGGGATATTTAGGTGCTTTGTAACCATGTTAGCCTAGTTAGCTGGCCTAAGGCTTCCAGTGCTCAGTGACTGCTCTCTGTCTAACTGCATTCCCTTTATCTCTTCTCATCTACTACAGGTGACCTAGCAAATAAGAGAAAAATCAGATGGGGTTCAAAAGTATCTATGGTCAATAATGTGTGGTCAGTAGTAGTTTAATTCAGTGAAATAATGCCTTCCTACCCCTGAGACTTCAGCGGTTTTCAGGTGTCTTCTTGGCTATTTCTGCAATGACTGCAGTCTTGAAAGCACAGAGGGATGTGGGAGTCCTTTGTGGGTGACTGACCCTTTCTTACTTGTGTTCATCCTAATGCTACCATGATTGGTGTGATGATGTTTGTTTTTTAAAAGTTGGATTTCACACTGTATTGCAGAGAATTGTCCTGATCAGAATCCTCGCCTTAAAAACTGGAGCCCTGGAAAAGATCCTGAAAAACGAGTTATTATCAAAAAAGGGGATTTGTTTCGTCTTAACTCAGATGCTACAGTACACTCTATAGTTATACAGGATGGAGGTATGAAATAGGAAGATGAACATCTTGCTTCAGTGTCCTGCATATTTTTTACTTCTGTGATTGCACAAAAATATGTTGAAACTTTTATCTAGCAGTTTATTGACCAGTTCCCAAGCTTTTTTACTTCTCAGCCTGCTGCCAGGTTGCATATATCGTTCAAAAGATGAATTCTGTATGATGATACTCCAGTATCTTTTCAGGATAGCATTGATGTAGTTTTCTGTGCAGTATAGGAAAGCAAGGTTGTTTAGTAGCCTGTGCAGTACTCAATCTGTTTGTCCTCCAATGGTAACTGTTGTATATTAGTAATCCTACCAAACAGGCAGAAAAAGAATAGGAATAAATCAGCAAATGCTTAGAAAGATGAATCACAATTGGTAGCAGTTACTTTCTCAAACATTCTTAAATATATGTAAGACCATAACACCTTAATTCATGGGTGTGAAAATAAATCTGTAATGTTTCTCTTGTTCTTTCTGAAAAAGGTGGTTGAGTCTCTCTGAATTTTGCTTCAATGTACAGAAATATCTTTTTTTTCCTTTAGGTTTACTTGTTTTTGGTGATGATAAAGAAGGTTCTAAAAACATTACCTTGAGAACTCAATTTATCCTGATAAAGGATGGTGGAATGCTTCATGTTGGAGCAGAGAAATGCCGCTATAAATCCAAAGCAACTATTATTTTGTATGGGAAGTCAAACGAAGGTGCTGATGTGCCAGAATTTGGCAAAAAATTTATTGGCGTGGGCCCTGAAGGAACGCTGGAGTTGCACGGGCACCAGAAGGTATCATGGACTCTTCTGTCAAAGACTGTATATTTCTCAGGGCTGGCCTATGGTCATTATACATTTAAAAAGAATTTTTCCCGAGGACTAAATGTTAGAGTGATCGATCAGGATACAGCGGAAGTTTTGGAAGTGCTGAAGTTTGATACTCATGAATTTGCAGAGGAAAGCTTAAAGCTCCAGAACTTACTGAAAAATGGGCATCCTGGTCGCATTATTGCTATTGCTGTAGGAGATTCAGCTGCTAAAAATCTTTTGGAGGAAACCAGAGTCACTATTCAAAATCTTCTGGGAAGTAGGTTTGTCAGAGGATTAAGTTACAGGTAAGTAATTTATTTTCCCTTTTGTGCTGATTAAAGATGGCATGCAGATTTCTGCTGTGGGGGATTTGTTAAACTTTGACAGTTCATAAAGTTTTCGGAGAGTTCTTGGTGTTGTACACAGTGTTGCAGTAATAGTATTCAGTTAGCAGTACAGTGCAGAGACTGGTGTCTGTGGGACAGACCTTTTTACTTGAAATTACTTGCTTTCACTGTTCTTTATAGAAATTAAACTAAGACATAGGTAAAAGTTGCTAGGTGAAGCTTTTAATTTGTATGACTTTGGAAGAGCAACAAGTGCAACTGAAGGATCTCTTAAGGTTTCTTCCAAACCAAAGTATTATTTCTAAGGGATATTAATCCCAGGTATCAAACATCTTATTCATACTCCTGCGCTGTTGAAATAAAAGTACATTGCCTCTCCATTGAGTTCTCAAAGGAGCTGACCTGTCAAATTATTTTGTGATTGAAATGTAGTTACAAGGTGTTTCTTTATCTTTTGACCGTCCTTTTCAGTTGGTCAGGATTTGGATGGTGAGACAGTAGAAGAAGTATAACAGGAGTTATTAAAACAAGAAACTTACACTGCTCCTCATTGCCCTTCATTTAGTTATTGCAAATGGATTTTTGCAGTGTGTATTCTGAATTTGGCTTTGTGCCACAGAGAGTTGTCCACATTGTTCTGGGCAACAAAAAGCAATGTGCCCTCATGGCCAGGAAGGTCCTGGCTAGTATCAGCAATAATGTGGCCAGCGGGACCAAGGTAGTGCTGTACTGGGCAGTGGTGAAGCCACACCTTGTGTCCTGTGTCCAGTTCTGGGCCCCTTACTACAATAAAGACTACCTTACTACAATAAAGACTAGTGCTGGAGTGTGTCCAGAGGAGGGCAACGGAGCTGAGGAAGCGTGTAGAGTGTAGTAAGTCATATGAGGAGCTGCTGAGGGAGCTGAGGCTGTTTAGCCTGAACTGAAGGAGGTTCAGAGGGACCTTATTGCTCTCTACAAGCCTGGTGGGGATCAGCATTTTCTGCTAGGCAACCAGTGACAGAGCAAGAGGATGTAACCTCAAGCTACATCAGAGGAGGTTTACAGATGAACATAGGAAGAATTAAGGGTTATTAAGCATTGGAACAGACTGTTCAGGGAGATGGTGGAGTCATCGTCCCTGGAGGTGTTAAAGGAATGTGGTACTTGGTACCATGGCTAGTTGACAAGATGGCCATCGGTCAAAGGCTAGACTTGATGATCTTAAAGGTATTTTCTAGCCTAAGTGATTCTGTGTTGGCAGTACAAGTGAAAAGTATATCCAGACTGTTGTTCTGTTGGGATGGTTGTATAACCTTTTGGTATTGTCCAGTGTTTTCCAGGAAATTGGTCATTTGGTTTTTCCGTTCTATTCTTATCCCTTGCTATCCCCTGACGTCTGGATTCCAGTTAGTTTCCTCCCTGTGCTTTGGCAGAGGCAGGCTGGCGTGTCAGTCAGGATGGCATGTTCTGACCTCAGTTCCTGTCAGGATTACATTTGTGTCACTGACTGTGTAAGCATAGGGGTGTGGAATGGAATGCTCTTGCCTCTGTAGCAGTTTGGCCAAAAGTGCCAAGACCTGGATGTTCTATTGTAGAATACCACTTCCTGAAAGCAGCAAAGCTTCACGTTGCTCAGGCTGTGGTGCAGCCAGCCCAGCATGTCCTGAGAGGTGCATGTTTCTGGGGTTGGTCTCTGCCCATAACTTCCACACCAGTTTGTCTGAAAGGAGGAACTTCATCTTGTAACTGGGAAGAAGCAGCCTTTTTTGTGTCTCTGCTGAACTGATCCTTGTCTGCTTTCCTTAGCCAGTAAAGGCTCTGTAAGCACGTAAAACTGTTTTGTTCTGCAGTAGCAGATAGGCAAGAAGCTGTCCCTGGTGGCTTGCTCAGGAAAAGCAGAGTCATTTTCTTAAGTCTCTAATGGTGGTGAAAAAGATGTCAGCATGGAGGTGAATACCTCATTACAGCCCTCTCCCCTTCTACATTTCTTCCTGCAACATGTGGAATGAAAGCATGCATCAAAATAACTTTATTTTGAATGTCAGTATGTGAAATGTTCAGCTTGTTTGCTGCTGCTACTAAAAAGCTGGCCCAGTATGTACTATTTCTTTGAACATGTTAATGCTGAAGTATTTTCAGGCTTTTTGATCCCAATCAACAAAAACATCAAGAAGGTTAAAATAAAGGCAACTGTATTGAAGGTGGCTTTACTATCTGCCGTTGAATTAATCATTAGCAACAGACTGCAGTCCAGCTAGCTGACACTGTTTTCACTTGGGGTGAATGATTCAACTTTAATGATGCAAAATTGTCTGGCTTTTTTGTAGATGATCTCTACTGCTTCCTTTGCACACGTGGTTATGGCATTACAGAGCAGTAAGGGACAGCAAAATAAACTTGTTTTTTTGAACTTGGTGGCACCTATCTGTGGTGCATGGTTTGGTTTAAACTTCTAAACACTCACACATGAATGGTATATTGTATGAAGGCTGTGTAACAGCATGGATTTCCTTTTCTGTGTCTGGGCATCCTGAAAGATTCAAAAGCTATTGCCTGTCTGGCACAGGGGGGAGCACCAGTGTCTGATGTGTTTCCACTGGTGCTCAGTGTGTCCATCCCTCCTGGCCTGAGGAGCATGTGCTCCTCTGGAGTCCTGACTGCTCCTTTGGGGTGTTGCTGGCAAATGGCAGGGGGCTATTGGTACTGACTTCTGCTCCTCCTGGGCCTTGCTAAAGTTGTTTGGGAGTAGGATCCTGTGTAGCTTTTGTCACACATCTGTAGCAATTTGCTTTTGGAAAAATGTGTATCTTGTTGAAGGTTTTACTAAAAATGTATATGACAGCCCTCCCCAGTAAGAGCTGTTGTTTGCCAATTTGTGTATAGGACACCCAGTTATTTTAAACTTTTTTTCTCTGCTGTTACATTTGCCCATTTCCTTCTACATTTTGAAGTTCTATTTTAAAATTAATTTGGAAGAACAAGCAAAAGGCTTTTTTATGACTTGTATACTCCTTGCCTTTCCTGGTTGTGTAAAGAATTTTTAAAGGGCCATTATATTTAAACATTTACTTTTGATTTTCACAGGCAAGCCTGGGCTTTAGTTGGTGTCATAGGTGGTGGAAATTCTTCCTGTAATGAATCAGTGAGAAACTATGAAAACCACAGCACTGGTGGGAAAGCTCTTGCTCAAAAAGAGTTTTTCACAGTGGATGGTCAGAAGTTTGTTGTGAGAGCTTACAGCGAATGGAATGATGGTAGGAAAGTGTTTTGTGAAATTCTGCATTTGAGGGGAAAAGAAAAAATACTTAATATGCCTTTTTTTCTCTAAAACTTCTGGTTGCAATTTAAATTTTTGAGTGTTGCTGTAAGTTGTTTTTTCTTGCTATGGATGAAATAGGAGGACGCAGTTCTTCAATACTACCTATTTCTCACTCTCACAGTATGTGAGCAGCATAATATTGCTCAATTTCTAGTCTTAAGTTCTAGTTTATTTAGATTAAGAGTCTTATAAGTTTTGACATTTTTAAAGTTTATTTTCGTAATTTGGCAGATCAAGTAGATTTTAAATCTGAGCTTCTGAGATGTTGGTTATGGTCCAAAAGAAAAAAAAAAACAAAAAACCAAAAAAACAAAAAAACAAACCCCAAACTTCAGAAGCCAAAAGAAATGTTTTATTCTTGTTACAATTTTTGGTTGGTCTTAGAGTGCTGAACTTTAGTCAGCTGTTCTGATACAAAGTTGAGTCTGTTCAAGCACAGAATTACAAAGTTGAGTCTGTGGTATAAAAAGCTAGACCTGCCACTTGCTTGCTTTTATCCTTTATTAATATTTTTTAAAATTTAAGATATATTTGATCCGAGTTTTTATGGGTAATAGTCTCTTTCTGTTTTTAGAATTACTAAATGCTATTGTGTTTTCTTCAAAATTTTTTATGGTAGTTAAAAATGTGTTTGTTAGGCAGTTGAGCTGTTACTACTCCTTTACTGTTCTTGATCGCCCCATGAAAATGTAAAGACTTACATAAAAAAAAATCTACCAAAATACATTTTTTACTTACTGGTGCTGTAGAGTTAGGTTCAAGAGTTAGCAAAGTGGCTGAACTTACGCAAATTCATCTTAAGCCAGTGAAATTCTGTGTCTGTGCAGTTTAGTCTGCCAAACTGTTCTATTACTTGTGCTTAAAAAAGAAAGTCCTCAACTTGGTTTTCCATGTCCTTGATTACATCTGTACAGTTCAAAATGGCAAAAAAATGTCACTTGAAACAAGCAGAGGCAGCTGGACCTACAAATTACTGCTATATGATACTAGGGTTTTTTGAAGGAGAAAAAATCATAGTTTATTCCAGTCACCATTAGTTCTGTGTTTTCCCTTTGTTTTGTTTGAGATCTAATAAGTAAACAGGCTTTAAAGGCATCTCACACTGGCATGTCTGAGGGCAAAGCAGTACTTTAGAGGGCTTTGGGGCCTGCAAAATCTCTTACCTATTTTGTTAGTATCTTCTTGGGAATTGTTTCATATGAAGGTGAATATAATATTTGTTTCCTTTTCTTTTATTTTTTAATTAGGTGTCCCAATATCAGGCTTCCAGGTGGAAGCAGTGGGTGGAGTAATACTGAATCTTCTGGATGATGTTAGTACTTGGGAGCCTGGAGACAGGATTGTCGTTGCGAGCACAGACTATTCGATGTATCAGACAGAGGAATTCACCCTCCTTCCCTGCATGGAGTGTACCAAGCATCAGGTTAAAGTCAAAGGTATGAGAGCAGTCACCATGTGAAATCTGTGTGAAATATGTGTTTGCTGCTGGACAGGCCCTTGCAGTGTAAGCAGTAAAGAGCAGCCATTTCTTGAATCACTGTATGGCTTTGTTGCCACATACACGGATGTGTAATTTTCCTTCCTATAAAATGACTCTGTATGTCAGGTCTGCCTCACAGCTCACCATGCTAACTTCTCTTTCTCATTGCTTCCAGGCTCAGTAATTGATGATGCCTTTTTTTTTTTTTTCCAGTAGGATTAGGCTTGTTTTCCTTCCTTGGCTCCTTTCTGTCTTTCCACATGCTTGAATAGCTGTTGCGGTAATTTCTTGTTTCCCTTGCCTTTAGTGTCATTTTCATCTGTTGAACTGTTAAAATATTTTTTTTTTCTTTTGTTGTTAAAAAGGTAGAACTAAAAACAGGAAGGAAAAAAGAAAATTGCAGTCTTTGAACCTGTACCTTTTTTCTTTTTTTCTCCTTTCCCTCAGTCTCCTTTTTCCCACCTCCCCTGGTGGGAAAATGGTTATAAAATAAGTGGCCCTTCCAAGATTCTGCTGTCACAGGATATCCCTGAGTAGTTGCAATCTGTTTTTCCTTTGGGTATGATGCATAAGTAAATGGTCATGAATGTTGTTGACGATTTCCTTTTTATTATCGGAGTCATTCTGTTTGACATCACAGGAGCCTCCCACGGGAATGGCTAGCCAGCTATGCTGGAGTCTCTGTTTTCCTTCTGCTGCTCCACACCTGCTCCATGGTACCGCCCTCCCCCTTGGTGTCCTCCAGCTTCTGCTCTGGAGTTTCCCCTCTTGCTCCTTCTGGGCTGCAGCATTAGTCTGAAGCACAAACTAACAAATTGTTCTGCAATGTTAGTTTGCAGCAGCTTGTGGTTGCTCTTCTCAGTCTGGTTTTGTCCCATTAATTTCTGCACAGTGCAACTTCCTCTTCTTCGAAGTGCTCTCCTTCATTCTCAGAAGTTTTCTGTCAAGACCTTCAAATTTCCCTGTACACCTCTGCCTTAAGGGACTGCCAGTCTCGCTGTCCTGCTGGTTGTGAAATTTGCTTCTCACATGTTTGTTACCATGTATCATGTATGTTTTACTGCATTGAGAAATCTCAAGTATGAGGAAAGCATATCCACATTCATGTGATTACACCATCAGAAAATGCCAGTTTGAGTGAAGCTGCAGAGCTAACCTAGTGCAATTGAATGTGATATTTCCTGAACTTTGTTCTTAAGCATTATGTTGAGTGTTTTATTGGGCACAGTGTTTTAAAGAGCAAACTTAACTGAAAAGTTGCAATATGAAGTTTAAGAAGTTTCTTGTCACCGCTGAGCAGTTTGTACATAGACTCTATTTCATCTTGGAAATTGTGCTGTGAAAAAGCAGCTGCTTTTAAAGGTTAAAAAAAAATCCTGTTTTCACAAGATATGGTGTAAAACTTGAAATCTTGGCTGCTTTTTGGTTTTTTCCCCCAAAAGTAAATCTTAATTAAAAAGATACTAAAGGAGGTGAACTTACCCAGTTGGGGTTCTTTGCCACCTTCAATGTAGTTTTCTTTGTCAAAGTAATGTATACTGTTTTAAAAAATCCACATGCCACCCTACATATTTGTTCCACAACAAATGAATTTTCTCTGTAATGGTAAACTTGACATGCTGATGAATGTGTAATCATTTGAAATTATTTCTTGCATCGTTTTGCTAGGTTTTTTGCTGGTTTCACCTTTCTTAGTAGGAAACAAGTATTGTGTTGTCGGAGCCCTGGTTGCTCTTTCTGAACTTGATTTCTTGAGTTTCTAGTCAAATACAGGGAAAAACAATAGGCAGGCCTTTAGGGCTGAGGAGTGCAGTCTCATGTACAGATGCCTCTTGTCTTTTTAAATCCTCAGAAGCAGATATAGTGTTGGTGTCACTCTTAGTTCTGCTTCATGTTGTGGTAGTTTAGGCTTATATCCTTTCTTTTAAAGGCTTGGAGAGATAGTGATAATCTGTATTCAGGATATCAATAAATGCATTTTTAAGGTTTACAGAACCAGATAATTTTCTTACTTTCAATGAGAAAGTGATTGGGTTTTTGAAGATGGGTGTAAAATCAGACTATCTTTTCTTCCCCAATTTCCTCTTTCTTAGGTAGCTATTCTGAAGATACATAAAGAGGAAATTTAGGAAATCAAGTCCTTTTTTCTTTCAGGAGGATATCAATACAGCATTTTCAAACAGTGTTTTGGCTTCACTTTCAGTTCTTAATTTGTTCTTGAAATAGATTAAGCAGCCAGCATATTTTTTTCTTCTAAAGCAAGTCTGCATCTGTGTTTCACTAAAAGTTTGATACATTGGATTAATAAACTCTTCTTTGTTTTTTTTCCCATTCTGTTCGCAAACTATTGGATCAAAACTCTAAGATGAACTTGCAAATAAAATATTGGTATTTTTTGAGGATCGATTTCTTATTAAAATGAAAAATACATCTACCATAAGAAAAGCTGAGAGAGACCAGCATGTTAAGGAAGAGGAATGCACAGGTTTTGTTGCTGCAGATATCTTTCTTATTTCTGTAAGTTGATTCTGGTTTTAATCAGTGTTGCCTTTTTTTCTTTTTCTTTTTTTTTTTTTCCTCCTGCTTCAAAACTTGTTGGACAGAAAACCCTCAGTTTCCTCATGTAGGAGAAGTAATTGATGGAGTGGACATGAGAGCAGAAGTTGGAGTTCTTACAAGAAACATCCTAATAAAGGGGGAGACAGAAAATGCCTGCTATCTTGAAAAGGAGTGTCAGTTCTTCAGTTATGATACATTTGGTGGACATATCAAGGTTTGAAAAGCATTTTAAATTAACTTTCTGTCATAGAAAGGCATATTAAGGACAAAAAGATTGATGTTTAACTTCAAGGGATTTGAAAACTTCAAGAATGTCAGTTCATTCAGTTGCTTTTTGTGGAAATTACTTCATTCTCAGCTTTACCCAGATTAGATTTAACTCCTCAAGTTAGTCTGCAGAATTGAAGGAAGGGATATCATGCTCAAACTGTTCTAGAAACGTCCAGCAGATGCTGTAACATTCTATGTCAGGGATTGAACAAGTGACATCCATGCATGTACATCCTATAACATTACAGAATAAAACTTGACCTCTCTCCCTTCCTTCCTTTCACTGCCTTTGTAGTGAAATCTGAATTAGGATTTCAGGTGATGAGCATTGAATCCTAATTCAGATTTCCCATCTGAACCTGAGCACTAGAGAGGCATGGAGGGGAAGAAACTGACTTGTACTATGGGGTTTTATATTTAGTTTCTTAAAAGTCTGAAAGTACTAAAGCTCTATAAAGGAAACTGCTTCAAATTTCTTGCATTCTGAATAAACAAAGCTGAGAGAAAGGAGGTTCTAGAAACTAGTATTTTAACTTGTGTTCACTTCTAGATGAAATATTTGAGCAGCAGTGCTTCAGTGATGCTAGAGAAGTTTGAGGCCTCAAATTTTAATTGCAAATATATTTTTGTTCATGATGTGGTCAACACAGTTTAAATCTCTTTCTAATGTATTTGTATACAGATTTTAATTTCATAGTGGTGGCCATAATAGTGGGAAAGAAAATAAGCCCTTTCCTACTATGTGGCAGCTTTTGTTTTGTGGAAGAAGGTAGGTGGGCTCAAGATGTCAAGGGTTCAAGATAACGTAATGAAAGAAGATAGTGACAAGCTGTGAATCTTGCTAAGGGCGACAAACTTATAAATAAGCAGACCTTCAGTTGTGTGGAAGGTAGAAAAGAAAACAAAGTTTTTGACTCATCAAAGCTAAATTGTTCCCAGGAGACTGAGTAGTGAGTGTCTGCTGCCAAATCTAGACTTCAGCACTGAAAGTATTTTTGGCTTATGCTAATCTTATATGCTCAAGCAGAGGGATCCTAGATGTTAAGAAATGTAATAGCTTTTGAGCATCCTGAATTTCCTACTGGTCACTGGTTCAGTAGCCTAAAGGGGGCTTAGTAGCAGTGAGGAGAGGCAATGGTTTGCAGTTTTGGTGCTTTTCAGTAGTTAAGAGCTAGAGATTAAAGATGCCTAAAAGGTCAGGTTTTGACCATCCCTCTGTATGTTAGGTATACAAACCCGAAGAGTTCAATTAGAGGAGGAGGAAAAAAGCTTAATCAGTTCCCTATGAAAATGGATATTTTTGATAATTACTCAGTACAGCTAAGTTAATGAAATTAAGTTACAAAAAAAAAAAAAGGTAGGGTTTGTTTTGGTTTGGTTTCTGATTTTTTTGTTGGGTTTTTAACTCCAGTTAGCTCCTTGCAGTTTAGCTGTTGCACTTGGTTTATGCTTTCATAGCAGGTTAGGTGGAAGAAAGTACTTTCCTGCATTACTGGTACAAGCCCATTATGACTTTACTTCATACATAGTAACATTACTGTGAAGTTGTATGGTGGTGAGGATTATTTCATATATTTCTTAGTAAAGATATTTCTCTGGAGTTCTCTGGAGTTCAGTTTTGGGTTCTCATTGCAATGAAAATGTAGATGCACTGGTCTGTGTGCTGGAAAGGTGGTGTGGCAGTGTATGATGATGAGTGATGGGGAGTTGAGAGGAGAGATCTTCAGGTACTGGTGAGGGTTCAGAGTGGCTACAGCAGTTCTTGCAGGTGCACAGCTGGAGGACAAGAGGCAATGGGACCAGGCTTAAAGAAGGCAAATAGTGCTCACATACTGCAAAAAAGAAAGGGTGGAACCAATTGACTCCATGAGCCTCTGTGTGACTGGAGCTATTCTCTGAGCAGCTGTTTTATGAAGCTGACCAAGCACCGAGCTCTCAGCTGGGCTAGGTATCTCAACAGGTTCCTTTGAATCTGCATTGTTCTGTGGTTTTTATTCAGCTAAGCCTGTCACAGATGGACCATGCAGGTGCAGCTTCCTTACTGACACTCCCAGATATGGGTGACTTCTGTTTGGTTGGACAGTACATGTAAGAATATTTAATCTGCCACTGGTAAAGACCAAATAGTAAAGTGTGGCAATATGTCTGGTGAAAATTCCTGTATTGTAGCCACATAGAGAAATCATATATGAGGGATACAGTTTTGTAAGGCTTGTAGAGCAAGACAGTAATGCTTGTTATAAGTTCTATTGTGTTGGCCTGTGACAACTGCGTACATCTAGCTTCTGTACATCCAGGGTAGATGATGTATTAAAAATTCCATTGATTAAAAGGCAAATTGGTTTTTCCCTCTGGACTTAATTTTTTTTCAGATTTTGAAGAATTTTACATCTGTTCACCTTTCCTATGTGGAATTGAAGCAAATGGGCCAGCAGCAGATTGGAAGTTACCCTGTTCACTTTCACCTTTGTGGGGATGTGGATGAAAAAGGAGGGTATACTTTTAAAACTTACCTGGAGGGTCTTTCCATTCATCACTGTTTCTCCAGATGTGTGACTGTTCATGCAACTAATGGTTTGCTGGTAGGTGCACAGAGAGTAAAACCTGTTATGTTGGAATAAATATTATAAAGAGCATTTAGAGGCTAAAATAATCCCATTCCTTATGTAAATCCAATGCTCAGCAATGGCTTTCTTATTTCAGTGGACAAATAAATTACTACAAACAGTAATTTACAGTTCTCACCATTCTGTTTTTTTTTCAGATTCTTACAGCAGCTAGCTGTAAGACAGCTGTAAGGCAGCTAAACTCTCCAGACAGCACTGTGTTTTTAAGGGATGAATAAAACCATGTGCTAGAATCATCTGAGCTGCTGATACTGACACTTTACTCTGCAGCTGTGCCAAGATAGTAAAACTAGATGGTATTTGTCAAATAAATGTCAGTAAATGCTGTTACTGCTGACATAATGAACTTATATTTCTACAGATAAAGGACACCATTGGCTATGACACATTGGGTCACTGTTTCTTCATAGAAGATGGTATTGAGCAGAGGAATACTTTGTTCCACAACCTTGGGCTAGTCACAAAACCAGGCACAATTCTACCTACAGACAGAAACAGCAGCATGTGTATTGGGATTAGGGATAAGGTATATGGAAGTTATGTCCCAGTGCCAGCCACAGACTGCATGTGAGTATGTCTTGATAAAAAGTAAAACCCAGCCAGCTGTAGCAGTTAAACTGCTGATGATCTTTTGACAAAGTACAGATGGAAACATTTTTATCTATAATTTAATCAATGTAGTTCATATAGTACTGGTATTTAAAAAGTAGCAATAAAAATAACACTTTGTCTTCTATTAAAGGAAAAAAATATTTCATAGGAACATTGTTGTTCTTGTGATACTTGGGACCTTAGAAGTCTGTTGAACGTATTCACTACTGCATGAACCTATGCATATTCTGAAGTTATAACCACTATTTTTTCTGAATACTACTTGTTTTTTGTGAAAGCTTCTTAAAAACAGTTTATCATTGCATGGGATAACTGCACAACATTAAGTACAATACTGTGCACTGAACTAAAAAAAGGCATTTTTGACTTCTAGATATGGAAGGTTTTCTGATTTGTATTTTGAATGTGAAGTAGTTACTTCATCAGTTTACCTTTTTCTGATGCTGTTAAAAAGGGAAGATATTTCTGTTGGAGATAGAGGTTGTCTTTAGTAACTAGTTTCTGAATAATATTTCAGGGCCGTTTCAACATTCTGGATTTCTCATCCCAATAATCATCTTATAAACAATGCAGCAGCAGGCTCACAGGTAAGGCATATGAGTATAATTAATGACAAACTACTTATGTTACTGGCGTTTGTAAAATCTGTAATATTTACACTGCCAGATTTACATATATTTTCTTTTTTTATATATGTATCTTTTTATGTTTGGCAGCATACTGGCATTGAAAATGCAGGGTGTATCTAGGTGTGCATTTAAGTGATGCCAAAAATCTTTGTTGTGGCTGCAACAGAGGAGATCCCTTCTTTGTATTTAATAGACCTGACAGTAGTGTCAGTGTAGAAAGGTAGTAGTGTCTGTGTAGAAATCCTTTTATTTTCACAGAATTAGTGCATTTCATATTTAGTCTTCTGTATTTTCTGTAGGTTGTCATGAGTTTAGTGACAGTTCTGCGAGAGCTGTAGTCACTGGAATGAAAAATTACTACAAAAAGTTGTTCATTGTGTAAGAAACAGCTAAAATGCTTATTTTCTGTCAGTGGTTAGGCAATTGTTTCCAGCCAGTTACTGCTGATATAGTTTTGCTTGTTCTGAACCTTATATTATTATATATATTAGCACAAAT
The DNA here is from genome assembly GCF_036417665.1 of Passer domesticus. NCBI lineage: Eukaryota > Metazoa > Chordata > Aves > Passeriformes > Passeridae > Passer > Passer domesticus. The sequence goes on from NC_087512.1 coordinate 62,746,615, forward strand.
ATCTTATCATAGCTGCCTGTGATATAAAGATATGTACATAATGTGGAGGAGGGGGCTGGAGTCTGTTCTGTATTGGATTAGAGGCTGAGATATGTAAGGTGTTTAATTGGACTTCTCTGAAGAGATCGGTGGGAATTGAAAACAGGAAAGGTTATTTATTGTTGTTGCAAAGGCTCTGGTATTGGAAGAGCCTATGTATTTTTAGCCCCAGATAACATTTGTCTACAAATGATAACATTTATATATGTAAATAATCTATTTATTAGCAGGTAACTGTTATTAAAAAATAGAATCAGATTCAAAATACTTACTCCAGATATTTCAATTCAGCTATTAAAAAAATCAGAAAATTTTATTCTGGTTTTTGTGTGGTCTAATTCTTGTTGCTTTTATTGTAGTGGGTTTGTTTCTGTTTGATTTTTTTTGACTGTCTATCACTAGAAGGAATCTGGACTCATCTCCCAGATTTAGCCAGTTGTTTTTTTGTCCAACACAATGTCTTTCTACTTTGCCAGATTTATGTAATATACCTAGTTTAGGCTTTGCAGGCTAAGTTAAACAGCTTTTTTTCTTCTTTATCTGGTGCTTAAGTCCTGCAAAGTCTTTTTCTGCCTGTGTAGCTCATCCCAATAGATGTTACTTCCTTTTGTTAGCAGGACTGGAACAAGCATTTGTGTCTTACAAAGTTTAGCCACTCTGATATACATCACTTGCATGGATGTAAACACATGAGTATAAAGGGACCACAGCTTATTGTTTCAGAAATAGAATAATTCAACTGTGTTAATACAGACTCTGCACTATGGAGCTTTTGCTGGTGTAAACTAGAGCAATTCACAGCCAAATAATTCCATTCCTCCCCAAGGTCCTTAATTATGCAGTGAAGCCTTTTGTAAGGCTCTATGGGCAGTAGATGTTTCTTTTGTTTTGGTGTGTATGAGAGAGAAAAGGGGAAAAAACCCAACCTTTTTCATATTTCTGAATGCTTGCAGATGCCTAACAAGCTTTTAAGTTTATTTAAGTCTATTTTTCAAGCTTCAGAGGGTGTTTTGGGTAAAATGAGTCTGCCAAACACAGAGCTGTACTTAATTATATGTGAGGTAAGATTTTGGTGTTTTTATTAATGGAACATCCATATTTGCTTTGTAATGGTTAATCAGAAATGTCAGTGCGTCATCATTACACACTGGGATGGGAACATTACTGTAAAGTAGAATTTCCAGCACTCATTGGAAAATTAGTATATTCTTGGAGTGAAATGCATGAAATCTTTAAGCCAGGGTGAATTGGCTTTATACATGATTCTTGGAAAGGTTGATGACTGTTTTTTATGAGATGGAGCACCCAGTGTTTCTTTAGCTACCATTTAATTCTTTAATGTGCCTTTTGGGGTGATTTTTTTTTTTAAATGGCACACAACCTATGGTCAGGCAAAGGTTTTGATGTCAGTAGGTATCTCCAGTGCAGATGTTGTCATGGTGCTACCTCTTGTGAATGCAGATGTAGTTGAAAGGGAAATTTTGTGGGTTTCATTTAGCAGATAAATCCAGCTTCTTTAAGAGAAGAAATATTTAGTATAGAAAATGAACAGATAATAAAATTATTACTGCATGTCATTGACACAGTGCCCTGAACTGGCCAGATTTCTTGGTGTGCTTTTTTGTTGTCTGCTGAAATCCCCTGAGGGTTTTTTTGGCTGTACCATTTAAATTTTGATGGGAGCAGAGATGAACCAACCTTAACAGACTGAAAGAGTAAAGATAGGAGGAATGATTTTGAGTATCTTACTCTGAGTAGTAGTATCTGTTAGTAAAGGAAAAATCTAGTGTGTGGTCTGACATAACTGAAATGCAGAAGTTACTTTAATTTAGACACTTTTCTACTTTGAAATATTAGAACATGTTAAATATGTGGTGTTGAATGGCTTCACTGACAAGCAAAACACTTTTTAGTTGATATTGGCCATGAGAATGTAGCCTTATTTGCAAAATCCCACGTTTTCACTATTTAAATTTTTGTTTGGAGTCTTTATTTTGAAATCTGTATCAGCACCAAAAATAGTATCAGAATCGCTTACACTATTCTCTCATTACTTGCAGGATGCTGGAATATGGTATTTGTTCCACAGGGTTGCTACAGGAGATTCTCATAGTCTAGCCATCGAAACCAAATCAGAGCTTACACCCCTAGGAATCTTCTATAACAACAGGGTTCATTCTAATTTTAAGGTAATGTAGTATGTTAATTAAAAAAAAAATGAAGTTTTTGTCTCTCTGTATTCTATATTACAACTTATCTGATCGCATTTTAAGCTGGGTAGGAGATTAGATTTTGTGCTGTGTTTGAACTCAACTGTAGAATAGTGTATAATCAGCATGGGTGCATTTTCTAGTTGCATTTTCGATATTCAGTGCTTCAGAGCTTTGTAAGACACAAACAACTAAAATCAATTAATGCTTCTGATAAAATACTTGTTTAAGAAGTAGCATTTCAGATGCTACTCTTTACAGCTTTGTTTCCTACTCAGAATAAAGCTGACCCTTGAAGAATCAAAGTTTATTATAGTAGTGATTCATCTAATAGCTTGCTGCAGTAGCTACAATTTATTTTTCTGAGTCTCAGGTGTTTGCACGTGGTGACGCAGTCTCTGGCTAGAGATCAAAGTATAATATTGCCTTCAGGAGCTCGCTTTTTTGCATCAGTTTTCTTATGAAGTTCTCAGCCTACAGTCATTGAGGAGTGTTCTGTTAGTATAACTTTTAAACCTTTTCCACATCTCAGCTAAAGTTACACTTCAGCTGAAGTCCTTAAAGTATTTAATTTGGAATCTAGTTGCTGTGGGTATGTATAAATATAATGACATTTTCAAAGCCATCTAACTCTAAATAAATAGTTGAATTTGTTTGCTGCATGAGATTCTCATAATTTAAACATTGAATCCTCATAAAATCGTTATTGGATTTTCTTTTTTCCAAGTGAAACGGATTTTGCCTTACAGTTGTCTGGGATATCAAGAAATGATGCAGTGTTTGATGGAAGTTGTGTTAATAATGTGTTTGGGACTGTAGGGCATTTTATTCAGATTGGAATTAGAACACACTCAATACAAAAGTGCATGGTGAAGAAAAGATTTTCACCTGTATAGCTATTATCATCTTTAAACAAGGGTAGCAATTTGTGTGCTAAAGTTCCATGTTGAAGGAGGGCTCCACTAGCAGGTCTGAGAATCTACTTGTGTACAAGACTCACTTGTAATCCTGATTTGGATCAGAGGTGAAAGTAGTCACAGGTATTTGTATATAGTTCAGGTAAAGGAGCACAAATGCTTCCTCATGCTTTTTTTTTTCTCAAGTCATACTGGATTATTGCATTTAAAGCTTATTACTGATCAAAAATAAAAAAAAAGATCAAAATAATCTTTTATGGTAAAGGTAGTTTAGTTTTAAAGTTAAACACAAAGATTTTTTCACAGTGGGTTTTGGGGTTTCTTTTCTTTTCCATTTATGATAATAATTCAAACTCACCACAAGATTGGCTTCCAGATCTTCCAGAACAGCAACTGGTAATAAATGGAAAACGTCAAACAGATGTTGTGAAATAAATCTGAAGTGACCATTGATAATTTTCATTGCCTTTTTTTAAAAAATCACAGATAATTCATATCATTTTAGCACTGACTGGTTTATTATATTAATTAGCTTGTTTTCCCTTAGACAATAGACCAGTTGAAACTAAACTGAAAGATCTAAGAGTTTCTAATATATGTATATAATGCAATGCCTAAATTTTTAAAATTTCATTTTTACTCTATCTTTAATTTGGGTTGTTATGGATTTTCTTTCCTTCTTTATTTCAGGCTGGTTTGTTCATTGATAAGGGTGTTAAAACAACTAATGCTAGCGCTGATGATCCCAGAGAATATCTCTGTTTGGACAACAATGCAAGGTAAAGGATATTTTCTGTCAAGTGGGTGAAAAATAGCCATGTTTTGAGACTGCTCTTCTATCCACATGGGGAAAAACCCTTTTAAAACAATAAGATAGTTTATAAATTATAACCAAGCAGTTAATATGTGTTATTTTCCTTCATTTATTCATCTGTTTTGGGAACAACAGAGATGGTGTCCCTTAAAGGGTTTGGGTTTCTTCTGAGCTTTGGCTCAGGATAGTTTCCATCCTCTTAGAGGACATTGTTTTAAACATGCTCTATTGTCGTGCTTAAAATGTTTCTGGAATTGCTGCTGATAGGAAAATATTCCTTTAAAATCTAATCTTGTGATTTATAACTGCGTTTTAACTAATTGTTAGAAAAAGGTTTCAGTAGTGCATCCACTCACCTTTCCTGCTGCTGAATGTTTCTGCTGTTCCTTCTAGACTTGGAAGTCATAGCTCGGTAGTACAGTTCTACTGAAGGCTCTTTGCAGAGGTGGTACAATCAACCACATTTTCTTCAGTTTACAAAGTGAGAGAAGGTAATGGAGAGTCTAGGAAAGTGCCAGGTTTATACTGTGCCTGGTTAGTCTTGTCCTGAACTTTAAATAAAATAGCCTGGGATATTGGTTATATGAATATTGGATAACTGTATCTGTCAACATTTTATTGTGTTAGCTAAGTATTAGCATTGAAAATATGGTTCATAGATTCTTTATTGACAGTTGACTTGTGTTTAAGACAAATGACTGCTGCAAATACAAAGAGGAAAGTTCAAAATTTTGATGATACTCAATACTTCATAATTTAGAAATGAACCTGCTATTCCATGTTTTGACAGAAAATCCATATAACCCTTGCGGTTTACCTCAGTCATAACAGTTAATTGAGAAGAGCTTGAGAGGGGCAAAATGCCCTTTGAGAGCCTGTAGTGTGTTGAGGATTCAAGAAACTCAGTGCATGAAGTGGGGTTGTGTTTCACAGCAGAAAGAAAAGGAATTGCCTACTGCATAACTATGTGAGGTCCCTAATCATTGTACATGGAACCAGACTGAAGGGATTTAAATGTTAATTGAGAAGACTGAGTCTATCAAAACCTAGCATTTACTTATCTTCCCATTTTTCCCTTGGATGGGGAGGAGGCAGATCCCCATCTCAACAAAAGAGTGTCAGGTGATTGGGATATCAGACTAGGTATCTTTACCTGCTCAAAATGCCTGTTTGCAGTTTATTAAAATGCATTAATTTTTGTCTGTTGTCCTGGGGGTAATCAAGTGAAAATGTCGCCAGTTCTTAATCAGACTGTTTCTTCCTACTGTTTAAACTAGATTCCAGTCATGATTTACTGTACAAGACCATCTTGGTAGCAATGCAATAAAAAAATCTCAGGCATGCCCAAAGAAGCAGCACTGCTGTATGTCAGAAAAACTTGAGCCATTTGAAGGATCAGTTAGACAAGTATCCAGACTGTTCTTGCATAACTAATGTCAGCCCTTTGTGTCCTTCCAAGGAGCTTATAATTCCCTTCATCAAACTTTCACATTAATGCTTCATTACAAGTGGGGAGGGCAGAAAGAAAAGGGGTATAAAGGGAGGCTAAAGGCAGGTAAAGAAATGTAGAGAGACTGAGCAAGAGCTTGTGAGAGTTACTGGAAAAGAGATATTTCACATTCCTGCTTCATGATATCCCACAGACGCTTTTCTAGCACTGGTGAGGACCAGAGGTGTACCTGCTTTTAGCTTCTTTCATTCCAAACATTAAGCAGAGTGAAACTTGCCCATCAGATGATTGTTTGTCTTTCAGGTTTACTCAGCTCAACATATATGGCGCATGTACAAAAAAGTACTTGTACTGAGTGTTTATCTCTTGTACTGAGTGTTGATCTCTCCCAGGTTTCGACCCCATCAAGATGCAGACCCTGAAAAGCCCCGAGTTGCTGCCTTGATTGACAGATTAATCTCTTTCAAAAATAATGATCATGGAGCCTGGGTCAGAGGAGGGGATATCCTCATTCGGAACTCTGGGTAGGTATTTGGAAGCAAACAGCTGCACACTGTTTTCTCTGAGGCTTTGTTTATGAAAGTGCATTACAACAGGGTTATAGGAGAGGATTGATGGTTAATTTTAGGAACTTCTCAGTATGATCAGCTCTCATACCATCCCACAACTTCAAGTATGCAGGTTTATATGTGGTTAGATGAGAACCTGCCTTAAACAGCAAAAAACCAGTTGTAGTAAAAAGAAGCCTGACAGTTGGTAGAGACAGTAAATTTGAACTGGGATTTCTGTTGTCTCCCTGAAGTTCTCAAGTCCTGTTTGAAATGTGTAGAAAATTATTTTACTACTTTTTAACAACAATGCTTTTAGAAAAGTTAACTGTGTGGTGGTTATACGTCCCATTAATAGAAAAATTCAATCCTTTTTCAGTGCATAGCAGGATGTACTCTTACATTAACCAGTTGTAGGATAATTCAGAAAAAACAACTGATGTTTTGGACTTTCTTGTAGGTTTGCAGACAATGGAATAGGTTTAACATTTGCAAGGTGAGTACACTTTAAATAATTTCTGTTATGTGTATTGTCCATAAACTCTATATTGCTTTGCTTGAGGAGGGCTGTTACAGAAGTAAAAATGGCGCTGGAGATTCTTGGCTAAAGATTTATCTTTGATGTTCTTTGATAGTGATGGGAGCTTCCCAAATGATGAAGGTGCCAGCCAGGAGGTATCAGAGTCGCTGTTCATAGGTGAGAGCAAGAATTATGGGTTTCAAGGTGGACAAAATAAATATGTGGGAACTGGAGGAATAGACAACAAGACACGCACTCTGCCTAGAAATCGGTAAGTATGTCATGAATGAAGGAAGTAGAACTGCAAGAAAAATTTGGTGTATCAGATGTAAAGTCCCTTCTTGGTTGAGCTGTCAGAGATTAAGACTGTTGAAAGTGATGCTCCCTTTTCTTTTTAATGCTATGTGTGCAGTTGTGTCACTCTCACCTTTTTACTGATGCAGGTTCATCTGATGCTTCCACAGGTTATTATTCTGTAGAAATTTAAGTTATCCTACTTAAATTAAACCTTAGACTTAACAAGTATTTGGGTCTAGAAGAGAGCTTTCAGGTAAGAGAATTTCAAAGGTCAGTTTGGGACTAGAGACTGCAGTCTGTCTGTGACAAACCACAGTCTGTGACCACGATCCTTCTCTTTTCTCTTTGACTTGGCCTGGTGCTTGTTTAACATAATGCCAAGTCCTACCCTTGCCACAGAAATAAGAAAGACTGTTTTGGTTTAAGCCCAGCTGGAAATTGAGCCCCATGTAGCCACTCCCCTTTCCTCACCTCCTCAGGTGAGAAAGACAAAAGACAGATCAAGCTGAGACAAGAGCAGTGTACTGGAAGCCATGAGATTAAGAATATTGACAATAATAGTGACAATATTAATAACAAAAGTGTACAAAACAAAGGTGATTTATGTGCAAAAAAAATTGCAAAATTCTCACAACTCAACATCCCAAAGTGCTCTCCTGTGGACAAATACTCTGGTCAGGACCAGTGTTACCTCACTGCTTCCCCAGAAAAAGTAATTATCTTCCTTCAGAAAATGAGAGAGTCCCACTTCCTAGGCATGATGTAAGATGGTATCAAGTAGCACAGTGTGTTGACCATGCCCACATGGCTCCAGGTTCTGTCCCTACACATGGAACAAGTAGGACAAAGGGTGAAGTGGGCCCCAGCCACCATAAGATTTTGCTGTTCAGCCATTTAAAGAGGAGAGATTAATGTAGTGGTGATATGAGGTGTTCAGTCTTGTTGAGTGGAATCACCTAACTGCTGGAAGGGGCCTCTGGAGGTGATCTTGTCCAATACCCCTGCTCAAGAACTGTCACCTAGGGCTCAGGTTCCAGGACTACATTCAGGTGTCTTTCCTATATCTCCAAGGGTGGATTCTCCATAAATTTCTGGGGCAACTTGTGCCAGTGGTCAATCGTTCTCTCAGTGAAAAGTTTCTCCTGTTGTTTAGCAGGGACATCTTATTTTTCATCTTGTGTGCATTGCTCCTGGTCTTGTCTCTGGGAATAGCCTGGCTCCATCTTGTTTACACCTTCCCTTCAGAGGATTGAGATTCCTGCCTGAGGCTTTTTTTACTCTAGGCTGAGCATGTCTCCTAGTGTTTCTTCCCATGAGAGATGCTCCAGGGACCTAATCATATTTGTGGCCCTTTGCTGCACTTTCCAGTATCTCCATATCTGCCTTGTACTGGGGACAAGCACTCCACATTGTCGCTTCACCAGTCCTGAAAAAATTAGAAGTATCACTTCCCTCTGTTTGCTGATAACACTTCTCACAGTGCAGCCTTGGATACTTTTTGCCTCTTTGTGGCAAGGGCACATTGTTTGGCTTATTGTTAATTTTGCTTCCTCTAGGACCCATAGGTCCTTTTCACTGGCACAAGAGGCTGTTGCTCCCAATGTGCAAGACCTTGCATTTTCCCATGTTAAACTTAATGAGGCTCCTATCCGCCCAGTTGTCCAGCCTGTCGGAGTCTGTCTGGGTGGTAGCACAACTCTCTGCTGCATCAGCTGCTTCCCTCTGTTGTGCCTTCTGCAAGCTTGGCCCATAGACTATACTTGGCCTAATCATCCAGATCTCTAATGAAAATAACAAACAAGACTAGACTTGGTATTGACCCCTGGGGTACATCACCTCTTATTAGTCACCAAGTAGGCTTTATGCCATCACTTTCTGGGCCCAGCCATTTATCCTCTCATCCCACCCATGCTTCATGAGGATCTTAGGGACAGTGTCAAAAGTCTTACTGCAGTTTGGGTAGACCCTGTCCTCTGCTCTCCCACAGCTCTACCAGGCAGTCATTTAATCACAGAAGTTTATCAGATTCTCCTTGGTGAATTCATGCTGATTATTCCTGATGACTTTGCAGTCCTCCTGGCACATGGAAGTGGTTTCTAGGATTAGCTGCTCTAGCATCTTCCTGAGGGTAAAGTTAAGCCTTACCAGCTAAATCTACCATTCTTTGTGTGCTCCTTCCTCAAGTTAGAAGTGACATTTGCTTTCCTCCTGTCTGCAGTCACTTTCAGTTGCCATGATCAATCAAAGAGCAGGTGGTATTACTTCTCTGCTGTATTTCTCATATTGAAAAAGTGGCACATTTGCACGTGCAGAGTGCAGCTCTGCTAACAGGAAAATATAGGAGTAGGGGATTTTTTGACTCATTAGAGAAGTGCTGAAACTGTATTTCTTTTGCTAAATTCTATCTTGTGAATCATTCTGTAATTGTTGCTTTATTGATTTCTGAGAAGAGATGTATTTGACACAGATTCAAGTGTACCATGAATTTTGTTACAGGATGGTATAAATATTTGCTTGCATCAACAGGACATTTCCAATCAGAGGCTTTCAGATTTATGATGGACCTATTCACCTTACCAAGTGCACATTTAAAAACTTCATGCCAACTCCAGACAGATTTACCAGTGCAATTGGGTTCTTGATGAAAAATCCGTGGCAGATGACTCCAAAAAATAACATTTCTCTTGTGAAGTTTGGTCCAAACGTAAGTTTACTACAAGCTTTCTTGAAGTCTGCAAATGGTTTTCTTTTCTTGTATTTAACATACACAAACAAGAGCTGTAGGTCATCCTTCCTACACATACCTACTTCAGAGTTTATCTCCTAGCTGGAGGGCACACACCTTTGTCTCCTGACCAAAAAATCCAATACCAACAGAGATGTAGGATATGTTACTCTAAATGATTCACAGCTTGTGGTAAAGCTGAAAAGAAATTTTTGTAAGGTTTGTAAGGTTTGGTATATCCTTAGTAACGAATTTTCTGCAGCAAACATTAACACTGTTCAGAAGCAAGGACTGGCCTGAGCCTATTAGTAAAACCCAGAATATCTGCTTTGCAAGATTCTGCTATCCTTGCTGTAAAGTTTTTAATCAGCTTTGTCAAATTCCTGTGTTTCTGCATAAGTGGAGATGTTAGTCTGTGTTTCACCTCAGGAAAAACAAAAACTTCTATTGTTGTTGTCAGGTTTCTTTGAAAGCCTTCTTTGGGAAGCCTGGTCCGTGGTTTGAAGAAGGAGATCTGGATGGTGACAAGAACTCAATATTTCATGATCTAGATGGCTCAGTGACTGACTACACAGATACCTATGTGGGCCGAATGGATAATTACTTGATTCAACACCCCAAATGCAATAACATCACAGAATGGAATGGAGTGGTTTGCAGTGGAAACTATGCACAGGCTAGTACTTTTGGCTTTCTCTTTGGGGCAAATCTATAATATGAACTACTTTTGGAGTCAGGTAGTGTAAGAAATAAAAAATTACCTGTCTTTGGATTTCAAAATTTTTTGACTTTTAAAAATACTTGTATACATATCACACCTTTGAACCAGTTGTCAATGCATCATGCTTCCTCTCAGCAGACTGAGGGTACAGTATCAGATGCTGCAAGATAAAACTAAATGTGTTTGTCAAGGATTCTATGTTGCAGCTGTATCTGCTAAAACATTTTTGTGTTGAAGGTGTCTTCTTCCACACAAGTTCTCTCTGCTTTTTTTCACAGAGTGGATTTTAAGAGGTTATTTTGTTGGTTTGTTTTCTGGATATGTTAAATATCACCTTCTGAATACAAGTCTTACGGGTTTGATTCCCATTCTGGTTCCTGCTCTGTGTGGCCAGGTGTTATAGCTGATTTTTTTTTTTCTCCTCCATACACTTTTTTGTCTGTAAGAATGGAAAAATCTATAATAGTTTTTAAAGAGGACTTTTATTCAGGAGAGATTTGTGTATTACATAACTCAGAACATCAGATTGCAGCATTTTGGTTAATAATATCCTGATCATGCTTCAAAATTTCATTTTCTTTTGCAAAGAGACCAAATTTTCCTATTTTCACCCTCTTAAATATCATATAGGTTTATGTCCAAACCTGGAATGGACAGAATCTTTCCATGACTATTGTCCGAGATGAGTATCCAGCCAATCCCATGGTTCTTCGAGGTATTAATCAGAGAGCAGCTGCCTTTCAGCAGTACCAGCCAGTGGTGATGCTCCAAAAGGGCTATACAATACATTGGAATGGAAAAGCTCCAAATGTCACCTATCTGTATCTCATTAACTTCAACAAGTATGTTTATTTTCTTTCGTGGCTTTGATCCATAAGGCTGAAGTTATGTCCTGCAAAATGATTGTGCATGAGTTTGCAACCATCTGGAAGACCAGAGCTTGAGTTTTGGGGTTTTTTTTCATAGTTACAAATACAGGATCTCCCCCGATGTTAAACACTTGTCCACTACAGGGTCTTTAAGGAAAAACCTTTGGAGAGGATGATGTAGCAATAGTCAAGTCGAGCAGAATTGCAGTTGAATAGCTTATCATACTTGATTTTGTTGGCAGATGAACTTATTAAATATCTCTGCAATATATAACCAAATATATCCTGCGAGAATCAGTTACTAAAATGTTTAATGAAAGGCTGTGCAGATTTGATCATCTGGTTGAGGGTTTAGGAGCTTTTTGTGTTCCTGTTTCTTGTATTTTTGGAGTGATCTCTTTGCTCTATATTGACACCTAAACTGTTCCTACAAGGACTCATACATTTCATTTTGGTTTAGGAATGACTGGATTCGTGTTGGTCTTTGTTACCAACCAAAGACAGATTTTCTTATAGTGCTGGAAACCTTTCAAAGGCGGTCCTCTGCTCTGTCAAGCAAGGTGGAGCGCTACATGCCTGTATCTTCAATGATGGAGCTTGAAAGAAATCGATCAGACAAGAGGTTTTACTTTGACAACAGTACTGGGTAACTCTTGTCATTTGACTCTACTAGAAGATGTTGTTTAACTTTGAAATGTCCAGTTTGAAAGTGTTAAAAGCAACTGGTTGAAGCACCTGCATAAGGGGAAAGCTGTTGAGAAGGACTCCAAAACTCTTTGGAATAATGTTCATATGTCTTCAAATCTCCAAACTACTATAGTTGCCATTGAAATACTTTCTATGAGCACCACAGTGGCCAAAGATATTTCCTAGCCCATGTCTGGGAAAAATATAGTATCTGGTGTGCTGCAGAGCAGTGCCTTTTAGGATTTAATTTCTTAGTCTTTAGAGAAAGCACCTGTTTTCTTGTTAAGCATAAAATTCTATAAATTTCCAAGAAACTTTCTCTTCCAACATTTAAAAATTACATTTTTTGAAAATCCTCATCTGTTTTCAGCTGTCTCAAAAGAACTTGAAAGTCCTAATCTCTCTTTCAAAAGTACTTTCAAAAGTACTTCTCACAGAGGCCACTAAGATCCTTCTGAGAGGTTTTAGATATCATCAGCTTCCAATAAATTAAGTCCTATGTACATCAGTTGTGAGTTTTGCAAACATTGATTCTAAATTTATAATTTTTGCTCTTACTTATTTTGTTCTGTTACCTGCTACTGTGCCTGTCTGTAATAAATACACAAATGAATGTAGTTTTTGAACAGACATTTATGTTGCTTTGTGTAAGAGATTTACACCCTAAATTGCCTTTCAGGCATTTGAAGTAGCACAACTATATTGTTCAGTCTTGATGGGTGAAACTGAATATTTCTGCTGCATGTCTGAAAAGATCTATGAACAAGGAAAAAATTCATGCTCTGCAATTTGGTTTTTGTTTTCTGTAAGCTGCTGATATGAGGACTGATTTTTCTTCGCAAAGCATCTACATTTATATTGATGTCTCCTTTAACTGTGAGGAATTTTAGATAAGTTGCTAGGGATTTCCTAACTCTAGTGAACTGTAAATACCTTGAAACCTTTGGACAGTGGTTCAGAAGTGAATACTGTAGTTTGTCTGCTTCTGAAAATCATGAAATATAGCTGCTAAGGTTAAATATAAGTACCTATATTTCACAAGTTAATTTAGATTATTTTTTCCCCTTTTTGTGTAGATTACTGTTTTTATTTCTTCAAGCCAAATATAATAGGGATGGTCACAGTTATTGCTCATCTCAGGGATGTGAAAGGATCAAGATTGTGACCAAAGATTCATCAAAAGGGATAAGTAATTGCATGACAAAAGCTTACCCAAAGTACTACCAAGTACCAACCGTCATAAAGCAGATGCCAGAGAAAACTACTGTACCATGTACAAAATGTGGCACAACTCAGGTAAAATAAAATAAGCTAAAACTTTCATGAACTGTAGAATTGGTGATGCTGTCTGCTCAATTTAAGTCCAAATTTCAATCTTCCAGCACAGAATACTGCATTTATCAAATTACAGTGGTCAGTTTGTTAATCTTCTTGGACTCCTTGAAGGTTTGGAGTCCTCCTTTCTGTAGCACAAAGGTTTCAGGGTTTTTTTTCCTTCTTTTGTTCAACTCTTGCTCCAAGTGCTACAGAAAAGGGACATAGGTGGATTGATGGCTTGCACTGCGGTGTTGTCTCTGCTACATGGAGAGCTTTGCTGCAGAGATCTACGTGGCAAACCTTTTCTCTGTTTGGATCTTTACTTATTAGCATGAACTTGAAATTGTCTCAGCTATAAAAGCTGAGAAAAATATTGAAATTAAGAGATAAAATAGGTTACACTATTTATCATTCTATTTATTAGGATTAGTAGTACCATAAATAATGCCACTGACAAATGGATATATTTGCTTTGGAGCATGGGCTGTCTGTTGTAAACTGATAAAGTGTTGAAGAAACAGTAATATGTGTACTTAACTGTTTTGTTTGATATCCAGATGGTATTCACCAGTGACCCTCACAGAAACTACCTCCTTGTGCAGATTAATTCATCTGATGAAAAAGAATCAAGCAGAAGTCAGAAAGCATTTATATATGTAAGTATTCTTTATGGTTTTCTTCTTAAATATCACTATAGCAGTTTGTATTATAGAAGTTGTACAGCTCTACATAATTTAGATCTCAGTTTTCTTCACTGGAATGAAAAGATAGGTTCATTTTTTAAAAACTAGAGTCAAAAAGCTTCTATTTAAACATTAGAAAGTGGGGCTTCAAAGCTGCATATTTGCTGAAGAGAAAAATGTTCCCATTAGAGTTTAAAATGTTTAGCTTATGTTTACATCTGTGTGGGTATACATTTATGGCTGGTTTTGGAAATAAACAGAACACATAAATTAATAATTTGTTAGTTAAATCCATTTTGTTGAAATTGTCCTCATTGCAAGCACATTAGTAAGTTAGTGAAATGGGTCACATGAACCATTAAGCTTTGTGGAAGTCCTCTACATGGCAATTGCTAAAGAATCAGTAGATTTCTGTATTTGTTCTGATATGGCCCAAATAAGCCCAGTCATCTGGTTCTGTATAACAAGTAGTTTAGTTTGAATTTTCCATCCAGATGCTGAAGTAGACTTGCATGTGAAGGTGAAATACCACTTAGTCTGCACATGCCTTTAATTCTGCTGTCATTGTTGGCCTGGCTGAACCTTCAGTTATTCAGGTAGACAAATGGCACATGAGCAAACTTCTCCAGGAACGTGTGTGCCATATGCAAAGCAGGAGGAAGAAACTGGGCTGGAACTAACCTGCTGCAGGGATCAATTTCAATTAATAATCAATGTATTACTGTAAAGATGTTCAGGGGATTTAGTATCTGAATTTTAGCTTCCCAAAGCAGGAGCAATCACTGAGGTAGGTAGTAAGTCACCTGGAATGTGCAATATTCCTGTGGAAGCTACAGGCTTAAGACGCCCATGCAATTTCATAAGTCACATTAAGCAGCGTCCTTTCAAAGGGAATACAGAAAAGTTTCTAGGGAGAAGCAAGTATTAGTAAGGAAATTACTGTGTCTAAACTAGAGTAAGATTGATTAACATTGAGCGCAGTAGAATTGCTGTTTGATTCATATTAACTTCTTTTTCTCTCTCTTTTTCTTGCAATTCAGGTCAATGATACCATGTTTTCCTTCAAGGATAATGGAATACTTATTGTTGTAGTAGATGCCTGCACTGGCACAGTGGTGGGAAACAAATTATTTTCTGGAGTAGACATTAGGCGTGTAGATGGATATTTAAAATCTGGAATTCCACAAAGGTATGTGCAATGATCAATCATTTCCAGTATGTCCTGCAAGCTGTAGCTCTGCTCTGTGACAAGGATTTAAATAATGATGAATAGATAATGATACCTGAGCGCTGAAAGTGAACAAAACATATGTCTAAGTTCAGGCAAAAGGAGAAACGGAGGAGCAATTTATTGGACAGTGTAGTTTCCTTTAACAAAACTAAGCAGATTTTGAGTGCTTAAATTTTTTCTGGTGTTGCCTTTTTCCTCAAAAATAATTTTCTTTAACAAAACATCATGTAATGAAACTGCTTTGCTTAAAACAAGAATAATCTTTTGTTTAATAAGGACAGTGGCAAGGGCTATGTGAAAGATGTCATACTGTTCTCCAGAAAATTATTTATCCCTAAATAAAGATCATTAGTGTCAGAAAATAATTAGGATTTTAATTCTCTAATTTTGGATCGGTATCCAAACTTGACTTTTCTGATACAAAATACTATACTGTATTTAAATAACACTTTCCAATAATCTTGAAGTTAAATTTAAAGTTACTTTAAAATCAAGAAATTCTGAGTCCTGCTTTCAGAAAGGGTTGACTATTTCCATGTGATAAGTATTCATGAGGAGTTGGACACTGAGGGCAGCTAGCTGGAAAGGTGTGTAGCAGAATATTAAAAAATATGTTTATAATAGCTGTTGTGTCATGCCATTCCTGTTGCAGGTCTATCATTCTGCTGAGCACAAGAGGTGATGTAGCAATTCCTAATAGTTTAGCTGAAGCCTTAATGTCCCTGGGGACAGCGAAACCACCTTATCTCCAGAGCAAAGGTTGGTGGAAATGTTGCATATTTCTTTGGCACCACCTTGGTCTTTGTGCTTGTGTTGGCGTGGTGGGTTTCTTACGGAGTGTTAGAGAAGGGTGCAGCTGGTGGCGGGTGGTTGCCAGTTTGTGCTGGTGTGGCTGCTGTGTGTCAGCTCTTGTTGAGAAGGGAGATGGGTAGCCCTCTAGCAGATGGGGCAGAAAAGCTCTTTATCCCATTGTGCGAAGCTTGTTGCAAACAGAGAAGTAACTAGCAGTTCTTTGTGCCTATGGATCACACAAGAGTCCCAGGCTTTTTTTCTGAAGCCTGTATTTTGTGCCTCACCCAGCAAATGTATCTTTAAGCAATCTCCTGTGCCTGCCTAGTATTTCCTGTTCTATAACAGCTTGAAGCTATAAATGAGAAGCTATTGGTATTTTGAGGGATGATGAGTTTATAGGCGGCATGGGGTAGCTGTGATCTGTTCAGGGTGATGTCACAAGTTGTGGTTGAGAAAACAGGTTTTATAACTGTCCAATTAGCTGTGTTTTTAAATTAAGATTTCAGGGTATTTAATACTAAGTATTGAGGCAGGAAATTGCAAATCATTATTTCCTTGTAAGGTGCATATAAAGCTGAGAGTGGATGAATGCCCTGAATAATGTGGGGGAAGGAATTTTGGGGGTGCATGCCTTTTCCTGCCTAACCAGTCCTGTATGATGCTGCAGTGAGCTTGCCGGTTTGCTAATGCTGAGCTTTTTCTGTCACAGGAAGCTTGGCCTTTCTGGGCTTCAGAGGAAACATTAAGCCATCCTGGATTAAGCTGTTTACCAGTCCTGCTGGGCATGGGCTCGTTCAGATAGAAAAGTATATTCCTCTGCAACTGGAAGAGTATGGCTGTGCCAGAGCAATTAAAAGGCGTCAGAAAGACCTTGAGCTTCTGAAGAAGGCTGCACGATCTCATTAAAGACTAAGATGTACATAAAATCTGGGGAAAAAAATGTGAACTAACTTATTTTTTAATTTATGGCATTTTAAACTATATTGTTATCCAAGTAAATCATGTTATTGTCTGACAGATGTTTGCCAGCATTGACTGCTTGAATGCCAATCTGTGCACCTTCTAGTTGTACAAAATATTAAAGAATTTATTAGTATTTGTATAAACAGGTTTCAGAGATTTTTCAGATGTTTGTATTTACTGTAAACAAGTTCCTTCTGTTTAATACTCCTTTTGTATGTAAGAGGGTATCCATAAAAGCCTTAAGTTTTTAGTAACAGGTGTTGGAGTGCATTTTGGATTACTTGAAAGATTAAAATCAATGTCTTCATAAACAGCTTGAATTGGTCATTATAACTTAAGCATTTTTCCCTCAGCTGTTTAGGTGTTTCCACCGGAGTTTATCTGTTAGCTCACTTACATTCTCAGTCTGCTTTCCAATGTGTTAAAATCCAATTTCCCCTATGTATGAGGCTGACTCAAGGGATTTTTAGCTGCAGTAAAAATTTTTGCTTTTCTATGGGAAAGATGGAGGGAGGAATTCAAAGATCCAGCCTGGGGCTGGGTGGGGATTGTGTAGCATTCAGCAGAGTTTTACAAGGCTTTGTGTACAAGCATGGCACACAGAGCAGGAAATTACTCCTGTTCTTTAGGATCATTGTTTATTATTCTTTCTAAAAACACAGGTGTGTCTGTAAGAGTTACTTTAATAAACAGTCTAGAAGTTAAGGCTGCAGTCTTCAGTACAGCTTGACTTCAGCTTAGTCTTTTAAAGCTTTTAGCCAGAAGGGCAAAGCTGAGACACTGTTACTCTCAATTTGTTAGGAAATGAGGCTTCTACTCTTGCAGTGGTGCATTTTTTTGTTTTGTTTTGATTTTGTTATTTTTTTGTTGTTTTGGGTGTTTGGTTGGTTGGTTGGTTTTGGGTTGTTTTTGTTTGTTTGTTTTTTGGTGTTGGTTTTTCTTTAATTATTTTTAAGGCTATCTCAGCTTTAAGTTCTAAGTGAATGGAAAGTGCTCTCAGTTCATTAAGTCATACCTTCTGCCTTAACTTTGATTCTTTCAGTATACTCATGTTGTTAATTCTTGTTGACTTTATATTAGGTCTGTTGATTTAATCTGGTTTTGTTGCAATTATTTGGCTGTGCCAATAGTGTAAAAATCATTTAGAACCGTGGCACAGATGCTCTTTTTCAGGATCCTTGTCTTTGAAATTAAATTTCAGGGATGGTAAAGATGCATTTCATAATAGGGAACAATAGGTGCCATAGGGCTAAAATGTAACCCTACTTCTAATAAAACTGACATATTTCCTTCTTCTTGTATATGTTCTCATTCATTTGAGCTGGTATAATGTATCTACCATTCATGGATGCTTTGTGCTTTGAATTCAAAATAGAATGGCTGTTGGAAATTAACTATACACCTGTCTTCTCCAAAGATGTTGAAAAACTGTGGGGATGTTTTTTTGTGCTTTAAAGGAGAAGAGGCACAATATCAAATGGATTACTCTGTTCAACTAAAATATGCTACCTCAGTGCTACAATTAAACTGCCTGGTCTAGTGTAATTTCCTAAGTGAGAAATGAAGGGGTAAGGAGTATGACACAAGAGCTGAAGTTAACAAATAGATGACTGATACTATTTTTATTGTAAAACCAAGCCAAATGGGTGATTGTGTATTTTGCAGTTGTTCCGATGCACAGTTCTCTTGTTATGTTCAAAAGAAAAGTAATTTTGTTAGGGGAAGCTGTGATAAATCTTTACAACTAACTGTAATGTTTGGTGTTATTATTGCAGGGCAGTGATGTAAATGCTCTGAGTGCAGTAGTGATAGTGTTTGGGGATTAAAATGGCTTTAAGGCTTCCTCTATTCTCATGCTCGGCAGAGAAATAGTGATGAGGTAGTGATCCTCAGGCTTGTGAAGTTAGCCATTATTTATAATATTCTGCTGTTCTAAGCGTCTTGTAAAAATTTTCCTTGGAAATATCAAGGTTATTCTGATGTAGGGCTTACTGATGAACAATTGGACCTGAAGTTAAAGTGTTTGTCTTTTGTGTAAATTTAAACACTTGACAAATAGCATAAATAAATTTTTACATCTGACAAGGCAATAAAATTATGGGTGTCTTCTGTTCTTGTATCAAGTAATTTTATAACGTGTTCTGTGTCAGTAATACAAACTATCTTATTTCACCACTGGTTTACGTGTGAAGTTCGCGGTGTATATCCTACTCTTCATTCAGAGACAAGCTAGCAACTCTGGAAAGGAGACGTTGATGGTGACTGAAGTTATGGGACTATCTTGAAAGCCAGATATCTCAAAATCTGTCTGAGCTGCTGGGTCTACAGTCATTTCAGCTCAAGGGAGCAAGGACCAGTCTTGTTACTGGCTTGGGCATCCTATCCATGTCTTTAACTACCTGGTGGGGGAGTGGAGAAGCTGAAGCCAGCCATGCTCAGTGGGGCCCAGTGGCAAAGAAAAAGAGTCTGTGGGGACACATTGAAATGCAGGCAGTTCCACAAGAACAGAGGGAAAGTTTTTATTGAGTCAGGCATTGGAATTGATTGGTAGTGCACCTGTGGAGTGTTTTTCTATGGAGGAGCAGTTTTAACTGACAGTGCTTTGGGACAGCAAGTGTCCTGGGCCCTCTCCAGTTGTGATTGCCAGCCAGGTGATCCTGTTATTGTGGGAAGTTAAGGCCACTGATGTACCTAAGCCTCTCTCTTCAAGTGCACCAGCTGTTGCAGCCTGCAAGGGCTGAGCAAGACACTTCTCATGTCTGAAACATGGCGAGTCCCCAGACCCATTACAAAAGGCATTGTAATTGCTTCCTTGTGCTCAGGCTTTATATACATGTAGGCTGATTTCCATTCCTGGCTCAAATTATGTCATCCTGCAGTAAAGAAATTTTAAAAAACAAGCCAAAGAACAAATTCCTTGGAGCCAGTAGCAGATTAAGTGTGGAATCAATAAGGCACTCTCTCTGACCAAAGGCACCACTGGAAATCCAGTATATGAAGGGCAAGAGACTCATCCCCAAAGAGCCAGAATGAGGGCAAGGACATGCTTAGGAAAATAGAGACTGAATTTTGTGTATTGTGGGACAGCAGTGACAGCTGAGGCCCCAGATAACTTCTGACCCAAGCCATGAGTTTCCTGTTCAGGGCAAGTCCCATGATTTCCTCTGCTTCCCCTCAATTCCTTTTCACCTTATGTAGGAAGGATGTGGATCTAAGGATAGTCATCCAGCTCTGACTGAAAAGCTAAGTCAGCTGGGTTTGATGCTCTCTATGTCTGTAGCTGCGCTGGTCAGTGAAGGTCTTAGTGTTTGTCATGGTTGTATTTGTATAAGGTAATTCTGATCTCACCTTAGTGCCAGAATATCTGTGAAAACCAGTAACTTTTTTCTATGTCAAAATGTGAGCTTTACCCAGTCATTATTTTTCTTTGTCTTCTGGTCATACTTGTTCTAGCACTTATGGGAAGGTTTTGATTCTTCCTAAAGTTCACAAAGATATTTTTCTTTCCTAATGCCTTTTCTTTTCCCTGTGTCTTGGGCTAGTTAAAGTTCTAAAATAATAATCAATATTGAAGTACTGGGGACTACTGCAATTTTACAGATCAAATTTGTACTAGCAATGGCAACATGCTAAATAAAAAAAAAAAAAGACTTGTCTGGCCACTGACTTGCATGGCTGGGAGTGATGGGACTGGTAAGTCATAGAATTCCCCTTCTATTTTTTTTTTCCATTATGAAATCCTGGAGGGTGCAGGGAGCGGGGGAAAACAGTTTTTGGATATAATAGGAACAATTTTAGAGAGAGGGGGTACTACCACTGCCTCCTAGTACCTGAAGGTACAGGATTGCTGGAGAGGGACTTCTTGTAAGGGCATGTGGTGATAGAACAAGGGGGAATGGCTTCAAACTGAAAGAGTGTAGGTCAGATATGAGAAAGAATCTTTTTACTATGAAGATGGTGAGACACAGGAACAGGTCACCCAGAGAAGCTGTGGATGCCCTGTCCTTGGCAGTGTTCAAGGCTAGGCTCTAGGCTAGATGGGGCTGTGAGCAGCCTGGTTTAACTGAAGGTGTCTCTGCTCATGGCAGGGGGTTGGAACTGGATGATCACTATGTCCCTTCCAACCCAAGCCATTCTGTCTGTGAAGCTGTGAATTTTGGGAGACAGCAATCTTGGGATCTTCTGAGATCAGGTTAGCCTTTTTGATAGATCATCTTGTGCTTTTAACACACAATGAAAAAATTCAGAGAAACTTTAGCTTTTCTTGAAAGGTTTGTAGCTGTCACATTTGATTTATTAGTGAGAAATTGGCGTGGTCAGATCACAGAGAAATTTCAAAACAATCAGTCTGTATAAACTTTCTCCTTAAAGGTGAACTTTGAAACTTTTTCTATTTCTGTTGTATTTACAAGTACCAAGCAGACTTAACTGCTTTGCCATGAGAGGGAATTCTTTGTTTCATCTTTATAATATTTTTTTGAGAAATTGTTCACAGAACATGCAAAGGCCTGACTTTATATATAGTTTATTCTAAATGGAGAATAAAAACAAAGTGGTATTTCAGGATTATTTTAATATGTGCAATTATTCTATGTAGAAAAGTTCTTTGCTAGAGCTACTATAAGCAGACGGAAACACAACCATCTCTTTCCATGCAGCATTTCCAGTGAAATGCCTTTTTTTTCCCCCCATTTTTTTCAACAGATACCCTAAAGTCAGTTCAGGGTGTGTTTTGTGTAATTGGTAGCTTTTGGGGATGGATGTCAGATGATATCATCTTTTTAATATCTGTGAAGTTCATGAGCAGAAGATGGCTTATCCCATCTGTAGGGTGTGAACCATGATCTAATAGTTTTCCTTCAGCTCCAGTGCAAGTGACTGGTGTATGTTCATAGTAACAGCAAACAAAACTATAGTTATCTGTGGTCTCATTTCTACTTCTGAAAAATAATTCTATGATGAGTATCACTCAGTACTATATATTGCACATTTCTGCTTTTCAATTTTTTATAGTGTAATGTAAATTTCCATATGCAGCATGTTTTGGTTACATGCTTCTTTTTAATGTTCTTCTGCTGATATCAGGTTTTTCTGTCCTTTACTACAGTGAAATACAAAGTGTTAGAAGATATGAGTATCTATAACCCCATGAATCATAGCAGCAAGCACAATTGCCACTGGGTTGATTCTGCTAGCCAGCAGAAAACATACAGTAAGAACTCATTGTCAGGCTTTAATAGCTGAACATGGAAGAAAATGAAGATATAAGAAAAAGTTCTTTGCAGTCTCTATTCTCTGTAAGCTGTTCACACCTTTCTCTTTTTGCTTTGTGGGGACCCCCACCATTTTCCTCTCAGTCCTTAAGGGCTGGGATGCTATTCTGGTTAAGTATCTTATTCCCATAGAGTTTTCCATTTCTGATATTTCCAATGTTTTGCCTGCAGATTTGAGTAACTGCCAATCCTTCTTTTCCATTAAATCTATTTTCAAAGTTTCTTAGAGAGGAGGTAGGCCTCTCTTGTTTTCCCATCCTTTTTGAGTTTCAGAATTTAACCTGTCTCTTTGTGCTGGTGCATCTCTCCTGCTGTCTCCTCGAGCTGCACTGACTTCAGAAATGCTCATTAGGCCTTTGCCTTGATGTGGGAAATTACTGTGGGTAAAGCAAATTTTCTTGCAGTCCTCAAAATAGTGGTGCCAAGTGAGACCCTTTGAATTCCCCTGGGCCACAGTGGGGTGTGACCAGAAATCTCTCAGGGAGTGGGCACCTTTTGGAGCCCCCTCCCTGAGTGAAGGATACTTGGGGGTCGCAGCAAGCACTGACCCCATCCTCAGGGCTCAACCCTTCACCCACTGGGGAGGTACAAAGGCATCCCATGTGAGTACTTCTCTGAGCTTGAGGGCAATTTTTCACAGGTATATGCCTTGTACATACTCCTCTGGGTCTGCGTGCATACAGGTGTGAATATGTTATAGCAAATGTGCTGTAACTATTGCCCTCTTAGATGCTTAGGTGCTTCAGATTTTTAAGTTAAACCTATAAGTGAGTTACTGTTGTGCTTGCAGTAAATTCTATAGAATCTTCTGACAAATTATTTAAGTCAGGCTATTGATTGAGTGCTGTTAAGTTTAAGTGATGTTAACATCTTAATCAAGTCCAAGGCTCAGTTTGGCAAAGACATTCACTCTGAATCCTGTGATTCAATAGGGGAGTCTCCCTTATTTCTTCCGATCCTTATCTTTGCCATCCTTACCCTTTCCCCATCCCAAGCTTCTATGTATGTAATTTTAAATTGATTTTGTTTTTAGACTGATTGATTCAGATTTTAGTCTGATTTTTCTGTGTGCTCTAACTATTCAATTAGTAATAGAGTGAACTTTGTCAACAAACTTTTTTACGCTTTCACTTCTATATTAAACCTTCTTTACCAATACCTTTGCCAGTGATTCCTTAAGCAACCTAATACACTCATTCATGACTCTCTAAACAGAGTCATCACTCAAAATATACTTATTTAATAAAATTCTCTGCTCCTTGTTACTCACACTGTAGCATCATGTTCAAAATCAAAGAGATGCGTAGAAATATCGTTGGTGAATAGGCAGCAGGTGTGGGGACATGCCCAAGTCACAGAATCACAGAATCAGTCACCTTGGAAGGGACTGCAGTGGATCATGTGGTCCAACCTCTCTACTCAAGCAGGGTTGTTCCAGAGCACATGGCATTGTATCCAGACAGTTCTCAAAAGATTATCTCAAATGAGGGAGACTCCACAACCTCTCAGCGTCAAGCTGAAGGAATTAATAGCACAGAACTTGTGTAAAAATGTTGCTTTCGCCTCCCTATTTTTATGTACAGTGTTGCTTGCTGAGCATCAAACAGGCCCTTTGTAATCTGTGAGTCAGGGTGGGTTTCAGTTCTTCCACAGGCATCATGTTGAATGAGCCAGATTAAACCCTTTGCAGTGCAGATTATGGAATTAGAATGAGTGTCAATATGAAGCTTAGAAATGTTGATATCCTCTCATTGTAGGAATAATTGGTTGAGGTTTTTTCTTTTTCTTCATCCTTGCTTTCATACTTCAGTCACTGTGCACTCTTTACCCCCTGCATGCTCCCACCCTGGGCAATTGTACACAAATAACATCATGGTTTGTAGTGACAAGCAAGATCAGTTTCCAAAATGAAGGTAATAAATAAAGTTAATACTAATACGTATATGTTTAACAGTTATTGATTATACAAGTAGAAAACAAGAGTCCTGAGTGAATTGCAGTTTCTAGATTTATGCATGTTTAATACATAAGTGGGTAAACAACTGTATTACTCTATTTTTCAGAGAAGATCCTAAAAATTACAAAAATATTTTTGTTTGCAAACAGTTCCCCTCTTTGCCTATGAAAGAGTAAATGATATTACAAATTGCCTAGAACTGAAGCTGATAAGGAAGGTCACTGCTGGATTGCCCAGAGCACGAAGTCTCAATACAGAGCTTAGCTGGGAAGCAAATGTTCTGTTAGGAGCACAGTGTATGGTAAATTTGAGTAAAAATCCTGTTTTCTCTCTCACAGGTGACTATACATACACTATAACCAGTGAACCCACACATACAGTTAACCAAATTATGGTCATGGGTTTAAAAAACTCAAACACACTGTATCTTAACTGTAAACATTAAGAATTCTCAGAAATGTTATACAAAAGTAACAAAGCTGTACAGAGACATGTCATTTGCTAGAATATGCCTGCATAATGTAAGTACAAAGTGAGATGAAGTTTCTCACTGGGCAGAGGTGCAACAATATAGTTACAGGCACATCCTTGATCTCTGAAGACAAGTAATTACCCTGGTCATCTTTGTAATTTTTTTTAGTTGTCATCCAGCAAATGTTTAACTTGTGCACAATCTGCTATGTGAAGTTAAGGTCATAGGAACAAGTGTTTGAATGGAAGTGTGGCATTTTGTTCATAATTGTTGCAGAAGTAATTTGGCCATTTGTACCTAAAGTGAGTGTTTAATTCTGCTTTTCTTTTTTTAGTCCATTAATTCTTGCTTTAAATTCTGCTCCTTGTAAACCAAGTTCTTATATTGGACCTGTGAACCTTCTTCATAAACAATTAATGAACCCAACTGTATCCAGAGGAGCCATTGGTGAGATTTAGAGGAAAAAAGCAAACAAAACCTGCCTTTCTCCATGTAACAGTGCATAGCAAGGTGTGGGGGGTGTGTGTATTTTCACTGACTTTTCACAGATTTCTTTGCCCTTCCTTGGCATTGATACATTTGCTGTAAAACAGGGGGTTTTTTATGTGATAGGTAAGTTACAGGAATACAATTGTACATAATTTTTTGGAAGATAGGAAACCAATGTTACTGTTACCAAGAATATGCAGTCCATATAATAATCGACTAGGAATGGGATATCCAGATCTTCAGGTCTGGTTTTGAAATCCAATGCAGTAGTTATATATAGACATATTTTCATTTCCAGCAAAGTCACCAAAGCTCATCCCCAAAGCTTCTTTTACTGGTTGTGTAGAGACTGTCCCAGAGAAAGTGCAGGGCTATCACAGGATAGAGATTTATCGTGGAAGAGAATTAGTTTAGGAAAGAAATGTTTGTAAAGGTTGGCATGATTTTTTTTTTTTTTTTTCAGATAAAGTATGTCACAAACAGGAACAGGTTCCTGTGCAGGAAACAGCTCTTCCATAAAATGGGCCAGGGAACAGAATGTGTTAGGCCAAGACAGTGGCAGAGCAAGCAAAACAAGTACAGTGGCTACTGATTTCCTTCCTCTGTCATGCATAATTCATAGCAAAACTGCAGAGAAGCAAATGCTCCAGCTTTCAACACGTCTGAATCAGACAAAGTAATGTATGCTCTCCTCTTAACTGATACTTAGGTCAAAAGGTAACAGATATGGAAAAACAAACGTGGGCAGATGAACACATTTGCCAGCAAAATAATTTTCCCAGAAGTATTACCAGAAAAATGAAAGTTCTCTTCTGAAGGAAGTTTTTCAAGAAAAGATTGGCATCAGGCTATGGATTGTTTTGACCAGTAGAATCTACATTTTTGTGCCTCCAGCAAGGTAATATTTGTGAAGCCAGAAGTGCTATGATCTGTAAAACTAAAATTTACTTCTATTGATTTTACAAGCATTGCCATCAGAAGCAGAGAAAACTCTTCATGGTCTGTGGTCTCATGCTCAGAGAAACCATAGACAAACTCACAGAAAAGTGTCACACCTGCCTGTCTGGAGCTAGCAGACAGAGAGAGAAAGAATATGGATGAGCAGCTCAGAAATTCAGTTCAAGAGAATCTGTAGCCGAGGATTTCTGGAGTTAAACGTTTTGGAGTGAGCCTTCTTTGAAACACAACTTTTCTTGAGCCTTTCAGGAGTGTTAGCCAGTGTATGGTATCTCAGACCCTGGGAGGCCTGTGATTGTTTGCAAAAGGTGGTTTTGGTGTGTCTCAGCTACAGCCTGTAATGGTGAGGAGTCGCTTGCTGGCGTATTGGCAGCTCCAGCATGCTCGGAGCCAGAAGAGGCAGTGCCAGATGGCAGGGGTTCTGGATTGCTTTACCACTTGGCGCCTGTCCAGCAGATACTGCAATTTCAGGAGATCTCCCTGCCAGGCAAAACAGCAAAGAAAGACTTGCCACCACATTAACTGGTTAAGATGAATTTGCTGTAATAAAAAAAAGGTCACTTTAATTAATGGTTTAGTGTAAGCCTCTAAATTGAAATCTTGATGGAAGGAATTAGAATAACCTTTGAGTGAGCTTAGCTGGAGCTATAATTTGAGCGCCACAATAAGAAACATAAAGTGTGCATTGCCATGAGCAGAGATTAAGGAGTATCTTGGATGGGAGTGCTGGGGAAATGAAGAAAGAATTTAAAGAGACAACACCATTTATTAAAGAAGGGATTTTTCTTGGGTCTGAGCTCCCACTACAACCGGAGCATTAAACTACAGATGTTACTCACAGAAAATCTGCACACATGTCCATCTTCAAACACCCTGAGAACAGGCTGGTGAGTAAAATCTGAGGCTGACTCTCAGCAAGATTGAGGATCATGGTTTAATCAACCAGCAGAGATGTTCTCAGATGTCTCTGCCATAGCTCTCATGCCATTTTACATTGCAATTAAAAAACACAGCAACAAAACCTTAGAAGCAGGTTGTATTGCCTCTTGTATAAAACATGGCAACAATCCGCTGGAGACAGGAGAAATTGAACGCGGTTGGGAGGTAGGAGTCTGGTTTTCCCATCCTGGGGTTTTTTTCTTTAGAAGCTATGCTTTCACCAAACATTAGTGTGTGGGCTCTGAAGAGCAGATATGCATGGCAATGAAGATAGCCTCTGCCTTTCAGTTGCAGATTGAAAGGTACAGATGGAGACAGAGGAGAGCAACTGCATTGGGATATTTGATGCCAGCTAATAATTGCAACCGCAGACTGCTCCAAACATGCTTGTAGCTGAGCCTGTGGAGTTGTTTGTTCCTAACCCACTGCCTATTTAACTTCTTTAAATACTGCGCAGGGAGTCAGGCCTCATGCATTGCCCAGCACACCATATCATGAGGGGCATCTGAAGTACTTTTTTCCTTGCCCATTACAGAGTTCTTCCTGCCGGATAAATTTTTTCAAGAGATGTCAAATTACTAAAGGTCATTAATTGACGTTAGTTCAGACTTAAACATCTATTAGACATTTTCCTCTCTCCTGGGCTTGGTCACCATTTTTCCCCTCAACCATAAGAAATAAGGCTCAAGAAAGTACTGGAACACCTGGGCTGGCCATGTAAGAGTGTGTACGAATCAGGTGGGGACCCGTCAGGTCACTGGAATGGCCACCATGAAGGGTGGTGGCCTCCATCCCAGCTGTGACAGGCCCTGGTGGTGGAAATGTGACTGTCAGAGTCTCGTGAATGGTCAGGCTGGCAAGGTCCCTTAACAAGGCTCTCTGGTGTTTGTTATGAGTTGTGCTGCACAGTTTTCATAGCAGAGCAGCAAGGTTGGAAACAAAATGTTTCCCAACAACATTGCTGTGAAAGGAAAACCTACAGTCCCAAACAGCTCTTCAAAACTACTTTTATCATTCATATTTGAATAGGAATTATGTTATTCTTATGCCTGTTTGGGTTTTTAAACATTGTTTATTTTTTGGTATAGGTCTTTATATTTCAGCAGAGGGCACTGTGACCATACATTGAATTCAATCCATTGATTGGGTCACATGAAAATGCAAAAATATTGTTCTGTTTTTACTCTGTCCTTAAGATACTGGGCTATACATGTAGAATTTACTTAATCTCCAGTTTAATCACTGCCTCTTTGTCATAGCTAAAAGATGGCAAACAAGTCAGAAAAACAACTTATTGAATTAATATATTTAAAAAGAAAATAATCTTCTCACTTTTCTGTAGGGAAAAATTAGCTAAGTAAAGGCTTGGACATTTTTCCTCTAGGGCAGCATAGTTTCTCACAGTAAAATGATGTACTGTGGGAAACTATGCTACTGACTGGGCATTTTAACACCAAAATGTAGGCATTTTAACAAAGAATTTACAGCAGCTACTGTATCAGACGATATGAACACAAAGGTCAAAAACCCCAAAACCAGCAGTTTGTCCCTGCTGTAGCCCAAGGTACACTGGCCACTACACCTCCAGCATCAGCTGCCAGGCTGCCCTTGCTCTGTCAAGGTCTGTGAGCTGAGCAGGTCCTGTGTGAATAGGAAGCAAAGGTGTTGCTATCAGTTGCACTTTGACTGATCCTATTCATTCAGCTACTACACAGAAAGTGCCAGCAAAAGGGTAGCAATAGAGATCTTTCATATGAGCCAGTTTAGGGAAAGAACCTAATATACACTAGTAAAACCATCCTTTAAATTTTCTGCATTGAGTCCAAAACTTATGTTTGTTTAATGCTATTTCATCTAAAGGTGGTATTTGCATTTCTCACAGACCATTCATGACTTGGCAGGATTGCTTTCAGCTCTCCAGATAGAAGATCTTATTCAAGATATCTCCAGTTGGTTTTGATGGTAGCATATGTCTGAGGAAAAACAACTTGTTTTTCAAGAATGATCCTCTTTCCCTTCTTCTCTGGATTAAACATTATATTTTTGCAAAACAGAAACATGAGCACCTTGTGTTTTAGACATCAGGTTTTTAATTCTGGGTTCTGCAGGGTGCTGTGGTGCTAGACACCTATCATTTTCTGTGGCACATGATCCACTCCCTGTGGTTGTCCTGCTGGTGTTGGCTCTGATCCATTATACAGGGCTTGTGCAAAAAGACCTTGGGAAAGTTGGGAGAGATCTTGGGAGGCTCTTTGTGGCTTACAGGTATCTAATGCCATTACTGAAAACAGGTAATACAAAAAGGGAGCTTTCCTGTGGGCTGTGTGGTAGAGTCCTGCTCTGATGGAATCATATGTCCTGAGAATTTTTTCTAGTCCCATGGATGTGCAACACACCTGACAAACACTAGTTGTGTACTGTTTTTAGGCAAAAGTTTATGGCGTACTTGCCCACCACCTTTTTGACAGGTTGCCTTAACAAAAAGCTGTCAGCAGGAACCTTCTAATGAGACAACTTTTTTCCTTCAAAATGTACTAAATAAAAAATCTACCTGTTTGTAGAGGTCAAACAACAGTGACCTCTATCTACCTCTAATTATTGTTCCTGTTCCACCCACAGGAAGAGCTGCAGTAGTACAATTTTTCTGAAATTGTTTATGTCTTTTATTTGGGGATAAACATGACAGCTGAGGCTAACAGAATCCTCAGTGACAATGTGAGAACAATGCCTGGTTTTTTTCACTTGTGCTTTTCATTTGACATGTTATCACCCTTGTTGCTTTCAGAGGATTGATGGGTTTTACTGTGTGACTCCATTCGTCCCCCCACTGACCCACAGAAATAACCTCCGTGACCATTCTTTCCTGCATGGCCAAACCAAGCAATTTAAAAAATGTACTTATCCCCATTTGTGATTCTAAATGATGCCATTCCCATTGTATTTAAAAGCCTCTCTCTGGTGTCTTCTTGTGAGCCTGTAGGTAGTGCAGGTCTCTAAGAGAGCAGTGTTGCCTTTGTACACTGACATTTACAATATAGCTGCCGCTTACTATTCATTCTTTTTGTCTTATAAAATACACAAAGAGATCCTACACTGCCTTTTACTTCTCACCCCCACGCTTGTATAAAATGGGAAGCATGGAAAATAAGGTTAGATGTTTAACTTTTTCAGAATTTTTTTAATGATTCAACTTATGTGAGAAGAAGAAGGAAAGGCGATAACACTGTGCATTTGTATTGGTTTGAAAAGAAACAGGTGATGAGCAGAGTGATGAGAATAAAAGATGACATAATTGGCATAAACATTTCCCGTCATGTGAAGATGGATTTTATGTAGCCATGTTGTCATCTAGATCTATGGATTTAACAAAAAAATCAAAACCGAACAAAAACATTTTTTATTGAGTTTTAGTAATTTGCAGCACATCCATTGCAACAGAAATTAATTAGAACTCTGGTCTGCCAGTGTAAATACAGCTCAGTCATCTAAGATCATCCCCTTGTATTTCTTGTGGGTAATACTGCGAATTGCCCCCATGAAAGTTCAGCTGTGCCCTGTCAGGCTGCAGCAGACTGCAGAAAAGGATGAGTTTGCTGGAGTTGCATTTCATGGAGGTGTGTCCTAGATGAAGAGTTGACCTGAGAGGGGGCAATATTGAAGATGAGAATCAGGTCATGGAGACATGGGAAACACAGGTGCAGGTTTGAGTGGCCCCATCAGCCACAGGAGCAGTTGGAGGGCCATAAGCAGCAGTGGGGGAAACAGCATTGCTCACAGTGGCCATGGACCACTGTGGCCCATGCCATGGCTGGCAGTGGAACTGATTGTCCCAGAGCCAGAGTGGGATGTCCAGGTCTCCCAAGGGCAGGAGTATCCTGTGGCAGAGCAGATTTCTGAGAGTCACACTCATCCACACACTTATGGCACACTTCTGCTGTGGCCATTGGTAGACAAAGGATATCCTGCAGGGCAGAAGAGAGGATGGAGACTAATGTGGGGATGTCAGGAAAGAGAAATATATCTGTTTCATTATTTGTTCCCCATCAGGTCCTTTCCTCAGCCCATTTCCTTAATTTCCTTGCAGGGGTGGCCTCTCTCCCAGTGTCCATATCAATCATGCTAGTTAGACTGATGACTCTGGATAAACTATTTAATTTAAACCATCAATCCTATTTGATTCTTGCAGTGCAAATGGTTTAAATGGCTCTATTCTGATTTTAATGCTCTTTCCTTCAGAAATATTGCAGACTCTCTGAGAATGGTTTTGATTAAGTTTTGATTTTAAAGTGATACAAGCATGCCACTAGATTGTAATTATTTATTTCATAATCAAGTTAACTGAATTTAGATCTGATGCCTGTAAGATTATTTCTTGCCTCACATTTAATACTGTCTGTGGCATCTCATTTTAATGTGTACACAAACCCACCAATTTTTGCTGATTTCATTCTGGTTATCTCCATCTTCCAATCTTTGATGCAGATTTTTCATTAGCCTGCTCAGCAATGTTTTTTTTTGCAAATTTTTGTAATATCTGCTGCTGTGTACACACACCTAGTCTAGTAGTTAGAAACTCTCAGGATGACTACACATATATTTCACTGTGTCATAAAAAGAGAGGTAGCTGAAAATTGCATACCTGTTTTCTTTATGCTGAGATGCTAGTAAATGTTGTCAGGCCATGGATGTTGTAATTTAATATGACTTGATTCTCTAAGAGGGCTTTTGCTTTTCTCAGCCTAAGCTGGTTACAAGGCAATCAAGTCTTTATGAAAATTTATTTAAATGGATATTGGCTGAAGAGAAGAATTGTCTTTATGTTTAGGCTTGGAAACTTTGACCTGAAAAGAGTGGTGTGGTAAGAAGAGCAAAATCTTGAGTCAGCCCAAGAGCAGCTGCCTATAAAAGTATGTCATTCAAACCCACCAGTTCTAAGCGCATGTTTAGCCCAGCAGGCAACACTGTATTATAAACGTTCTCAAACACAGCTGAGAGCCAAGAGCAGCAGACTGTGTTTACCTCAAGACCCAGCTTTGCTACCCTGCAATGCTGATGGCATGAAGATCTCCAGGCATGTCCACAGAGAATCATAGAACCACAGAACATCTCAGGTTGATAGCACCCATAAGGCTCCTTGAGTCCCAATGCCTGGACCTCAGAGAATTAAAACCGTATGACTCAGAGCATCCAGGTGCTCCTTGAACTCTGTCAGCCTGGGACAGCTGCTGGGACCACTTCCCTGGGGAGCCTGTTCCAGTGACCCTACTTAGTACTATCAGGATCTGATTAAATGATTACATTTTGAAAAAAAACCTTTTGGTGGAAAAGGCACTCATTTTGACATGTGCTGCTTTTGTAATAGCTTTGTTTCTCAGTTACTTGTTCTTGCTTTGTAATTGGTGGTTTTATATTCCAGAAAGAGTTTTGATGGCTACTTTTTCTATTTTTCCCAGGATAAAACTGTTAGACAAGTAGTTATTACAATACAAATATTTTAGAACATGTTATTTGGTACAGTTCAGGTACTGAGATACGCCCCGTATGACAGAGTAGGAATGGATGCAGATGGATAGATATACAAATATACAAACACTTGTCAGGATCCTGATGGTAAGTTTGGCTCTCAGTCCTCACATTCAGCAAGTACCACAGTGCTCTTTTGAGCCCTCATTTGCTCTATCTGAAGTATCATTGGATTAATGAAATTATCTCTGTTACATGGGAGATAATTACAGGAGAGGTTTTGTATTCAAACTCCAATTTCAGTCCTTTGTTTGTGCAGAAGGCTCTTCTCTGTTCAGCTCAATCCTCATGTATCATCTATCATTATCTTATCATCATAATGTTGATGGTAAGACTTCCTTTCCTGAAAATAAATTTTCCTGTCAAATCACGCTGCATCAAGTAAATAAATCTTGAATGGAGAATTTGGGAAAAAATATTTTGAAGCAAGATTTATTTTTTCATCAGCTATCTTCATGCATGTCACTACTCCATTGCATCTTATGTTGGACTTCATAAGTAACTGAATTTTTCTTACAATTTATTTCTGGGGAATTTATTGAGCAAATAGTTTTTCCTTTTTTCCTCATTCATTTTTTACTGTTCTCTCAATTTGCCATTATTTTTCTACTGCTCTTCCTTTCTCTGTGTTTGCAAAAGTAGCACAAAATAAACATACAGAAGAGTGTGTTCTATACCTAAAATCCGACAGACTAACAAAATTATTGGATTGCAAATTGGGCAGGTCTTTGCAATAGACAAGTCTTGCAAAGAGCAATATCAGCAGCCCTCATGTGCTAGGTTTCTTCTAATCAGGTAATCTAGCCCAACCAGCTGCCGAAGTAATTGAAGCCACTGCTCTGATATTTGAATAAGAAAAGGGAAATGATGAGGCTCTAGGCAGAGGGGTTTAAAGGCTGACTGCCCCTTGCTCCTCACTGATTTCCATAGATGACAGTGAGACAGCCCTGTGGGTTTTCCTGGCAGCCATTCCATAACCATCTTCTTTTCCTTCTGACATGGGTGTCATGCTGCTGCTCGGCTCCTTGGGTGCTCCAGCTGCAGTCCCCTTGCTGCTTTCTGCTCACAGCTCTGTATCCTTTGACCCAGGCCCTGGGGACAGGCCTTCCCAGGGCCTGTGATGCAGTATTCTATCTGTCTTGTGGCCACACTGCTATGCTGTAGGTCTCACAGCCTTTCCCATGGCCAGCCCTGTGCTGTTGTTACACAAATTCTCCTGGGAAGCGGTTGCTGGTGGGATGAGATTCATTCCTCTGTTTTCCTACTCTGCAGCTGCTGCTCTGGCTTTCATTTGGAGACACAGGAGATCCAGTAACATACCAGTACAAAACTCAGCCGAGCTCTGCCGAATGTCCTTGTAGCCCATAAATTCTACATTCTTTGTGTCTGATATGGTTGATACATCCTTCTTCCTAAGCTTTGTTAACTCCTACCTAGGTCTGAGATCATTAAAGTATGTCAAGCCCTAAACTTTAGCAAAGCTATTTTACCAAAAAGTAATTTATCTTTCAAGCACTTGGACATCAAAAGCACCACCAACCAGCAGAGACTTCAAACAGGCCCTGATGAAAACCTGTTGTGTTAGTAAGGGGAAGAGCTTTGAGGTAAATCACCTGGTGCATGAGGGAGGAAGGACACCCACACTTGGGAGTATGTTCCTCTGAGAACACCACAGCACTTTTTCTCCCTGCACCCCACCTGCTCCTTTTGTTTGCCTGATTTTCCTCTGAAAGTAACTTAGAGTCATTAAATATCACCAGTTACAGACCCTGCCAACCTGTTTTTTCCAGCATGGAAGACATTTAATGTAGCAGCTTTCTCCTACTTTTGTGAATTGTTCTGAAGAGGTTTTTCTTGACCACTTTGTGAGAGGTTTTACTTAAATTTTATAAGAATTATAAATATACTATATTTGTATGGCATGCTTCTGCTGTGCCTGCAAAAGAAATACAGCTTTTTGAAGCAAAATAAGGAGCATCCATTGGAATCTGTCACACTCAAACTTGTTAGCTAATTAAATTACATGTTGGGCTGCTGTCCCCACTAGCTTAACAGGTTTTTGCTTTGAAGTAATGCTTCTGCCCTTTGTCCTATCAGGTCCAGCTATCCTATCTATTCCTCTGTGTTCCTTCATATCTGTTAGAGTACTTTAATAATTAGTACATTAATCTGTGCTAGTGAAACCTTTTGCTATTCAATAATAAAAGGAGTAATTTTGTTTAAATTTTGATAGGTTAATCTTAATTTGTTGCAGTGTAGCAACCTGTTTTTATATAAATGAAAAGTCACACACAGAAGCATACATATGTGTCTGACCCTTCTGATATTTTTCCTCCAGTACATGTCTCAAAAGTTTTGCAGTGCAGGTAGAGAAACCCTTTGAAAATCTAGCACCTTGGCAGAAATTATTGAGCTATCATTGCAGATAACCTGAACATGTTTATATTGCAAAATACTTAAACTGTACAGGTCATTTCAGTCTTCTGGCTCAGTCTGAGAAATATGTAGAAACTAATAATGCAATTTTAGGTTTTGGGCAAAGACAGAATTGTAACAGATACATGGTAGTCTCCATTTGGTCTGATTGGAAAATAGACTTAAAACTTTACCTCAGGAAGAGCATCAGGCAGCAGAAAGAGAGATGGTTTTGAAGATGGAAACACAAATCAAAATCTCCCATTTTTTTTCCCAGTAGTTTTAAATGTCAGGAATTACTACCTTGCACATGGCTTTTAGAACTTTTCCCTCTAATTAAAGTCATGACGTTTTTAGGTATCACTAATTTTAAAGTGAACCCAAGCTTTGAGTATGCAGTGAAAGGTCCATTCATAAATGTTTCATGCATAATCATTAAATCAGAGTCATATTGTCAGTCCAGTTTCTCCATGGATAAAATTGCTTTCTTTTGGATTATTTTTCTCTCTCTTTTAAAGTAACTTAACAACACTTGGAAACTTGCGTGTACTGTTTCACAACCAGGATCCACTGCCTTGTTCTAATCTTAACACAGTGTGCTGATAATCACAGCTGCATCTTACACACAAGAAAGTTTTGGTTTCCTGAAGATACCAACCACTAGAAAGAAGATAGTGGAAATGAAGCAGCCATAATAGTCTAGGTACAGGCAAAGTTTGTGGAGAATGGTGAGTAGTTTTGGGGGAGGGAGAACACAAACTAAGAGGAACACGGCCCCCTTGGGAGTCAATGTGAGAGCAAAAACTGTTTGCTGTCTTTCAAGAAATCTTTGGTTACCTGGAGATGGAAATTTCTCTTCCTCTGCAGGTACTCTTTGAACAGAAAAGCATGTGCTGCATGTCTCCTTGGGAGGGGATGAGAGGCCTTGTGGTGCAGCCAGCACATCTTCTCACTGCACCATTGCCATCACTTTGCTCACACTCTCTAATGATGGTTTGTTTTCTGCAGAGCTCCAGAGGTTTGACCTGACTTCCTAGTCTGGCTTTTCCAGCCATGGCATGCTCATTTCAGTTTTTCATCTCTGTTTGGATGCTTCATGAGCCATCCTAAGAAATTTTGTGGATGGCAGAAGAAGGGATCTACAGTTGTGGGAAAAAAAAAAAAAAAAGTGGCATTTTGAAAATAAATTCAGTATAAAATAGAAACCTCTGAAGACAAACATGTGGTATATTTCAGTATACATTCAAACATTTCCAGATTGATAGCAATTTTATATAGAATACTCTGTTAGGGGGTCCTTATTGTGGATCCAATAAGGATTGTGGATCCTTTTTGTCCTCTTCTGTCAGCTGATTGTTGAGGCAAATTAACTGTATTTTCAAAGGCATGATCTAGTTTTCTCTTTGGGGCTTTTATTTTACATTATCTGCAGTGCCAGAAGCACCCTATATCCTGTGACTATATGCTGGAGAAAGCAAACCCGTTTCCAATCTGTAATTACTCTTCACTTCTCTTTGATCATTTAATCAGCAGAACCTGCAAATGCAAAAGAAACTAT
This sequence comes from Passer domesticus, assembly GCF_036417665.1. Lineage (NCBI taxonomy): Eukaryota > Metazoa > Chordata > Aves > Passeriformes > Passeridae > Passer > Passer domesticus. The sequence continues at coordinate 62,782,981 of NC_087512.1, forward strand.
GTAAATATTTGTATGCATAGCATGGTCAGGACATAGTGGATCTCTTATCACACTTGTAAAGTGCAAATAGAGGGGAAAAAATGAAAGAGATTCAACATGGATCTCACAGAAGCCACACATCCTGGCATGCTGTTAAATAAAAGAATGACCTTCATGACCTTTTTTGCATATGTGCAGGGTGATTCAGATACCTTCTACTTGATGACTGACTTTTCCAAGTCCTCCATAGCCATAAAGTAGTGGCAGGGAAGATTATTAAAAATGTAGAAAATTGATTGACTCTCTACAGAACTAGGCAAGTACCTGTAATTAGTGTACAGAATAATGTTGAAATGTTGTTAAATTTTTTTAAAGTCATTCTGGTCTTGCTAAATGACAAACTGAGTAGTAGCCTAATTTTTTAATGAATCCATTTTCAAGTAAGTTGTTCCATCAATCTCCAGCTATTAATTTGAAGCTTAAATGAAAAATCCTATTAACATTTTGTCTGCGTCCTCTCACTTGTGATATTGAGAAACGTTGTTCTGAGAACAGGTGAGCAGTAAGACATGTGCAGTCTGGGATTCCTTGAGGGATGCATCCTCAATAATGCCAGCCCCTCTTGAAGATTTCCTGCACACTGGTGGTGGGTTAGGACAGCTGCTTTTCTTGTCTCAGCTATGGGCAGGATTCTCCTTTTGCCATCCAATGGCAAAACAAAGGGTTTGAAAATGCTGTGGTATCTTCCTGGAGGTCTGCACATAAGAGTGTGTGGGTGAGTGCTATTAAAAACCAACATGCCCTCTAGCTGGCTTCTTAAATATTGGTCCAGACTCTGTTTAAAGGATAAATTCTATACATGCTAAAACAAAATGAGATAAGCTTTCCAAACGAGTTTCTGATTTTAAAAGAATGGAAAAATGTGAAAGATCATGAGTGACTAAGATTGCCTATCCAATGGACTGTATTTCCTTCTCATTATGTAGTTGGAAAAAATGACATATTTGACCAATACAAAGCTCTGGTTCTGTTCAGAAGTGAAAACAGAATTTAATTTTCCAGGGTCAAAGGAGGGAGTAGCCCAGATAGGTTTTTTTGGGAGACACAAGCTACTTTGGTTTTGCTGTTTTAATATATACATTTTATTTGAAAAAATTGAAATTACTTTATAAAGCATCACTAATTCCATGCCAGTGCTGGGAAAAAAATAATTTCCTGCAATCACAAAATACATCAGAAGTAGAGTCTGTAGTGTAGATAGTCCTTGTGCATCTCATCTTCTTCACCTGAAAGCGCTGAGAATCTACAGAGGTCCTGTCATTAGGAAAAATATTAGCATAAGTGAACTTCAAAACTGCGTTGAGCAATTTATATTTTTTGATTATTAAAAAGGTTGTTTTTTCCTTTATAAATAAATCAAAGATAAAGTCCCAATAAAAAGGGAGACACACAGCTTTCCTCACTATTCAGACAGCTCAAGACACTTAACACCTTCAGTCTAATTTTGAAAGTGTTTTGTTTTATGGACCATTCACAAGACTATTGTGTTGATATTAACAAATTTATTACTTTGATTATTTTGATTGCTTACTCTGATCATATTAGAATCAACTACTGTCCAGAGAACTCTTGGTGACAAGAAAGTGGAATTCATGTATGGTGTTGAGATACAAGGTACAAAGGAAGACAAATAATTGGTTCAGATCTCTTATTTCTGTGGGGAAGAGTATGTTCAATAACTGCCCTTTAATATTTCAATACTTGAAATGCATTTGAAGTATACTGAGTGGCTGAGTTTCTTCAGTAAACTGTCCTGCATGTTTATAAATAGACCAAACATAGCAATCTTTACTGCATATCTTATAAACAATTTTGTATACAAATAACTGATTCTTAATCCAGCCCTGGTAAATTTGTAATTTTTTCTCCTTCACTTTATTGATGGAGAACTGGAAGCAGACAAATGTGTGATGATTTCCTCCATAAAACACAAGAGTGTGTTGGTCACAGCCCGGAGATGGGACTTACAGGTCCCTGATCGTGGGCTCTTCAGCAGCACAACCTGCCCTGAGCCTCCAGACTAGTTATGCTGCAACAATAGAGACTCATGGACTAGAATAATTTTCTGAGAAGAGCCCTAGAGGTTTCTGAAATGTCACCATAACCTCTGTGGGACACGAAATGTGCGCAGATGGCATTCTGTTCCGATACGGCAGTATGAATGTGTCGTTGGAGAAATGGTTCAGCTGTCATTAGCCGAAAGAAAGAAGAAGCCAAACCCTCTGGCTGAGGAGGGTGGCTCGTGCCTTGCTGCAGTGAACCCCAGCTCTGCTCTGATCTTCCACGCTCACCCGTGGCTCTGAGCACAACCAGCCTTGGGCAAGGCTCCTAGGAAAATAGAGGGAACGCCTGTCGGCTGGTCTACACGCAGATTTGGGGACATGTTTATGTTGATTTAGAAAGGTCTGTAGCTCTTTGGTTTGCATCAGTGAATTTATATTATCATCATGTGGCTTTCTAACACAATGGGTGATTGTTAAGATTCTCTGTTGGAAAATAAAATATGGAACATTGGCTAGCTAAAGAATTCCTCTTGCCTGCTGTTCTTCTGTTTGCCTAAGATTGCTGCATTTTTTTGTGAAAAAGGACACACCTTTAAAATAAATCCCAGCTGGAATATTTTCACTAATGTTAAAGGAAGGAAGGACTGGGTAGCAGCCTGGAGTTTTCACTGAAACTAATAAAAGTGCAAGCTCACATGGAGGGAAAGGCAGTTTAAGGCCATGTAAGGAAGAGGCACTTACCATTTAATGGATCTATCAGTTTCTCTCACAGAGGTCACAAAAAGACTCAAAATTGCATTTCTCTTTGCCATACTTATGTATATGTATACTTACTTTTAGAGTAAGAAGAGCTTGCAAGCTAGAACAAATGTCAAGGGTTTTTTGTTTAAATAGCTAAGAAAATTGGTGTAGTTTACTGATGATACAAAAAGCCTTCCCCGGATTTCAGGGCAGGTAAAACAACTGAACAGCAAGAATGCAATGCTGGTTTTAAAAACTATAATAAAGCCCTGATTTTTTCAGTACACTTATTTGCATCTTCTTCATGTCAACTTAAAGAGTAATTTAGAGAGCTCTTTCTCTCCTGGTGCAGAGTGAGCACTAGGCAGGGGTTCTGTGATGGCATGATGAAGTGGCTTGACAGCCTCAAGTCAAAGATAAATGGATGGGGAAAGGCATATGTCAATATTGATATGATTTTCTTTGAACTTGAGAAATCAAGCTGTCAAGCTGAGACAATCTAAGTGTAAAAAACCTTCAAAAATCCTTCTCATTTTTCTGTCAACAACATCACCACCACCTTTGCAATCCCCAGCAAGACTGGTGTTATAGCTTTTATAAAACTGTATTACTGTACAACAACAACACAGCAAACAAACATGTTTGTACAACAAACCCACCCCAAAATACTTTTTTTTATTAATTCAAGATTAAACATGAGGATGTCCCCTGTTTAATTTTGAACCTCTCCAAACCTAATGGCAATTTTAGGTCTCAGCTGTCTACTCAGCCTCTTCTCCATAAAAGCCTGCCTAGCTAGCACTTTCTTTTCTTTTTACAATAGCAAGGATTCAAGTCTTGCCTCATCTTCAGAGCGCAACTGAAGAGTACCTTATGCACTCAGCCCTGCTTTTCTCTGCATAGCTAGATTGAGCAGGCAGCTGGAAATACTGTAATCTGTTTAATTTAGGAAAATAAATTTCAGCTGAATTACTTTATATTTACTTTTCTTGTCAAGTTTTAAATGCCAAAAGATAGAATCTGTTGGCCCAGAGCCTGGCCAGGCCTTGCCTTCAAGACCTACCTGTTTCTAGAACATCAAAGATAAAAGAAGAGAAAAGGATATTAATCACATCTAAATTAATTTCTGCTTCACTGGCATGTAATTTAAATGTGCTCTCCTGTTACAGGGATTTTGCTATTAGATTTTAATTACAGATATGAGCTATATGCTAGTTGCAGAGTTTTAGCTCTGTGTGTCTGTTGGAAACAGAGATTTGATATGAAAATAGGTGTTTCTAGGCAGAAAGTATTGTTTTAGCTTTCTGGCTCTGTAAGAACACCATATTTAAAACTGTCTCAGATGAAAGGTATTTACTCTGCTTAACCTATAACATTGTGTGAATCAACATATACAAGTAACCTAGGGCAGCATCAAATCACAGCCAAAATGCTGAGTGGATTTATGTCATTACCTCACTAACAATGCTGGATGGGGGCACAGGCTCTTGTTCCCTGGGAACACAGGCTCTGTGCTCTCTGGGACACAGGCTCCTGTTCCCTGGGCACACAGGCACTAATTCACTAGGGACACAGGCTCCTGCTCCCTGGGGTCACAGGCTCCCTGGAGGTAGAGGATGAACAACATTAGGCATAATAAATGGCATTTTTTCATACTGACATTTTTAACATTCCCAGCTGCAAGGTCACTTTGAACCAAACTTCTCCCTCCTCCTCCCTAAGTCCTCCAGGTTTAGTTATTTTCTCCCAATAAACATTAAAACCTTTCTCTATATGTAATAATACATTCATGTAGCATCAAAATAATTTTGCCTGCATTAGGTTAATTTTACATTTTTTGTGCCTTTTTAACATTATTGTGTTTCAAGAACAGTATCTGTCATGTGAAAATTCCTGACAAATTTTAGACTTGCTAAACAAAACTGTTTTGATGAAATTCGTTCATAATGGGACTTCAATATATAGCATTTTGTGACATGCTACATCTGATACATTTAAGAACCTGGTTGTATGGTGGAGAAAATGAAATGTATATGTTGAAACTTTCCAAAGGCAACAGGCAAAGCCAAAAGCCTGTGTCTTTTATATCTCTTGAAGCCTGAAGGAAAAAATGGGTTTTCAGAACTGGGAAGACATGTGGGCAGGAAAATGCAGTATGAACAAACAGAGTACAACAGCTTTTATTTGCTTTGTTTTTACTCATATTTATCTTCCAGGATAATGTGCCCAAAGGTTCTGCAGAAATTCTCCTTGTGGCATATATAGCAGTGAGTTCATCTCCAGCTTACCATGGTCCAGGATCTTGTAAACACTCAAGCATCTGCAGAAACTTTGGTCTTTTTGTGTTGAAGCCATGATTGCATCCTCATTTATTTTTCTCATCTGAAAAAGGTCCTGGTCTTAGTTTTTTCCCTTTTTTCCTATTTTTTTTTTTTTCAAATGCCTTGAGAGTTGATGAAATTGGTTATAATTGAGTTAATCAGAGCTTCAAATTACACCCAAGGGTTGGATTAAACACAGCTTTGTCAATGTGTCATGGACTCCTTACCAGAAGCTGGATTTTGATGTCTGACTCAGCAGAAGCAGCCACAAGAGATTCCAATGTGCAGGCTGTTTACTCAAGGAACCACAGCATGTTAAATATTAAACAAAGAAGTTAGGCAAAAGATGCAGATTCAAGGGGAGCTTAAAAATAGCCAAACTGCAGACAAGATACAGTGCTACAGCAGAATAAACTCTGAGAGAACTGGTGGGGTTGTGGCAATCTCAGAGGTCTGTGAATGCTTGAATTTCTTCTGTGAGCTGCAGCATGCCTGTTTTGTAAGTATTTTGTAAGTACTACCAAAAGTGTGATGAATTTGTATTTGAATTTGAATGTTGTAATCCCAAATAGGCCCAATGTGTTAGTGTTGCAAAGAGCAGTAGAGTGTAGCTGGCTCCCCTCCCACACTTGATGTGCTATGCTCTGTTGAATCTTTTGGGCAGAGAAGATACCTACAGAATCTCTCTTTTTGGAATCCAGGAGTGTAAACTCTTCAATAGCTACACAGGAAATCTCATTACTTTCGGTATGTTCCTGCAGCTAATGAATATGTACAGAGAGAACAAAAAAAAAAAAAAAAAAAAAAAAAAAAAAAAAAAAAAAAAAAAGACAGGCCTGACAAATGCTGTATTTGCAACAAATAAGAAAGCTCCCACAATTTTGTTTTAGTTTTGCTGATGAATACTTTAGTTAGTGTCACAATAAACAGAAAAACTGTGTGAACTAATGCTCTGGTTTGAGATGAGAAGAAAGAGCTCAAGAAACATGGAGATTGCTAGTTTCAGAAACTAGGCAGAATTAAACAAGTTTGCACTTGTGTCTAAGGGTCCTGCTGAGAATCAGTTAACACAATAGATGCCATTTGAAGCTCTATTTAGTATAACTTGTCTTTCCCTCTTCTGGTGACAAATTTTTTTTCTAAAAATAACAATACATCTCTTGAATGTCCATTTCATCATCTCTTTATGTTACTACTAGACTTTGAGGGAAAGAAGGTAGCTTTCAGACAAAAGTGTCTTCCTGACTTTTCCACCATGCTTGTATCCAGAAGGTAACATTTACATTCCAAGGAAAGAAAAAAAAAAAAGTCAACAAATATGAAGACTGATTTTTTTAGCAATCAGATCAGGCAAAGTCTGGCAGTACAATTGCTTTATAAGGCTATATATCAGTGGGTCCTTCCCTTTGGAAAGCCTCGCTGTAGGCTCTGGGCTTGGCAGAACTTAGTCCTTTGAGTCCCACTCTCTAATGACAGAATGCAAGTTCAACAGTTTAGATAACTCCAGCTGTGAAGCTGTGTGTTTCATAATCATAGAATCACATAATGACCAGGGCTAGAAAGCACCTTAAAGTTCCAAACTTCTGCCTTGAGATCTTCAGGTAGCAACCTCTTTGCAGGTATTTGCTGACCCTTTTGGTTATCCCTGTTCACACCTATCCTTGCTTCCTGCGTGTGGTTGATACCTAATGTCCTGAAACCTTCTTTTCTGCCCTCTTCCCTTGTGACTCCCACAAGCCTGCACTCACATTGGCCTTCTCTTGCCTTTGATTATGTCCCATCTCTGTCAGACTGTGGTAACAAGTGTTCCTGTAATTGGTCAGTCCTGCACAGTCCTACCAGCACTGAGGCAGAAACAAGGGGGTTAGTTTGTCCCGCAGCAATAAATCCATTGAACCTATTTCCTTGGAAGCTAGGGGACAGGAAGAAAAGAAGCCAGGTTAAGCTTGTAGGGGGCGATTCACAGATTTGCATTTTATTTCTGAGGTTCCAGTGATTCCTTCTTCATATAAACTATCAGACAGGATTAAAAAGAGAGAGGATAAATAATGCATGGTGTTATTCACTGAAAAAATATTGCTAAAATTCACTTCAAACAGCATACTCTATTATATAGTCAGATTTTCCAGAGCCCTTCCATTAGTGCCCATTTAAACATGTAATATTTTCCAATTAAATGTGTTGGTAGGAATTATTCATTTTAATAATTAAAGCATTTCCAGAGCTCCCTGAAGAGCGTTACCATGGAGGATTGGACCCTCTGCTGGGAACACTCACAGCATGTTAGTGTACACTGGAGGCCAGCTGCTTAATCAGTCGTGCGGGAGCATGAAATCCAATCCTGAGGAACATTAACATTGGTTGCATATAGTTGTCCTGTCTGTGGCTGTGCCAAAGTTAGATTTTTGCAGCAGCTTTTGAATTCTGGGGCTTTTGAAGCACCTTAGTGTAAGCTGCAAATCTCTGTGTCTCCTGCTGTACCTTATGGCAATGGCTTCCTCAGAGATTTGGTCCTCTTAGATTTGGTCCTCTTAGATTGTTTATCAAGGACAAAGTGAAGGCTTTTATGCTCCAGTCATTTGCCTTGTCTCACTTCTGGAACACTGCTAGCCCAGACTATTGACAAGTTGGTCTTTCCTTCGACTAAGTTGTGTTCTTGGCATGAATGTTTAGAAATTAAGACACCTGCTCCTCACAGCTACTGAAAACCTTGTGGGATACTCTACAGAGGAGGGTTTGATGCAGCATCCCTGGCCAATATTCCCATTTGTCACTGCCATGAAGTGCTTTGGTTGGCTACCAGTAGGCTTGTGTGGCTGTCACCCTCCCACTGGAGATGGCTGATGCTCTGTGTGGGAGCATGAAATGAGACAGACAGACTGCAAAGTAGTTTAGAAGCAAGAGATATGATACAAAATTTGGTTTTGTATCATCAGATCTCCAGTTCATATTGAAAGACTTCAGCTAAACTAAAAAGAAACCTGAAAAACAGCTGAAGATGAGAATCCCAAGGTGCATAAGTCTCTTGAAATCAATAAATCTGCTTCTGGTTTTGTTTTGTATAAATAAAAAACGAAGAAGATCAGAAAAGTGGTTAAAATATCATGTTGTTTTAGGAAAGCTTAGCAATAATGCTATGAAATATTCAAATGTTTTCTTGGTTGATTTTTAATGCTTATTTCATACCCTTATATCCTTGGAATACTTACAAATAAAATTCACAGTTTCTATTTTTCAGGCTGTGATTTGGAGATGTATGAAAGTTTATCAACAGTGGGAAAATTATCAGTGGTCAAAGATAAAATATAATAATTTGGCATTGAAAGAATCCTTAAAAAAAGAGTTCTGAAGCCAGCAGAACCACTGGCAAGATCTGAGAGAACTTTTCATCTTGAAAATATCAGCCTAATTAAATAAAACATGCTAAAACCTAGACCAAACAATCAGGGCAATTGTTTAGTCATTCCAATAATAAACAGAAACCAAACTCTCATCTGAAATTGGGATAGACCCTGTTGAAAGGTTTCACAATAAACAGGAAGATAATTTTCTACCTATGTGCCATATATTTTAATTCACTGGAGGGTAAATGTAATTATAAAAAATCCTTCTGCTAGAAAGACCTTTTTTTACAAGGACAAATAAATTTCATTGGTCCATCTTTTCTGATAGCTATTTTCACATGAAAGTAAAAATTTGGAATTGGATTAACTGTTTACTGGTGGGATTTAGAATGCTTAAACTTCTCCTGCACTGTAACTGATGGCTAATGTGCATAGAATATATAAGTGGAAGTGTGCTTTTATACTTTATGCAACAAAAGCCATTCTACAGTCAGTACTGACATCAAACCTTGCCCCATTTCTTCTGCCTAGGTGTTGGCTGACAGTGCACCACTGCAGCAACCAAGGTAAATCAAGTCTTGGGCTGCACCCACAGGGACACTGCTGGTGACAGAGAGAGGATCATCCCAATCCTCTCAGAGCTTGTCAGGCTGCACCTGGAGTATTGCAGGCAGTTCTGGGCCCCACAGATCAAGAAAGATGCAGAAAGACTGGAGAAAGTCAAAGAAAGCTATGAAGGTGATCAAAGGGCTGAGGAAGTTTCCCTGGGAAAAAGCTGAAGGAGTTTTGTCTCTTCCTCCTGGAGAAGAGACTGCTCATGGAGACCACATCCCAGTATTTGGACACTTAGAGGGTGGACACAAAGAGAATGGAAGTTCTCTTCATAAGTAGACACAGGGTGACTGCAGGAGGCAATGGCATTTGCACTGGGAGAGATTTCATATTGACAGAAGAAAGAAAGTGTCCACAGTGAGGACAACCCATCACTGGAACAACTTCCCCAAGTATGTGGTAGAGAGGATACTGTTGCTGGAGATTTTCATGATGCTTTTGGACAGGGCAGTCATACAGCTTCCTTTACCCCAAATATTGGACCAGGTGTTCCTCTGAGGTCCTTACCAATCTGGACTGCTCTGTGATTCCACGATCCCACAGAACCAGAGAAATATTAAACAGCCAGAAAATTTTGCTTTGATAAATCCACTCATGTTTTGTTTGTTTTGTATGTATCAATCTCACAACTCCCTCTAGAATGTTACGTTTTCTTCATGTCATTACAGTTACTTCAGTGTGCAGAAATAACAATATATTTTATACTCAGCTTTACTTCAGTGTGCAGAAATAACAATACATTTTATACTCAGCTTGGTGTCTGTGAGACACAAGACTGAGCTATAATTATTTAACAAGCATATTCACTAAGGATAGCCAGGATATAGCTCTGGATCTGCTCTTCTGTAGCCTGAATAAGTGCACTGTGTTTCTGCTCCTTTCTTCAATGTTTCTTTGCCAAAGAAGTGACAGTCCATAACTTTGCATAAAAACTGTGTTTACCTGCATTTCAATATCACTTTGTAACTGTTATGAAACTAAGTTTGGAAAGTGCTGGCACTTAATTCTTCATGTTCTTTGTGTCCCTTAACTTATCACCGGCATTATCTGATGAAAACAGACTGAGCTTAGTAGCACTGAATGAAGTAACAGACAGTACTACTGGCTTGAAATAATTCTCATTTACAATTATCTGTATTGCAAAAATGACATTGCACTCATTGATGAGAGCAGAGAAAATAACTAATGTCACTTATATATCTAAGTTTTAGCCTTGAGCAGTGATTTGCACAATCAGTTTCCATCTTCACAATGACTTGCCTAGTTGTGCAGCTTGTAGCATCATTTAACACGCATTAGTTAAACTGTGATGGACTGGAAGAAGCGAATCAAACTAGGGACAAAAATAAGCAATTGATTTATAAAATGTATAAAATATAATCCACAAAATTGTCTTATTTTTTTCTTCCTTTGCTTTTATTTTCTGAATACTGCAGCTTCCTTCAGAGTTGCCTCTTATGACAGTACTCACTGGTGCCTCTGAACTGATGTAGTAAGGTCACAGGTACTTGGTCTTCTCTTTTAGAAGGGAGGACCTTGAAAGTGGATCCATGACAGAGGAGTCCACACTGACATCACTAAGGTGGCCACACATTGCTAGTAAATATGATACAGGAGTACCAGCAGCTGGGTACTCAAAGATGACCAACTATAACAGAGCAATATGCTCCCACCCACCTCTGGAAACCAGAACAGGACAATCAACAGTTGCCTTCTTCAGAATCTAGGGGCTTACTCCTAGTAAATATCCAAGACCAAGGTTGTTAAATCTAAAATCAGATGCTCGTCTGTCCTGTACTAGGAGCCCCTGCTGCTACTGCTCTAACTGTCAGCATTCAGTCTTTGGGAACCACATCCTCTCCCTGTGCCTGTCATGATCACAATCAACTTTCTTCCTTGTCAACATGGTCTAAGCTGTCCCTGTAGCTGAGACAAGATGGATGTCAGTGTGTCTTAGCTCAGACATGAGCAGGAAAGGTTCACTGGAAAGGCTGACAAGGTTAGTTATCCTCCAAAATAGAAATTGTTTGAAAATTTGCAAAATTGTTCTCAAACCTCTGAAGTTAACAGCACAGTATACAAAGGCAGACCAGCGCTCATTTCACTACCTCTGCCTTAATCCACCATAGCATGAGCTACAGCCAATAAGGAATGAATTTCCAAAAAGTTAAGGCCACAGGACCAGTTCTGATTCCATAGGTACTCTCTGTATCTAGTGCTCCTTTTGTAAGCCCAAGCTTGCAAATGTTCTTGGTTTATAATTAGATTCTCAGGCATGTGAAGGTGCATCAACAGACAATAAACAAGCTTAGTGGCTGATAAAAAATTAAAATGTTTGGCGAAACCATGTATGTCTCTGTAGTATTGCATTTTATTTAAATGACATGCTCTGTCTCACCCCTCCAAAATGTATGGTATATCTCAAGCCTGTGGTCCTGCCCTGAACCATCCTGTGTCTGTAATCCCATTGGCACAAGTCTGATTCCGCGCCCAATTTGAATCTGCCTCTTAAAGCATGCGAGCAAGACCAGCCGCTCTCTTAGCCTTTCCCCTCTCTTAGCCTTCCTCCCCTCTTGTCCCTTCCCTCCCCTAGGCTCCCCCTCCTTCCCCCTCCCCCTCTCCCCTTTCCCCCTCAGTAACCATGCTGTTCCTGGGGGTGGGACCCCCAATAAACTCCCATCTAATCAGCTTCCTCAAAGCCATGTGGAGTCTCCTTGCCTGCCTGCTGCTGCCCGCCAACTCACAGCCTGGGGGGCCCTCGGGGACTCCTCGGGGTGCCCCTCTCCAAAACAAACCACATCGTGTCTCCACAAATATTTTGCTTATCTTAGGTTCTCCACAACTCTTGGCCATGGGTTCCTTAAGGAGTCCAGGATGCCCCAAGCCTACAAGGAGTTTCCTTGTCAATGTGCAGTCTCAGGATCTCTTCTTGCCCCCTCACTTTCAATATTTTTCTTTTGACAGCCAGTCCCACCATTAAAAAAGAGCTCTGTACCAGGAAAGCACCTTTATTTCTCACTGCATTATCAGCTCCTGGCTTGTAAGACTAGTTGGCATATCTCAAGCTTTGCCTAACTTAAAAAAACTTCCAACATTATCTTGGACACCACTTTTTCTTGAAATTCCACCTGTCTTGTTTACACAAGCTTCACCTCAGTGGGAGATTTTCAAGAAAAGTGTGAGTCTGCACCATCACAGCTTGCATGAATGCCATTGTGTGGGAGAAGGTAAAGATGAAAAGTTTGTGTTCTGACAGAATCAAACTTAAGGACCAACTGCATCAAAGAGAATTTTATAGAAGTCCAGTAAGATATCCTCAATGCTACTGCATGCTTTATTCTTTTTTTTTCCCAATCAGACTTGTTGGCCAGTAAAGGCAACAAGTACGGGAAGTGTTTGTGGGGGAAAATGAGGAGAAGAGAGACAGCCAAGGAAACTTGTGCTGCTTGCCACTCCTTGTCTCAAGCAAAAAATGTCCGATGTGAAGCTTGGCTGTAAAGGCTTTGAACCAGGTTATCAGGTGCTGTGCTGCCAGAGCTGGTTCAAGGAGATGAGATGTTGAAGCAAGAGGCGTTGTTCGTACTGGAGAGCTGAAACACGTTTGTCTAACACTCTTCTTGGTATCTACCCTGACAGCTAATGAGTTAATTAGAATGCATGTATATATAGTCATTATTTACACCTTCCCCCAACTTTGTGGTATGGATCTGACCTGTTTCTTCTCCACTCATCTCCCACTCCACCCACCTCCAAATGGCTACCAATCTGTGACATTTTTTGCTCATTTGTTAACAGTTGTGCAAGCTGGCCTTCCTGTGCATGGAAAAACAAAGTGGTTCATTTCCTCTCTGCATTTCTACCCCATATGAACAGCATCAACAAGGGGCTCTCTTGGAAAATATTTCTATAGCAACTGGTCTCAGGTGTCTCCCAGCAAAAGCATTCAATACTGTAGAAAATCTATTCAGCTCAACATATTAATCCATTTGACCTCATTGCCAGTTTTGCTCCTGAGAAGAAAAAAGAAGTTTGAAATTAGAGAATTAATAAAATCACTGAGTACCTGGTAACAAATAGTAAGACAAATATATGAATAAGTAATCAAATAAGAATTAGTAACATTTACTTCCAAACTCTTACTTCAGGTGAAACATTCCACTTCAAGTTTTTCAGTAATCATATTCCAGCAACCCTTTTCAAAGCTACTTTCCACTGGCAATAATTGTGCAAGCTATGACAGGGAAGACTGTGCTTTATGAATTCTTGAGGGTGTTTTTCATTCTAAGTCAATTACTTAGTGTATCTCATGGTATTTAGCTACATGATTGCAACGAATGTTTCTTTGAGCACATGAGGATTAAGAAAGAAATATATTTTCAGTTTCAAATCTAATACATTACTTTGACAGGAAAAAGCTTTCTTAACGTCATTATTGTAAAGAAAATACTTTTAATACTTTTAACAAATACTAATTCTTATTAGTATCTAATAAGATTATTTCAAGGTTTTGTATTAATTACACTGGTGGATCAAAGTCTTTTTCAGCAGGTAAAGGACTCAAAAAAACCGTGTCAGATTGAACATGTGTGTGCACATTTACATACCCAAGCATAATATAAAAAAACAACATTGAACAACACAAGAAAAGCAGAAGTTTATAAAATGGTAAAGAAAATTTTAACTTACTCCTATTTGCCCAAGCTGCCAGTGGTCATCTCAACAAATCTGAAACAGCAAAGTCCAGAGATAAATACAGTGCATGCTTATGTCTGCTTGAAAACAGAATTGTTTTTTGTGTGGCTAAAAAAAGTAATGCAGTGAGTTATATTACACGTCTCCTTGTCATGTGTTACTTCTGCATGTCACTCACAATAGCAGATTTTAGCAAGGTTTGTGAAGTTGTGGTGGGATTACCCTGCTCCTTGCAGGGAAAAGACACACCCTCATTTAAAAACAAATATAATTTTGACTTCTACACAAGAAGTCATATTCATAGCATTATATTATTGTAATTCAAATCCAGAGAACAGCTATTGGCAGTCTGTGCTTTGTTTCTGGAGTTTACCGTGTCATTTTCTTTCACAGTAAAATTCCAGTGGCTACAGTATAATTAAGCCATTCTAATTATTATCTTGTAGTCTACATTCCAAACAAGTTAGAAGTCAGTCCACCAAAAAATGGAAGTTTGAAAACGAGCTTTTAAATACCCTAAAATATTTTATTTTTTTCCCCACTGCACAATAAATATATAAGTATACATAAAATTGAAAACTATTTCTCAAATAGTAACATGTTTGTAACTCAGACATTGCTGCATAGCTGAAGGAGAACATCATAAATAATACCATTATTTTCTTCCATTGCTACAAGTTAGAAAGTCTAAGTTGTAAAGAGCATACATTTTGTCTGGACAAATTCTTAACATTGATTGACTTTAGACATATTTGAGATGAGAGAGGTAAAGTATATTTTTGTATTGTAAATTTTTAAGTTTGTCATGTAGCTTTGTGTATTAATAAAACAAACTTAATTCCATAATTTTTTTTACCAATCCTTCTATCTTTTGTTTTAAAATAAACTAGATTGTAGTTGTTATTCTCTCCAGGATGAAATCTGGAGTAAGGTCTGACTCACACCTGCTGTTTTATCCACATGTTATCTTAGCTGTCAAAACCTTTATTGGAAGAAAGTAGTATGAGTGAGATGAAAAGGATAAAGAACCTTGTATGTCATAATGATAATGTCTTTCTCTGCTTTCTGTTTTCTTCAGTAATAATGTGATTAGAAATGTTTACTTTTTGCTGTAAAAAATGTAAGTTTCTGGAAATAGACAAAAAAATTAAGGCTTTGACTTTTATCAGTCTTTTGGAAAAAAAGGGAGAGGAGAGGAGAGGAGAGGAGAGGAGAGGAGAGGAGAGGAGAGGAGAGGAGAGGAGAGGAGAGGAGAGGAGAGGAGAGGAGAGGAGAGGAGAGGAGAGGAGAGGAGAGGAGAGGAGAGGAGAGGAGAGGAGAGGAGAGGAGAGGAGAGGAGAGGAGAGGAGAGGAGAGGAGAGGAGAGGAGAGGAGAGGAGAGGAGAGGAGAGGAGAGGAGAGGAGAGGAGAGGAGAGGAGAGGAGAGGAGAGGAGAGGAGAGGAGAGGAGATAGAGAAAGGGTCTGGATCTCCTGTATCTGGAAGAGGTTTTTTTCTTACCTGAAATCCAATTTTGCATGAAAACTCTTCAGGTATGGTACTCCTTAGACCTCAGTTCAAAGTCAGTTCACACAGAACAGCAAACTACCCCAGAAGAGCAAACTGACCCAGAACAGCACACCAACCTAGGACAGCACTGCCCCAAGTTAGTCAGGAAGAAACTGCTGATACGAACAGGGACTTTCATTAGACCTTTCAAATGCTACACTTAAAACTGCAGAAAGTTGTATACATGTGCTCCAGAATAAGTTCTTGGGTGGACCTAATCCTGATATTTTTCTTTTTCAAGCAAAATTTCCAGACTAACTTACAGATGTAGAAAGTAGTGTTTGGGTGTACCTGTATATAGTAGTGTCTAGCATTTCCTGAAAACAGGGAGAACTGTGGATATGCATACATAGAAATAGAAATGTGTGTGAATGCCTGTTGCCTGCTGTGGGGTGCAAATCGCTGGTGTCTGTGACAACCCAGGGACATCCCAGTGGGAACAGGCTGAGGAAACATTCAAGGTCTGCAGGGACAAGGAAATAGTTTACAAGAACAAGTGTTATGTGAGCAGAAAATTCTGCTCCATATTTCCGGGATGCCTAACATTTCTGGTGATTAAGGTAGCCACTGGATGTTATGGCATACGTAATAAGATTTCACATGGGAGTGAGAATCTGTACCTGCTCCAGGACACCTGGAGCTCACTGCTGCACTGAAGCACTGTCCTCAGTTTCTCTCAGTCCTGCATTAATCTCGACTCATGCACTGCAGTGAAGTGGTTAGGGTAAAAGTTGTGAGATGAGAGAGAAATTTTAAATGTGTAGAAGCAAAGAGAGGAAAGAAATTTGGGTTTGGTATATAAGAGGTGACCCAGCTTACTGACAGAAATGTTTTCCTCCTCTCAAGTTCTCAGTGATTATTTTAAATGAGGGCAGTTTAACAGCGTGTTCTGAGCAGACAGAGGTTCTTGCTAAAAGGTATTTATACAGTCTGAAGGATTGGTTGTCTAGCAGAGGGCATGGCTATGGAAGCAGAGGTCAGAGTGCTTCTGGCTAAATGTCACAGTCAGACCAATGGTGCAAAACCCGTACCAAGGTTCTTAGAGCTTCCTGGTATCTAGAAGGTTTAATAAAAAATTGAGGTATTTAAGAAACTTTGCCAAGTTTTAGAGAGTGGCAGAGAGAAAAAAACCACAGGTCTGGGTTTACTGAGTCACTGAACTTTTTCAGATTTGATAAAGTGAAATTCAATAAAGTCACATACAATGTATGGGGGAAAAAAGTCTCATTCTTACTACTGTTTCTGCTCAGGGTATTATTTTTTTGTAGTTGTATTTTTTACAAGTACGTTCTTCAATATTCTGATGCCTGTCCAAAGGCACCATCAGGCAAACTTCACCTTGAACAAATGCTTTTGGTCTATCTCTACCAGTGACTTGGAATTTCTCACTGCTTCTTCACCTGCTTACAAAGAGGTGAAATTATTTAATTAGTGTGTTGAATTTAAGGGCAATAAGCAATGCCTGAAAGCAGAGCTCAGGCTGCAGGGGTGATATGTCTGGTATATCATGCCCCTCTGCCTCTTAAGAAAATGCATCTTCTCCATCTGTGATACTGACAAAGCTGATTCAAGCCTTTATTTATAGAGTCATAAATAAATTGAATTGTTAAGTAAACACCACCTGTTTTATTGTAGTTTGCCATTAGTGTTAAAGGTTTGACAATTTATGCATGTAGTAAGCAATGATATCAACTAGGAAAAGAGGAAGCTCTTCTCTCAGGGGAAAACTCCTATCTCTCCCTGAATTCAACATGAATGTAAACAGAGTAAAAATTAATCTATAAATAAACCAAATGAACGCATATGCCACAATGCCTTTCACACCAGTTTTAATAATCATGATCAGTGTCATTTAGAAGCTGTTTTAAGAACCAGTTGAGGTAATTATCACTTGGCTTTGAATCCAACATTAGTACTAGAATTAGGAAATTGATCATTCTATCCCAGGTGCCAGGTGGCAAAACTTCTTTCCTCCCCAGGTTTTGATAAACCCCCAGGGCTTACTGCAGGAGACAGCCCGAGGTGCACAGTGATAAGCCTTGCTTTGCACTCTCCAGCTCTACAGGCAGCAATGTCAGAGGAGGGGAGATCAGCTAAAGCCAGTCATAGCAATCTGTGGCAATAACAACATGCCAGAACTCTTAAAGTGCTGTGAGGGCTGATTTTTCTCCTTCCACCTCTGCTTTTTCTGCTTCCCTGCTGTAGAAATGCACCAGCATTGCACTCTGCTGATAGACTTGAACCTTTCACATCTACATCTCCTAGAATGAGAGAAAGGCAGCTGGATTCATAGCACCTCATCTGCAGAGCTTTTGCTGCCCAAATGAAGAATAAACAGGTGAATTTGGTGAGTTTCTTGTTCTATTTAAATGTGTTGAAAAGAAGTAAGAGGGTTTTCTTAAAAGTTAATTTCAGATGTTGTGATTGCTCTTTCCTAAGTCTCTAGAGTGGTGTGGCTAGGAAACTCCGGAAATTTACTTTAATAGCTCATGCTGATCCTCTGAGATCAACTGCAGTAGAATGACTGCAAAGCTACAAATGCCTGAAAATATCACTCTTCTTGACTGATGCAGCATCAGGATACTAGAGACCTTGTATCATACAGCAATTAGCTCTTTATAGATTTGTTGCTCCAGAATGGGCAAACAAAGTGATGAATACAGAAAGGTTTCAAATGTCTTATATAAATGAGCACTGTCATGAACGGGAAAAATTAGTTCAAAACTGCTACCCAGTTTAATGTTATAGAACTGCATTAATTACTTCCCTATACTTTTAAATAATAGGAATGAAATAAACAAAAGTTACTTTTTCAGTTATGAAAGAATACTAGTGTCTTAACTTCTCTGATTGTTCTGATTGTTCAATGCTTAATTCTTGTACACAGAGTGCATATATAGAGTGCCTGTGTTTTGGTCTTTGTTACTTATAGAATTTATCTACTTTTTCAGCAGCATTTGTTATATGGGGTAGGAAGTTGATTAAATGACAGTTGGTTTCTGCACCCTGTTCTGGTACCAACATGCAAATGCATTTCTAGGGCTGATACTTAACTCTGTTGAGAACTTTGACCAACCGGAATTTGTTTTGGATGAGTGAGATGTTTTCATCGAGGGTTTTGATTGTTATTGCTTTGGACCTCACAGCTTATTAGACTAAAGAAACAAGGGTTTTCAGGTGCCGTAAAACTTTTTATGTTATTTGTGTGAAAAGAACGTAGAATTTTCTTGCTCTGTGAAATGAATTTTACACAGAACATGTTCTTCTGTAACTAAAACTGTACAAATAAAATAAATTTTCCCAAAGAAGGTTAATTTGGAAAGGTGCTCCAACTATGGTAAGTGATCTTACTGCTTCCTAAATTATTAACTGTGAAGTGAAATGTCTTGCTTCCTCTACTTTCCATATTATGACTTTGGTTTAGAGGCATTCTAAGTGAGGTAAGTGCTGAGAGCTGATGTCTGACAGCAGTGTTATGGGTGGGGACAGAAGGAGCTTCTTCAGAAAGAGTAGGGTTTGAGCAAGTTTAAAAACAAGCATTATATGGAACAGCCATGACAGCCCTCTGGCACAGAAGAGTGGGGACCTGAATTTTATTTTTGCAACTTTCTGTAAACATACAATTTGATTTATTGACAGCATTAAAACCTGTCTATAGATGGCTGGAAATTATAGCATTCTTATTATTGGGAGAATGGACAGATGAAATGTAAAATGGATTTTCTGTTACTATTCAGGTTAAGAGAAGAAATATTTTGAGATGCTAAATAGGCAGGTTTCTCTTGCTTGTGTGCAGCCTCAGAAGCAGAGATGCACAGGCTGTCATATTTTAAAGCATACCAAAGGAGATGAAGATATTCAGGAGTATTTCCCCAGCAAGTGAATAGCAAGGTCTAAAGATCTTGGTGTTTCTGAAAGATTCTTAAAAATACATGCTGTTTATGTTGTTAGTTATGCTAACTAAACTTGTATGGGGAAGAGGGCTTGGGGAGAAGTTAGGATTGGCATTTTGATTTGCCATTTCTGGATCCCAAACATAGTATGTTAAAATTATACATAAAGATTATTTTAGAGATCTTATTTTTATAACCCAGTGATAAAAATATATTTTTCTAATTCCACTCTCTTCATGCAATTAATGAATTGCATGAAAGTCACTAGCTTTTCATGAAGTTGTCTTGTAAAGGTCTGATATGCTTTTTGTATATTTTTATATTTCCTCTTTTAATGTAAAAAATTGCACATACTTAAGGTATCTTAACACCTGCTGATCTCAGTGTTCTCTGCAGCAGTCCTGTGACTGTTTTGTCACAAATGGTGAAGGGAATACATACATGGAGTACAGTACTGCTAAAACAATAAACATAAGTTCACTTGGGAACAAAATAATATTAAAGAAGAAGAAAAGTAAAACCCAATGTTGTCCAATATCAGGAATTTTTCTGAATGATTAGACTACTTTCAGAAAGACAACAGTATATTTTAAAATGGCTAGGAATGTAATTTGGAAGATATAATTTATAATAGAGATGAAAGGATTAATTGCTTGCAGGTTTTGTTTCTAGCCATTGAAAATGATACTTTAGCTGTGTGATTACATTCTTCCCTGCTTACATATCTTTATTACAAAAAGAGCAGTGTAGTCCTTACCTGTACTGCTGTATTTTTGACTTTTAGTAGTACTGTACTTTATTAGCATGAACAGTAGTGATCCTGTCTTCACATACACCCAAAAAAGTATTGAAAATTGTCATTGTTGTTTAAAGGAAGCATCTTGGAATAAGTCCTCTTAATGGTTGTAACAATATTTGGTTGAGGATATGATTCAAAAACTCCTGTTGTTGCACTCCTGTTTCCTCTTCTTCAAGAAACTGATATGTCAAGGTTGGCCAGGGAGGATCAGCTTGCCTAGGGTGGCTCTGGTAAAGATTTCCTGTGACTAGCACAAAAAGGAAAATGACCGGCTTTTCAGTATCATGTATCTTTAAAGTAGATTTCTGCTGCTTTGGTCTTTTTGAGTCTGCTTCTATTGGTGTCCTCCAGCTCCAGCCCATCCTGGGACTCATCGGCTCACAGGAGGGCCTTCAGAAAATCACCTAGAAAGGTATCTCAAGGAATACATTTTCAGTGCAGTCAGGCCCAAAACCATGTGCGAATTAGACATCACAACTTCTTCCATTCACAGATTTTAAAGGGATGGGTGCATCCCTGAGCAGTACCAGGTGGATCATTTTCTAGACTGTGGGCATAGCAGCCAATTTTCTTGCAGTGATTGTTAATACTGGCATTTTCCATACATCTGGTTATCGGCCTACTCCACTTTCTGACACTCTGCTCTGCTGGATGAAGGATTGCCTTTCTGCCTTTGGAGTGCTCATTGCTGCTGAGGTATGTTTCATGGATCTTCAGTTCATATGAGATCATATCTCACTGGAAAATAAGTGCTCTACCAACAAGCTGTAGGGGTGATATGCCAGTGTCTGGGTCAGCAGAAGTTTTGTCATGACTGAAAGCCAGCTGTGGTGATGTGTATGTGAGTGTGGTGTGAGAGTTGCTGGTTGTCTTGAGAAGCAGGTGTGAAGTTTTCATGGCATGCAACACCACTCCTCACTTTGCTATAAATGGCTGGTTACTGGATGGCACTCTTGCCTGAGAAACACTGTACTCACAAAATTACATCTAGAGTTACACTGACTGTGCTGATCATTAATTGTTTTTGTCTAATTGTTAATTTTCTTCGGTATGTATAGCACAGAGTCTCAGGGGAAAATATAAAATCTTAGGAAGACGCTGATCAGAAAGATAGAAGGGAAGCAGACTTTATGTGAAGCATCCGAATAGGTGTTTTGTCTGAAATACAGTGAGATGCCAGTGAGTTTTGGTTTCCGTTAAGTGGGACCTTTCCTTTAAAAGACAAGGTGCATGAAGGGTTTGAAATACATTTTGGGGACTGAATACATTCTATGGAATAAATGCATATTTGCTAGGTTTTTCTCATCAGCATCAAGTGAAAGGCAT
Organism: Passer domesticus; assembly: GCF_036417665.1. Lineage (NCBI taxonomy): Eukaryota > Metazoa > Chordata > Aves > Passeriformes > Passeridae > Passer > Passer domesticus. The sequence continues at coordinate 62,804,298 of NC_087512.1, forward strand.
CCTCTAACCATCATTTTAAATAGGGTGGGTTGTCTTGTGATAGCTGGCTACCCTACCATGATTTTAAATGTGCCATATGAACAGGATGACAGTGTCTTGTTGAAATGGAGACTGCATCCAGGCTTGAGGGTCACTCCAATATAGAGCCAATGCTTCCAGAGATGAAGTTTCAATGCTTTTTCTCTCTAAATAGATTTCTAGATCAGAGTATTTTCTAATGAGTTCAAAACTAAGGGTGGAAGCGATATCTAATGTGAATTATTCCTTTAGTTCTTCTCATATTGTTCTTCTTAATTTCTTATAGCAAAATTTTGGGAATTCCCACAAATACCGAAAAAGGTTATCACAAGGTAATGAAGCTGTTGTTTAATTATGCTGCCAGGCCTTTAATTTAATATCCTGGAGATGCTGCGACCTTCCTGGAGACAGGGGGTGTTGGCTGGTGATTGCAATTAGTTGCAATTAGTGTGCGAACTGCGAGCGGCTCGTCCTGAAGCCCCTTCTCACTCCGGGCGGCGGGACTGAGCCGGGATGAGGTCGGGTGTTCCTGATCCGGCTTTGCCCTCTGGTGGTACCCGCTTGAAAGATTCCCTGAGGTCGAGAGAGATAAAGCCTCTGAAGACCCTGAAAAGATCTGGGGAAACAGCAGGTGTGTATGATGAATGTAAAAGTACACTAAAAGAAGGAAAGGTCTCGCAGATATCAGTGCTGTGGATGCCAAGGAAGTCAGAGGCAGCATGGTTCAGTGCTCCTTCATAGAGGTAAGCCTAACCAAGGAGTTTTTCTGACATGCAGTTCCTCACTGCTCTGACCAATCCTGCGACATGACAAATACACACACTTGAAAAATATCACAAGTATTGTCTTATTGAAGCTCAGTTCCTTTCCTGATTATAAGGACACCCCGAAAAGACTGTCCTGTATCTTGTATTGAGAGAACTTTAGGGAACTGGGAACTTTAATGGGAGAATTCCTGTCCCCAGCCTTCAGAAAGCTCTGAGTAATTCTAACGGGTTTTCATGGAGTGGCCTTTCAAATGAAAGGCCATTTTAACTGGCAGGTGTTTCCAATGGGAGACAGCTTTTTATTTTTACAACTTGGGTGTTTTACGTGCTGGCAGTTCTGCATGTGTGTGAATAAAATTTCTGCTTCTCCTCTTGAAGAAAAAAATACCAATTATTTATAGCCTATACGGGAAAGGAATGCAAAATACTTATCTAAGAATACAATTGAGGTGTAAATCTGGTGTTTAACAGCAATCAGAATAAAGAATGTTGTGGTTTGAGGGGAATAACTGCCTTAGGCAATATTTAAAAAAAAGTGCACATTTTGATGTCTAGATGCAGCTTTGTTTAATGTTTTTGCTGGTTTTTTTCCTACCTTAAATTAGGAAACAAAGAGATTAATGCCTTTCAGGTAAAGGATGGATTTTTTTTCTCCTGAATAAATTTTTTTTTAGTCTTAGGGAAAAAGTTTGGAGCAGTTGTTATATCCAGTCATGTAAAAAAGCAATACAGAACCTCCCTTTTGATTATTTTTTTTTAGCAAGTACACACAGAAATTACCAGTAAAAAGAGAATCAATGTACTTACAGAGGACATGCAAATGTAGGTTTAATCACTGCAATAATTTTGTGGAAATTGCTACTAAGATATTACTAAAAATCTACAGCCTGGCACAAATAATGTATTTTGACCACAATAATCTATTTCACCACATTCTGAAACAGCCTGGTTATAAGATACAGGCCTTGCTTGGACATTGCTGTTACTGTATCCTGTGTCATGGTCTTTGAAAGGAAGAGCAATAAAATAATCCTTCCCATCATCTATATGACCACCCTTCATATACCTCCCTTCTTTAAAAATTTGTTTTCTCTTTTATGTTTGATCCTGACTTTAATTATTTAAGCCTTGCAAATCACTGAGCTGGAAATGGACAATACAGTATAGTTTTGTTATTCTGGCAGTATCTCATGACCTGGAACCAAGGATCCATACAGTCAGAAAATGGTGTCCTGAGAAAGATGTCAAAGCACTACTAAAAAGCCTAAAGCCAAAAAACTCTGGAAGGCATTCCCTTCACACTGATCAGCAGTTTTTTGTTTTTACACCAGAAATTATAAGATTCTGTGTACCCAAAATGATGCTGCCTATTTAATTGCAGCAGAGTTCTCAAGGTATTTTGTACGCATGGTAGAAAAAAGAATAAATTAAAACCTGAAATATATATATTTCTGAACCTTTTCATGTCAAATGAGATCTTTGTGCTCTCATCTTCAACTTTCCTATTTAGCAACAAAAGAAAAACTACTTCTCTTTTATCTCAGTGTAAAGGATCCAGATTGTTATGTTCCGATTTCAGCATTCAAATTTTTGATGCTCTCTTTTAGTCAATAGGGCTTCTTCTTGACACAACCATGCCTGCAAAGCCCTGAAATAAATAATTACCAGAGATATAACCTATATCACCAGAGTTGCTATATTGGATGGCATCTGTGTATTTGGGAAGAATCACTGGCATGCTTTAAAATGTACAAATTTCTTACATTCTTTCTTACATTTCTTTTAGTTTCTTACATTGAAATTCTGGACAAAAGCATGAATGCTTCTTTAAACAGTCTGTTCAAAACACACCAATTTTTTTTTTTAAAGAGAAATAAATTTGAAATGCTACTCTCTTTAAAAACGTGCTTTTTCTTCTTGTTGAAGATGAATAAGCAATGTACTTCTGATTCTTCTTCTTTCTCTTAAAATTTCATGTGTTTACGTGGCCATTTTTCTCCTTTAAAGGATAAAAGAATATAAAGATTATTAATAACTGCATGAATATAGGCTTTCAAAGCAGACAATAATTCTGGATTTCTAAAGTAATTTGGTAAGATTAACACATATTCTGTACTTTGGAGCACTAGTTTTGGTAGCTAATATTTATGCAATTCACTTCCAAACAAAAATATAAGCTGCTTCTAATTACTCTTTGGTATCACTTCAGTTTTCTTAGTAGGTGTCTTCTAAAACACTATTAACCATGGAGAGATTTGTGGATGCTTAAAAGGAAGACTTTCCAGGTTTAGTGTACAGCATCTAAAACCACATGAAAAGGATGAGAAATGGGTAATTGAGACAGCGTGGGAAGAAAATTAGGAGAGATGAAATAAAGAATTGAACTTGAAGTTAGTATCACATTTTTGTATTTTGCAGTTGGAGGGATTCAAAAGTTTAAATATGGTGAAAATTGTCTATGAGGAAAATGGCTTATGACCGACGCTTGAGTGGGTGTGGGCAGAATGGTGAGGAGGAGAGAAAATCAAGACAAATACTGAGACCTGCAAGACCCAGACAAACACTTTGGTAATTAGGATTTGGTTTGGAAAGCCAACCTCATTCTCTCCACTGCAAATACCTACACTCTTCTACCTACAAAATCCCTTGCCATTTCCTTTAGCCCCATTCTTCTTCCAGTTCTGCAGGTTACTCTACAAAATAGTGTAGGAACAGTGAATTCCCTAGCAGGATCACTTAAGCTTAGTGGTTATTTCCAGATCATGATTGAAGACATCATCCTGCATATTTTAACAACGTATCCAAACAAATAATTCTCACAGTTCCCTGCTACTGACAAACATTTGCTGAAGACTTGAGAAGAATCTTCTACCTCAGCTGTTTAATCACAAACAATTGTAAGTAGATGATGGGTTGGCATTTATACAGCATGTAATGGTACTCTTCTTTCTCAGAGAATCTGATTTAAACTGTTGTCAGCTTCCTAAATATCCTAATAGGTGTAAATCTTTTTGTCCTTATATGGTTCTTATTTTTTGTAGCTTTCCAGTTTATACCCTACCTCTAATAAAGGGTATTAAAAAATCTTGTCTTTGAAGGACTATCAATGAACCTTTGACTTCAGGATACTTTTGCTGATTTGAAATTTTAGTAATGCAAAATAGTCAAGTAAGCGACCTGGAAAAGACTTAGGCCTGTTATAAGCTGTATTCCTGTTTGAGATGGATTCAATCCTACATAAGACTACATGGATGACAATTTTGAGAACTTTATTTACAGTTCTGGGATAAAATGTCTTCTCCTTTTTTTCCTATAGAGAAAATGCTGACACAGAACTCAGTCACACTAACTAACTTAAATACTGTAAACTGTTTCTACTTCTGCATTTTTTTTTAATTTTATTTTTCATGTCATTATTATGCTCTTAAAGCCAATACTTTCCATTTGAAACCAAAGAGGAGTAGAACAGACTAGATTTTTAGTTTTTGTCACTTTAGAGTAGGGACAAAATTGTAACTGAGGAATATTCTACCAAGGAGTGGACAGCTTCACATATAGAGGTATGTGAAGCTGCTTGCCTGGCTGTTTTGGCTACATTGCCAAATTGCTTCCTGGTCTCTTCCAATCTGAATCTCTCCAAGTTCACTTTCATCCCAAAGCAGGTTAATAATTGTGTTACAGGTGCCCGAGGACCCAGCCGGTCTCATTTAGTTATTCTTCATAGCTGATCTCACACAGACATACATGATTAGAGCCTTCCCAAAATACACAATTTTTTAGCAAAATTTCTTAAGGAGTGTGATCACTAGAGAAGGGGTTGATCGGCTCAACACCACCAGTCATGTTTGGAGTATTTACTCTGCCCAGGCTAACATGTTTTGAATACCTCCTGTAACCCCTGGGAGAGCCCTGCTTGATGATCAGGAAACTGGTTTGAGCAGGGGGAAAGTCCTTCACCTTCTTTCAGAGTGTGTAGAGTTAGGTTTATAGGATGGAGGATGTCCACAGGTGGGCTCACTTCCTATATGAGTGTTTTTTTTAAAGATCCCTGTGCTCTCCTGATGATGCTTTATCCACAATTCCACTGTTCTCTGCCTCCTTATAGAGGTGCACATTCTTTTTTTCATGTTCTCTTTAATGTCCTGGTACAAACTGTTTTAGAATGAGGGAATGGAATTTGCCTCTAAAGCAGAAAATGTTCAGTGAAACAAAGCTGGCTCTTTCAAATATATGTGCCATGAAGAATCTTCACCTTACCTGTGATAAACTAAAAACCTGTCAGAAACAACACTGCCCTTAGCTCCATAAAATCCTTGTCACAGAGGGTCTGGCATACATTCTGATTTAGACACTAAAATTGATTTTGGAGCATTAAGCCTTTTGTGACTCACTAACCTATTAGACAAATCCCAGATGCATTAGAATAACTTTAAAAAAGCTAAGTTATTTCCTCTTCAGGTATAATGAAGATCTAAAAATAATAATTTTTTAAGTTTGTAAATTTCAGGAAAAGATAATTGGTTTTATTAATGTTAAAGATTCTGTGAAGTACATCAAATTGTGATGTGATATTAATGCATAAGGATGTGAGCATAGCTGTTTGCCTACAAAGTAGGCAGATGCTGGAATAACACTTGAATCTCCTTGGAATGGGCTAAAATCCAGTAATCAAAACAGAAGATGAGAAGTAAGCATATGGAGAGGCAACACATTATCCACTACTCTATGCTTTAATTAGAGCTAATTATTCAAAGTGGGACGTTTCAGCTGTGGTGTCATAATTCTACATCATAATAATCGTGGACATATTAAATTTGCTATTTTCTATGGCAGCATGTACTGTGATTTAAACTGCAAGCACCTAATTACTTGTAGGTAAGTAAAACACAATAAAATGAAGTGAAATGCTGTTAAGAGAATTTTTTTTTCTATGGACTGGGATTTTCTCTTATAACCTCTACAGTGATTGCAACTGTAAATAATGGCAAGAGGGTTTATTTAACTCTGTCCTTTAAATGTAAGAGGAAGAGACTTCCAGTCTTCATGTAATTTTCTGTGAAATTTGAATGAGATTTAAAAAAATTTAGTCAGAAATTCTCAGTCTCCATGCTGAAGAATGGTCTTGCAGGCAGATGGTTTTCCAACTTGTATTACCAAATAAAGTCTGGCTAAAAGAAGTTGCATATAAGCTCAATTTATATTGGCTGATGAAACATAAAGTACTTGCAGCTTTTCTAGCAAGGCTGGGTTTTGGGTTATTTTGGTTTGTTTTTTTTTTTGTCCAGAAATTTAGACATTTTCAAAACTGAGCATTTGGGAATTAAGTTTTCTTATAAATTGACACTAAGCATGTAATATATATTTCAGGCTTTCTGCCCTCCTGATGATGAATAACAGAATATAGTTGAGCAGTTGTTTCTTTTAGCTTTAAAACAAATGTGTCCTTCAAAAGTATTTACATAGCTTTCATTCTATCTGTTAAACTTTCCTGCATCCTTTGTGTTTGGGTGGGGCTTTTCCCCTCCCTTTTCTCCTTTTTGTCTTCCAATAGACAGCAGTAAGTTTGTCAATTGTGGTTAATAGAGCAATACTACAGCTGCATTTGGAGAGCCCAGGTGGGACCAACAATCTTGCAATAGTAATCAAATTTTCCTATTTCTGACATCTTAGTAGCAGAAGGAAGCAGCAGGTCATTCTTTCACATCAGAAATGGAGAAAAGTGAAAATGTTTGTTTCGATTTTGACTTTTGAAATGGCAGAAGCAGATGTTAAGGAGAAAGGTCTTCCATCTTTTTCCCTACTCCCACCCGAATACAAGGGAGTCTTCAACCCCCAACCCAAAGCACATGGTGTCTTACGTGGGATGTTGAATCAGGGCTAGTGCATGAACATGGCTTGCTGATTGATTACTAGGAGTAGAGAGGATGAGTATCATGAAAACAGCAATCCTACAGAGGTTGGAGGGAGGTCAGAGCATCAGTGGATTAATCTACAGATATACATCTGTAGAACTTGGTGTAGATAGGGGTTTGTACAGAGGCATCTGTTTCATTAGCTATTATGATAACCATTACCAGTTTAATATTACACGACTATGGGTTGTTTTCTGTGAAATCACCAAAGAACTCTTATATCACTATATGTTATCACTAAGATTGTTAAATATACCACAAAAAATATTATTTCCTAGGTGGTGGTTGTTGGAGGTTAGGCATACTAATTGCTAACATTAAGACAGAAGTAGAAACTAAGTCAAAGTGCACTTTCCTAACTGAGCTGCATGCTGTTATTTGGAGAAGTTTTCAGCCTGCAAGTACTCATTCCCCACCCTCAGTGTGAGCTGCCTCATCCTTCTGCAGCAGGTTCAGAGGGGGGCCACAAAGATGATTAAAAAAATGGAGCATCTCTCCTGTGAGGAAAAGCTGAGGGAATTGGGATTGTTCAGCCGGCAGGAAAGATAGTACAGGGGAGACCTTGTTGTGGCCTTCCAGTATTTTTAGGGAGCCTTTAAGAAGGATGGGAACAAATGTTTCAGTGGGGCCTGTTGGACTGGGACAAGGGGAAATGTTTTTTACCTGAAAAGACAGTTAATTTGGACCATTATAAGGAGTAAGTTTTCTACAATGAGGGTGGTGAAAAACTGGCACATATTGCCTAGAGATGTGGTGAGTGCTGTATCCCTGGAAACTCTCAAGATCAGGTTGAACAAGGCTCTGAACCACTTGATCTACTTAAAGATGTTCCTGCTAATTGGAGGGGCTTTTGACTAGAAGGCTTTTGAAGGCCCCTTCCAATCCAAACTATTCTATGATTCCATGGCCCACCAGCTAAGAGCACTGGCGTAGCAGAGCATCACCTCGTCACCCTTCACCTTGCTGAAGGCAACAGGGCTGAGCAGAAAAGTCATAACAGACAGCTTCACACTTTCACATAATAGACCTGGCTTTATCATTTTCTCCCTGAGGGAGACAAACCTTTGAGGAACAAGTAAGGGAAGCTTGATTTTGCCTTGCTGCAATTTCATACACTCAGAATTGGAAATGAGGAGGCGAAAGGCTGTGGGGGCTCCACCTGTCCTCCTTTCCTCTCCCTTCTTTGCTCTTTAGAGCCCAAACTTTGTAGAAGAAGTGGGGAACAGAAAACAGTTGAAGAAATAGTTGTCACATACCTTTCTGTAAACTCTGGGTATTCTCAGGAACCTCTTGCTAAAAAAATATGTATGAAGTGAGTTCATTATAATCACAGGATCATGTAGGCCAAGTTCTAAAGAGTGTCCAGTAGCTAATGACCCTTTTGTCAAATATGTCATGTTGTTTACTTGTGTCATACTTAGGCTGTGCAGGCTCCCTGCTCCTGCTCTTGTTAGGATGATATATCATTAATATAACTCTTTTTATGCTTCTATTTCTTTCTTCTGAATACTGACCATTTGCCACTGATTGGAAGTAAAGGGGAGATGTATTCACATATCCACTGATACATATTTCCTGCATCATTATTCTATTTGCTAGCATCAGTTCTTTTTGTTTTTTAATGATCTGACTCATTGTTTACTTTCCATGCACCTTTGCTTAGGAAAAAACTTTTTAGGTCTTCCTTACTTAGGAATAAACATTGTGGTCTTAGGAAGAAACATATGCTGTAGCATTTCTTAGATCAAATATTTCTTGTAACTTCCCACACAGATTTTAACCTGCTAATCAAAATAGTGAATTAGCAGAGTTCCCTTTACTTTTTCCAGAAGAATTGAGGAAAGGGTGAAAGAGTGTCCTCTGGCATGGATAAAAGGAAGAACTCATGCTTATGAAAGTAGATATCAGGTTGACAGAGGTTTTCATTTACTTTCATATTTTAGGAATTAGAGAGACAATCAGTGCTATAACAGAAATGGGTTATCTGAGCCCACAAATGTTGGTGTGGCCCTCTAGAATAATGTACTGTCCTGCTGACACTATAACACAGCACTGAAGCTCAAAGTACCTGTCTACGTACACCATACATCATAGCCCTCCCCACTTTTGGTGTTTCGAGTCAGAGAGCCGATCCTGTCATTTGTGTCTCCATAACTGCTGTCAGGCATCTGAGCCCTGTTAATTGTCAGCCAGCCTGTGCTTGCAGGCAGTAGGATGTGTCCCTTGTGGGCTAAGCCCACATTAAGAGGGTAAAGATAAATCAAACTGATGTACACTTACCATGTCCTGTAGCTGAAAATACAGGCACTCAGAACAAGCCAGCTTCATGAACCATGGATAAGAGACCACATGCTGAAATTCAGCATAAGAATGTGCCCCAAGGATGCAAACTGGAACACATTTTATTGACTCCCTTTCACAGTGAATTCTGGTTTCTGCTGCTGCAGTCACTTTTGAAAGACATGGAATCATTAAAATCCTGTTTGGAAAAAAAAAAAAAAAGCAGCGGACTTCTCCCATGCAAACCTATAGGCATATTGCATTCTTCTACTCTCCTACTTGAATAGCAACTCCTACTTGGTGTATTGCACTATTCTACTCTCCTACAAGTAATGCTTTGCTGTTCAGTGAAATAGCTAGTAAACTAAAACAATAATTTTGCCTTTTTGCCCAAAGTCATTAGCTATGACTCCCCTTTATGTACTGTATCACTGTTAATGGCCAGTTAACTGTATCCTTCCCTTCTTCTCTGTGTTCTGAGTAAAAGGAAATAACAGCTCTGCAATTAAAGGAAATAGCAGCTCTGGTACATTATGTCATAATGTACCAGATTTATTTCCACTGACATTTAATTCTCATGTCTTTCTAAAGCTCTTTTAAGCTAACTGTTGCATGTGATTCAACTACAACTGCAATTTTTACTCTGTTACAACAAAAACCTTTTAAACTCTTTGCTACATTGTTTTGCTTCTACACTAATTGTTAAAGTAGTCACGTTTGACTTGCATTTAGGGTTAAGCGGCCAGCTGCACAATTTTCTTTTTAGTCTTTCATGAGTTTTAAGATAGGCCTCACTTACTGTCTGCCTGAGATTAATCTGTGCTGTAGGTCAAGAAAATATGATTGTATGCAGTTGCTATGATAACCATCTTACTGATGAAAAGGACCAGGGGGTGGGTGGGGGAGGAGAGGTCATACCAACTCAGAGCTCATCTCTTTGGATGAATGGACTCTTCAGGTTTGGATTTGCTCAGATACTTCAATTATTTAATTGTTTGTAGTCTAATCAATTTTAATATCATGAGACAAGTGAACCTATATTTTGCAATATCCTTTATTTTTTTATGTCTATGAGGGAAAATTATATTTGTAAACTCATACAGCTGCTGCTCAGTTAGCCCAGATATATCTTTTTCAGCCCTTTTTTTTTTTCCCTGAAACATACTTGCTGGTGAGTCTTATGCACAAACATGAGGAAAAAAGTTTACCAGAAGGCCATTAAATATTTGGTGTCTTTAGTATGGAAAGATAAACTCTAAAAACAGCTGATTTGGAAAGGGAGGAGCCTGAAAAAGTTTCATTCATATGAATGCTGATCCAGGTGTAAATGTCCCCTACAGGATGTGACCCAAAGAGTGCAGCCAACAGTCTGCAACCTCTGTGAAAAAATGTTTGTCTCAACCAGGAGGTATCAAAGCAGACAGAGTGGATACTTTTCCTTAAAAGTAGACTGTGGCAACTGGCACTCTCATTATGTATTTTCCTGAGAATGCTAAGGGAGTTTCTTAGATAAATGTAGTGATACTGAGGTTCTTAGTCATATTGAGTCATGCTGTTATCTTGCCTTTGTGTTCATTGGTGGATAAAAGCTCTTAGTTTCTGTCAAGAAGGGTTGCTGTCCTCCAGCCTCCAAACTTGGATGAGAAGTATGGAGGACACTGGTGACATGTTACTCTCCTCTTTAAATCAAGAATAGATGAGATTTATTTCATTCACTTTTTTGTTTTTGGCCTTGCAAGTAATGACAGAGACCTCACTAGAGCACAGCATTAAGTATAAAAAAGAGAGGGGGATAAAAAGATGAAATTGAGATATTTTTTGTTCTGTGTGTGTAAAACAGTGTATGAAAAAAGTATTAAACAAAAACAAAAATACTGGAGCTGTGCTGAAGGATTCCAAATGAGAAGTGTGTTAAATTAGAGTAGCTCAGTCAGTGCAAAACAATTCCCATGTTGACTGCTATTTAAGCCTGGCCTAAACAGCTCTCCATTTGAGGCCCATTCTCACCATTCTAGTGAATGCCCCTTGCTGATGTCAGTCAGACTTTGTGCTGTCACTGGAGGCTTTAACTTCACCCTGATGCAGAAATGAATGTCCTGCAGTGGAGAATTCCTGTGAGCACAGCAAGATAGGACAAGAGGAGAGATGAGGCATAGAAGTCTCATGAATTGCTCTTGTGGACAGTGTGTTCTATGTCATTTCACAATAAGTCCCAGAGCTTTTAAGCAATAAAATACATCTCTGTAATGACCTACTTTCCAGAGATACAAATTGGGGCAGGGGCGAGGGGGGATGTCCTTCTCTGCTCTTCAGCAAGAGATTGCAGGAACCATCCCTTTTATTAAATTTACTGAACTTACTGAAAACAGAATCTGTAAGTTACTCAAACTAAAAACCACAATATAGTGCCCTCTACTGAGGCATTTCACCTCTAAAGAGTTTTTGGGAAAGCTGTGGGAAGTTTTCACATTTACCAGGGCTAGCTGGTAATCGTAGCAGCTACACTGCTTCATTTTGTGCCAGATAACAGGCTCAGCAGAAGAAACATAGCACAAGTCATCAGAGCTGGATTATTTTCACCACTTGATTTTCAGCTCTGAGCCTAAAAATGCCAGTATGTATGCAATTTTTGTTTCATTAAGTTCTTTTAATGATTCATTCCTTTCTCCTTCTACAGCTGTAGGAAGGATAATCTGAGTTAGAAACATTAAAAAATAAGCAGGCAGGACTCTAACGGGAATTGATCTGTGTAAACACAATGGAAAACCATAATGTATTAGTTGTGTGAGTCTTTGCATGGGTGATTATGCTATACAGAACACTCTCATCTATTATCCTTTTGCATGTCTGTGTTACCTTTTTTTTCATTTTGGACTGAAGTCACTAAATTGTCTTCCTCATGCTTTATTGCTAAAGTTAATTTTCTCCTAAATTAATAAATAGAAATGAAAAGGGTGTGTTTGTTGTAGAAGAAGGAAGGAAGAATGCAACCATCTTGAAATTAATAAAAAAGCTCTTAAATCTTTAAACTGTGAGTGGCTGGTGCTTCACCCCCACATACCTCCTGCACACTGAACATCTGTATAAGACATCTGGATATTTGTCAGTTTTGAAATATCTTTGCCTGCACATCAAACATGGGCTCAGATGTGTTCTGGTACATATCATGTTCTCCAGTACTATCAGTAACAGAGAAACATCCTATAACATCTAATTATAGAAGGCTTAAATTTTTTGTATTTTTTACATGTCTTTCAATTTCAACCAAATTTACATAATTTTTGAAAATGTTCTGTATTACTAAGTCACCTTCAACTACTAGCAAAAAACATGCTGAGTACAGAGTTTTTTGCATTACTCTTTCAGCATTATAATGTATGGCAGACGTTTTGTAGTCTGTTTGAATGAAGTATCTTAATGTTCAACATAACCACACCTTTAACGTTGCTTCTTGTGAAATGGCGGACTCGATTCTTGTTTATTTTATTGAAGAATGTATTCCTTTTTTCCTCTCCCTCTCCTGTTTTTACTCTAGTTTAACTCTTAATGGGTTTCTAAGAAAAACCTCTTAAAAACTCTTTCCTTCTTCAAAACATGATCATAAATAAGAATTTTGGTGTTAACAGTTTAGATTTTTTTTCTTTAACTTACAATATGTAGTGGGAGACATTAAATTAAGAAAATATTGCTGGACTGTAGTTTTTACATTAAACGAAATATGCAGTGTTTTCTACATTGGCAAAGAACTTAGGAAGCAAGTTTTCAAATAAATCTAGGATAAATTCTCCTGAAATTTAGTCTAGAAGCATGTCAAAAGTTGTTGATTTATTATTATAATATGTCTAAATTAGATTTTAAAATTATTATTTCTAGAAGTTACATATATGCATATTTTTTAAACAGCTTAACATTTCTGGATACTGAATCTGTTGCAACAACAGAACCAGTAGGCATAAAACCAATGTATTTGAATGACTTTATTTTCCTTACGTATATAGAAAAAAAATGTGTTCACAATAGGTAGCTTAGGTTTCTGTGTGTTTGGTGGTTTTTTTACCTTCTGAGTGCTACCATTACGTCCCAAAACTGCTCAGCTACAGAGTCATAAATAGATGTTATTCATAACAAGAGCAGGTGGCTAATTAAAAAGATACTGTAGAAGGTGTTAGGAAGTTTTGCAAACCAGTGTTAATTTTTTTGCGTGGTGTCAAATAAAAGCATAATTGTATTTGTAAAATTTTATTTGTATTGGGCAGAATTATTCAATAAAACTAAAAGTAGCTTTATCACCTCTGATTAATGGATTTTCAAAAATAAGTTCTGCTATATGGATTCCAATGTCAGTGCAATCTGGCATGGCTTAATCATGGCTTCACTACAAGCTCTCCTCTGTATTTTGACAGGAGATTTCAGGAATCAATCCCAATATTTCCCCCCAGTCTCTATAATTGCCATGGAATGGTGGACATGTAGGGCTATTACTCTAGCAGCAATGCAGAGTTAGCCATCACTTCCTCTGATTCTCACTTTTATCTGATGAGAAGTATGTACACAATCATTTTGACAGTGAATAATTTCAGAAACACCAAATATCCCTTAAAGAACAAATACCCATTTCACTTCCCTTTTTTATAGGATGGGAATTCTGGGGTGTGCAAGACCCCTTGAAGCCTGAAAAACATCTCTTTCCTCACTCCTCTGCACCATGTATTTACGACAGCTCCTCCCTGGCATACCACTCTTCTCCTTACCTCATGTAAAATTCTTTTGGCTTGTCTTCTTTTTTCATGTGGTTTATCTTCCTTTCTTTCATCTCCCCATCTTCTCCCTCATGGCCCCAAGCTCTCTATTTTCTTAATAAACTAAGCTAAAATAGTACTGTCTCCCCGAATTCTGTCACACACCCTCCATCACCTCCCCTCCCTTCTTATTTCAGAAGATATAATACAAGATTAGACCTAAAAGAAGTCAGCCTCAGTGCAATACCCTTAAATTATCAGTACTGTTTATAACATCTGAATGTTTAAAATAACTGCTCCTAAGATGCTACTGGTGCTGGGATTTTTTAATTTTATTTTATTTTTTAAGAATAACCTAATTAATGAATTTTGTTTTCTGCTTTTTGCATTCTGGCACACTCTGGAAGAAAACTCTCACAATGTACATTTAAAGCTCCATACCTGTAAAACAATGAATTGCTCCTTTTTGTTTCACCCTCTACCAGAAGCTCTTGTTCCAGATTTATTTTATGGAAATTGAACCAGATCCTTACATTCACACAAACTGTTCATTTTAAACACTAAAATTCCTTGGCAGAGTGAGGTTAAGTTTTAACCAAAATTAAAGATTACCCTATTTGTAGACTTTGAAGGGGAGGACTGTGGCACAGATTCTGTCTTCTCTATCCTTTTTGTTCCAGCCCAGGTCATGATGTGGCTACAGGGAATTTTAGACTCCAAGTTTTTTTCTCGCTTTCAAACAATCTCCAGTATCCATGCATACATTTTGCGGAAAAGTAGTACAAGGGAACACAGCATGAAATATTTTGGACAGAAAAGGTGATACTTGTTTATGAAATCTTTAGGCAAGCTGGTTTTATGTATTCACACTTTTTCTGTCATGGTCTTCATGCACTCACTCTTTTACATGCACACACACCTACACAAATGCACGTACTTGCAAGCACCAAGATGTGTGTGTTCCAAGGGAACATGCAGGTGTTTCCATTTATACCTACTGCATTCATACAACAACTTTAATATTTCTGTAAAAAATCTACAGTATCAAATAATGAAGTATTTGGGGAAAAAAATCTGGAAAACTTTGCTTTTTTTTCTTTCTGCTGTACAGACTATGTCATAAGGAGAGGTAAAAAAGTGAATCACCTGTATTTTAATGTAACACATATCTCTGCTCTAAGATCATAGTGACTGTCACTTGAGTAGAAAAAAGGCTAGGTGATAGCAAACATTCTCCTCTGAATATAACTCATCCGTATTTTTGAGTATGTGATCATATTAAAAGACACAGAAGTCCCAAATATGGGAGAGAATTAAGCTGCTAAAAGAACATCAGTACCATGGTAACTATTATTTCCAGAATTCACAAGTTACAACTGGAGTTAAAAAGATATCTGCCACTAATTATGGAAGATTCTTTGTATGGGCTAATGAAATAAAGTCCAAGAAATCAATTTTTAAATTTTTTTAACCCAGTCATTAAAAAATTTCAGTCTTTATGCTTAAGACTAAAATACACTTTATTTTTCCCTACATTGAAAGACCAACAACTTTTTCTTGCAGTGTAACATTTACTAGTTTAAGGTTTATAGTTAGATCATTAATTAGAAACAGCCCCAATAGGCTCTTTCTTGGCTTTGAAGGGTGCATAAAGTAATGCTTTTTTCTACTCATTATTTAAATTCCTCCAAAGTGCTATAATCAAAGGAATGAATACAATAGAGTAGTGTTAGTGGGTTTATTTTGCAAAAGTTTGCAAAGGTTCAAGTGCTAATCTGCTTAAATATGTATGTAGCTCCAGAGGTAAACTTACTAATGCAGAGCAAGTAATTATTGTATTCAGGGTTTGTGTCTAATAACACTTGGACTGAATACAATGTCTAAGATCAGGCTTCTCATCTAAAACACTGGTGATATGAAAATCAAACATTGAATAGCTGGCACATTAGTACTCCATGTAGCAGTACTTGCACATTCAGCAGTACTTCATGAAACTCCAATAAAAATCACTAGCAGTTCTACTGGCTGTAGGTCCCAGTGCTTTTTGGGCCAAGACCTTCATTTTATTTGAAAGAAAATGTTATGACAATCAACTCAATAAAAGTCAAAATCTTTATGTATGTGAATAATAACTGAACTGTTAAACTTCCATCTGCCAGGTGTCAGAAGTAAGAATAACATTAAAAGATTGTGAATTTCCTCTTATATAGACTTAACAGCTAATAGGGGTTGGATCGTTTCAATATTGTTCCTGTTCATCTCTTCTGCAAAGAATGGTGTTTGGTAGCCCTTTGAATCAGTTCTGTGGTCACTGCCATTCCAGCTGGGCATTAAGTCTGGCAGAGTGTCTAGGAGAATGAAGGCAAGCCTACAGCAATAAAGATTATGGTGTGGTTATTTACAAAGGGGAATGAATAACTTTTCCAGGTGAGATAAACCAGTTCTATTTATCAGAAAAATACACACCCCATTCAAGCTTGGGAACTGTCAGTATTGGAAGGTTTTCTGTGTGAAGGGGCATTGAGGTGGCACATACTAGGAATTCTCTTTTAGACATAAAGAAAAGTGAGGAAAAAATTGCTTATGTTAACCTTCAAGATTTCCAGAACTTTTGAAATGAATATCTCTACTCCTTCCTTAAAAAATTGAAAGAGCATTGCAGGGGTCAGAGAACTTCTGTGCACTGTACAGGAAAATCTGAAAGAATAATCAAAATATATTGTCCCTCTCTCTTTTCCTAGAAGCTTTACTTCCTTACTTGCAGATATTTTTATGAATTGTGTAGTGCTCTGCTATTCAACCATTTGTATGACAGATTTCTACAGGGGGAACAGAGCAGTGAACCAGTTATGATTTGGGGCATTAATAGTCTAAAAGGAAAAGGCAAATGCAAAATCAGAGAAAAGACCCAGCCTTAAATAGACTAACCTGGCACTACTTCTGTTCCCCTTGGCATTTAGTGTTTTGCCCCTGACAGCCAACTATATAGTCATCAAAGATCTCTTACAATTTGATTCACAATTAATTCAGCAATCCAAAATTATCACAGAGTGGACTTCAGCATTACCACACATTTAGGCTAGTGTGTCCCAAAGCTTTGCATATATTAACAAAAATATAATTACAAGAGTGGGGTTCAAAAAAAAAGGGATAAATATGCACAGGTACATCTTTGTTTGCTTTTTTTTTTTTAATTGAGAGGAATTAATTCAAAGACAGAGTGTAAGGATGAAAACTACTCCTCACAGTTGCAGATGTTTTTCTCCATGTTGGTCACATGGCAAACTAATACACCTGGGGTTTTTAGGCAAAAATATGGGGTGACTGATTTATATGCTGAGGAAACCCACTCAGTTTTCAAATACTGACCTGGGTTTTCAAAGCCAAGGAATAGTACTAAGATTAATCTCAGCATTGTGCCTTACTTAGTGACTGAAGGATTAAATACTGTGGACTCATATTCACACAAACGTGTTGTTTAAGGCTACGCTCATCATTCAGGTGGCTGGTGAAAGCATGATTTATTATAATGACTGTGTAAAGATAAACTTTAGTTCTTAAAGAAAGTGTCATTTTTAGAACTATAACATCAATGCAGGGTGACCCTAATGTGGGAATAACATGCAATAACTCCATGATTCAGAAGGCTGACTAATGGCTTCATTAAGCTATACTATACTACATACTATACTATACTAAACTCTATACTACTAAAGAAAAACTGATGACCCTTTCAGACAGTCACAACACAGCTTTGACCTAATTGGTCAATCAATCCAAACAACCATCACCAGACTCCAATCAACAAATGATTCTTTGGTAAACAATCTCCATAACACATTCCACATGTGCCAAACAACAGGAGCAGTGAATAGAGGTAAGAATTGTTTTCATTCCCTTCTCTGAGCTTTCTCACTGCCTTCCCCAAGAAAAATCCTAGAAGAGAGAATTATGTCTCTCTCTCTGTTCAGAAAATGTGAATACCACAATAACTCTCCTTATTCTCTTGAAGTTTTAAATTGGTGAAGAAAAATTACTGACATTTGTATCTAATAATTTAGCCCAACCAGAGGTCACCAGTGTGACCTTTAAGGTGCCTTCCAACTCAGATAATTCTGTGATTTGATGACTTGCTACATTGACTTTTTTACTTGTCTCTATTAACTGATATTTGCATATTTTAAACAAAACCACAAATATTGTGAAGATATTGGGTGCACCTTGATATTTTTGTCTTAGGCAAGATGCCTAAGAGTAACACTGCTTCCATACACATCCGAACTCTAAAGGCCCCTCACTTGAAGGCAGAATGAGCATCTGTAATGGCACAAAAATTGTTCACTTCTTGGGTTACAAGCAAGTTTTATGGTCTAAGCATAAATATGTTGTGTCATCAAATGCTGTACTACCAAGTGCCAAATGTGTCTTGAAATGAATATTCAATTTAATGTTTATGTAAAAATAAGCTAAAATCCAAGCTGAGCAATTCTTTGTTTTGTTCTGAATTTGTTGCCTGTTTTTTTGCATAATGAATGACAGCCCAAAATACTGTGGACTTTTTGTTCATGATGTCTGCTCACTTTCTAAGGTATTTCAAATGTTTCTCACAATGTTGTAGTGGAGACTGTGAACTTTTGTTGTGAACAGATGGGAGAAAGAAAAACTCAGTGTAATTAAAACTTAAATGTTGAAAGTTTGATCTTGCAGCCTCTACTCAAAATGAGTTCCCTGTGTAAGGAGTTCAGCTTGAATAAACACCACACTAAAGGCTTCTAAGAAACCATAAAAATTTTCCCATTGTTTGTCCTTTCATGCTTCAATGAGGTGACCAGGCATAATTTGGAAAAAGAAGTTATTAATCACCAATGTTCTATACTGCTTCTTCCAGTGGTGACCCAGAAAACAATCTATCTGTTCTCAGTGTCAAGGGTGCCTAAACACTGCAAGGCAAGAATGAACAAGTGGCTGAGACATTAGAGGCAATTTAAAAAATAGACATTAATAATACCTGATTCAGTTTTCAAGTTACTGTGACACACCAGAGGTCACTTCAATGTTATTTTCCAGAAATAAATTGGCAACAGTGCTTTTCTATTTAGTCCATTATCCTATGATGATGACTCAGATAAACATAAAAATACAAAGTTCATTTTCTAGTGATCTGGTAGCATAAAGCTCTACCTCCACATCTTTCAGATTGAATGGAAAAAAATAAACTAAAAAACCCCAACATTTTCATCCAGTGCTTGGGCTGTTTGTAACAAGAAGCCTATTCCTGTTTAGTTCATAACTTTTTTTTTTCTGTGAATATGTGAATGATACAAACAACAGTTAACTTCAAAGGTTTCACCTATAACCTTCAAAACCTAGAGACTGCTATTGATTTGTGCTTTAGAAAATAAATTGTACTATGGTAATCTCCAAAAATTTCAATAGAAATAGCTTTATGACCTAAAATGTGGAATTTGAGACATTTTCATGGCACATTCAGACTATCAATTCTAGGTGAGTTTCAAGGATGATTTTGTTGTCTGACTTTCAGAAAAGTGTATGATCACCTTCAGTCTTTGTGCAAGCAAGTTATGACTTGTTACTCCTTTCAAAATCAAATTTGTATTTTGTTGGGGTCTTGCCAATCTCAGAACATTCTTTCATTGAACTAAAGAATACTTTTATTAGTATCCACCAAAAAAGTATTCGTATAGGATTTATCTGTCTCTCTACAATATTGTAAGGTATAAACAAATAAGAAAAACACTTGTGTTAGTTAGAAAATAAGAACAGTATGCAGCAACTCTGGTACAAAACTTCTAAATACAACTCTTGCCAGCTTTTGATTTCAGTGTTTTTAACTTCCTTAATCAAAATTCTGTAAATTGAAGAATAGAAAAAAGGTCTTCCACAGTGCAGGTTATAAAAAGCAGAGGTGTATGATCCACTCCTAGCAGTAGACACATGAAAGAAATTATAACATTTTTCCCATTTTAAGGGAAGTGAATAGTTGACAGCAGCTCTTCCTGTACTAGTAGAAAATTTTGAGAGGAATTTGTTTACTAAAAAAAAAGTTTGGCAGAGTACTTGGCCTTTGAAAAATGTATATTTTATATTATGATCAACACTTTGAAAAGGAACCTCATGAGCTTGAGGCAAAAGCAGAAGTACTTTCAAGCCCAAAAATAAGTTGTCTGTGCCCTACAACGTCATAGCAATGGCAAACTTGCAAAGATGACAGTCCCGCAGAAGACTCTCAGTAACAGCTCTGGCAGCACCATGCTGCTGTGACAGCAAACTGAGTACACCTAAAGCAGATATACATACAAATAAATTCTTCAATAACAGGAAGTGGGCATCAAAAACTGTTCTCAGAAACACGGCAAGGAATAGCACGTTTTACATGGTGCTTGTGACTGCTTTTCTGTTTCTTGTACCATAATTATGAAATATCCACAAGGCCTTCATTCACAGGCCTTTCCTCAAGACATTCTTGCCAGACCCAACAGCAGCTGGGCATCAGCTTTCCTGATGTCACCACTTTGTGTTAGAAGATGCTAGGATCTCTGTATTCCTCCCAGGCATCCTGTCACTGCCTTTACCTTCTGTACGCTTTTCTTTACATCTGTGTTTTGCCCTTATCTTCTTGCCCTAATTTCCATGCAGGCCTGCCTCCTGGTGTTTTCTTGAATTCCTGAATTTCTTGCTCATCAGGATGGACTGCTCTGGAGCGTGGGAAAGGAGACCCTTTCCCTGCTTCCTTCAGTAACAGTCAACTCTCTTGCTAACCCCTTCTAACTTCAGGTGCTTGTGTTACAGGACTCTTTCAAGCAGATTCATGAAGAGGCCAATGTCTGCTCATGCCTGGATGTAGTGTGCCTCCAGCAGACATTGGGGTGGTTGAACATCCCCCATGAGCACCAGGACCGAAAAATGTGAGGTTACTTCCTGCTCTTTGCAGAGAGTCTCATCCATATGACTGACGAGACTGGGAGCATGAAGTTCTCTAGTCTCAAGGACAGAGACTACAGGGAGTCTGAATTTCTGCCCCTGACTGCTGAATGGGAAGGTGTAGAGAAGACAGAGCCAGGCTGTCCCTGAAATTGTTTGGTGAAGGAACAAGTGGAAACACATAAATGTTTGAACATGAGAAATTCCAGTTAGGTGTAATAGAAAGCTTTTTGACTGAGACCATGCTTAAGCACTGAAACATTGTCTAGAGGAGCAATGAAATCTTCAGTTCTGGGTTTTTTCAGGACCTGATTGGACAAAGCCCTGAGCAAACTGATGTACACAAACCTACTTTAGGGAGAGGCTTGGACTAGGTGACCTTCAGTGGCCCCCTCCAGCATAAATCACCCTATAACTTTTGTCTTGTAAACGGAACGTGAAAAGAAAGTTTTTCACCAGTCTTGAATGACTGCTTCCAAGTCTCTCAGTAGTTCAAACTGTTCCAAACACTTCAGTGGGTCTTGGACTCTGCTCAGTTAGAAGACCTAAATCAGACAAATGTCACCACCCTGTCACCACCTGTTGACATGCCTTCATGTAGTTCTTGATAAATATTTGAACATACTAATGAATGACTGTGAAGAATAAGTTTGTAGGTGGAATGAGAAGGGCTGAAATGACAATATCAGGCAACTGGATCCATAACATGCAGTCATGTCCTTATCTGCCAGGAATGAAAATACTTTCTTGCCAGGTATACAGTGTATTGATAAAGACCATAACAGCAGCATTCAGAAGCATGTGTGGAACAGCTTTGTGGTGTGTCTAATACATACGTGTGTAAGAATATGTGTAATGGTGTTGGAAAACAATCCTGTGAAGTGGTCATTAAGCAAACACATTGCACTAAAAGTTGACAGGTCAGATAAAAAGTTGAAACTTTTGACAATTTATATAAAAGCTGCCTGGAACTTAGATTGTCAGATTCAGTCTAATCATGGACAGAAGTAAGAAGAAGGAAGATGTTATCTGTGCTAAAGATTTAATCCTAACATCAGAGGAAAAAAATATATATTTCTTGTCTGTTGATGTGTGAATTGCTTTTTACAAAATGTGTCTTTCTGATGCTATTCAAATGATCTGTGCTGTATATTAGATTTACTGAAGTTTAATTGCTTTTGGCTATGATTTTGCTCTATTTCAGTTTGAAGTTTGCATCTTATTTTAAATAGCTTTTCTATTTTTTACTGGGTTTGGTATATTTGTTTTAAATAGGAACATTTTTTGCTTTTCTCATATTTTACATGGTACTGTGAGCTGAATTAGTAGTATAGTGTTGTCTGTGTAGGTAAAGAGATGAAGGCAGCATCCTTCATATTCCAGCTGGCAAAGTGTTAAACAAGACTAGGGACAAATCAGTAACACAAACATGTTTTTATCCTGTCCTTCAATTCTTTTGATTTCTTGAGATTTCTGTTCCCCATTGTCCCAACAAGAATCCATAAGAGCATGTTTTCTGAGTTGTATATAATTTGACTTTTTAACCTACTTACAAATTTTTGTGAGATTTGAAAATCACTAGATTCCTCTAAAGAATATTTTAAGGAAAACATGGGATTTGGGAAATTTGACAGTTACTACTAAGAGATAGAGAAGACATCAGATAAATTAATCTATAGATTAATCCATTAATGTATTAAATTTTTAAAATCACCATTAAAGTGATATAGCTAATTAACACAATCAGCAAAGCTGACAAAATGCTGATGTGCCTCAGAGAGGAATAAATGAAGATAAATCATTCATGACAATAATTCACCCAAATGAAGTAACTTGCTATTCTAGGTATTGGAAAAACAGATCCTCCCAATAATGCCTGTCTCCACCAAATGGAAGTCTGCAGTGACTAGGGGTTGCACAGCATTAGACTACCTAAAGTGACAACAAAATCCTTAATCATTTTCTTCCAACATGTATTTAATAAGAGTTTAGTGTGTTCTTTGGAAACTCTGACCCAGCTTTTTTGTTTAATATTATGACATTAGATACACTGTGAGGAAAATGTAATGTATGCTTTCATAAATCACTTAAACTATAACTAGAATAATATCATTCATTATGTCATAACATCTTTTTAGAACAGAAAGTTAAGCTACTTGAGAAAGGAGCAGGGATATGTCTGAGTTTGCCAGTAAAATGGTCTTTCAATAAATCTTTGTAAGAAGGGCTAAATCATAAATGAAAATCAATGGTTTAATACCTGTAAAACACTCACTGTGTTTTTAATCTTACCTAGAAAACAGAGATTAGCTGCCTTGTTATTTCAGCTGTGGAGACTTGAGCATCCTCTCCCTTTGGGAAGAAAAATCAGCAGTGAGCTCGGAGTGCAGAGATGAGGCAGATTTCCTCTGTGGCACTGCAGCAGTGTCCTGTGCTCAGCATGCACAGATGATGAACCCCTGTGTTTGTTCTTAAGTGCCTGAAAGGGCATAATGAACCAGGACCCTGACCAGGACTGCAGGAAACCCTTTTGGTCTTCGTAAAGAGACTAAATTTCAGAGCTGCTCCTTCTTGATCTTATGAAAGAAAAGCAGGCCACACGGCTCCCCAGGGTGTGTCACAGTACAACAGGTACTATGCCATCTTTCCCTGACTTGGTGTTTTCATCCTCTGATATGTAAACCGTAGAGGAAAATGCTTGGTTTAGAGCGGAGGCTGTGCAAATGTGACTGTTGCTAGACATCAAGGATGAACGTATTTTATTATAGGGAGACTACTAATTTATTTCCCTATAATTATTAACGTAGTGTACTTAGAAAAAGCCTCCTGACGCGATTTTGGCACAATCTAGACGGGAGACGAACAGGTGTCATAACTTGTCATGTCTGAGCACAGTACACCTACTCGTCCCTTTCTCTTTCTGCGCCTGCTTTCTAATTCACGTTGCAGACTAAAACTTCGTTTTGCTGCGGGATAGGCCGCCTGCCCGGAGCCCCCGGGGCGGTCCCTCGGTGCGGTCCCTCGGCGCGGTGCCCGGGGCGGTCCCGCGGCCCGGGCGGTGCCGCCCCGCCCCAGCCCGCCCCTCCCCGCTCCCGCAGCGCCGATAAAGCGCCCGCGGCGGGCCCGGCGGGCTGCGGGGCTCAGCCGCGCCGCGGGCATGGAGCAGCGGCGGCTGAGCCCCGGCAGAGCCGAGCGGGGCAGCGCCGCCGAGGGCGCGGCGAGCGGCGGCCGAGGGCGCCTGGCCGAGTCCTGGCGGCGGCTGAGCTCCCGGCGCGGCTCCAAGCGCACCGGAGCCTCCTCGCCCGCGCTGGCGGTGAGTGAGCGACCGCGGCCGCGCCGCCCGCTCCGGGCACCTGCTGGCTCCGGGGGCTGGGGCGGGGACGGTGAGGAGCAACCTGTTGCGCTTCGGGAAGAGGGATCGCCTTTCCCGTGCGCTGAGCCTGACTTTGTAGTTGTTAACAGATGCGGGTCTCCGCTTCGGCTCGCTCCTTGTGCTCGCTGCGGGGCAGCCGCTCGACTAGCTCCGCTCGGCCGGGAGCGCAGCTGGCGTGGTGGGAAGGTCTGCCTGCTACTCGTGCTCTCGTTGTGCAGCTGAGGGGGGCAGCGGTAGCAATCGTAAGCGAAAGACCCGAGGGCATGTGGGCAGAAAGCAGGTTCCTGGGAACCAGAGGTTTTCCTCCAGGGTGGGTGTCCCCTTGTTGCTATATCTGCCTTCAGCCAGATCGATGGGATGTGTTTTGAATCTCTGGGGTGCGTAGGCAAACATTTTAATGGAGGTGCATGCTACAGCATAGGTTGCAAGTTAGGAAAACTAACATCTTGACCATAAAGGGAAACTGAGAGAACAAATTTGAGCACTCAAACAGAAGTGACATTTATTAGCGTGCATGATGGCCTGTCTCCTTGGGATCAGAATCCTATAGGTAAGTGCTGAACAAACGCACAAAAACACAGATTTTGGAAGAACTTCTCACTGTCCAAGGACAGTCTCAGTTCTCGTGTGCTTAGAAACAGCATTGTGTATTCCTACCTAAAGCAGACTGGCTGAGGTCTGGAGTGATACACCTTATCCAATAGATCAAATGTATAATTTTGAAAATAAACAAATATTTCTAAGCTTTTGACCTGGGAGTAAAATGACCACGGGTTGAAATTCAGTAGGGAAAATAGTGTAAGTGTAAAGAGATCTACGGTATAAAGGATGTCATGGCAACAAGAAAGCATCATACAAAGTAACAACATTATCTTGTGGAGGGGAAAAAGGAGTAGCATTGTATTCATCTGTACCATGCAGTGGATTAAAATACTGTAATTTAGGGTGGGGTTTTGGAGTGGGTCTTTTTAATAATACACAAACTTTGCAATTAGATGGCTTAAACCCAGATAAGGATTATATGGCTAGAACTCATCAGAAAAATGCACAGTGCAGTTGAGGGATGGGGTTTATTGGTTGGTTTGTGGGGGTTTTTGTTTTGTTTTTTTGAGGGCTTGTTGAGTTTCTGTTGTTCTAAACAAAGTTGTTGTTCTTGTGGCTTACAACTTAGATGAATTCTTACTCCAGTCAGAACCCTGAATCAGATTCAGGTTGCAAGTGTTTCACCTAAATTGAAAGGTTGTATTAATTTTTGCTTAATCTTTGCTTTTCCACAATCTTTCTGAAAGGAAAGATTTTCCTTTTTTCGACTCAAAAGTAGTACTATATTGGTGATTTTTATATTAATGAATTTTCATTACATTAAGCCCACTAAACTTCATAAAGTGCAGGACAGATGGGAATGACAGATTCTGAATTTTTTAGTTTGGTAATTTGCTGGGGGTTTTTTCTCAATTTTTTTGGTCAGTTTTTTGAAAATGTTAGGGGTTTTTTGTTGAGAATGCGTAACTATTAGTTTGTCTTCTTCATGTATGCCTTTTTTTTTATGAGAGTTTTTTTAATGAGAGAATAGGGTTTCTGAAATCACATTTCAACACTAAGAATAAATCACTTGGAACTACTTTCCAAAGAAAGTAGGCAGAACATAGTAATTCTTGAGACATTTTCCACCAGCAGCTTTTTTTTCCTTTCCCACTTGCACCCACACTCTCCCTGGGAGGTGGGGGGGGGGAGGGAAATGAAGTGTAATATTTCAGACCTTGTAACATCAGTGTTTGGTCTCATCCCCCCAGCTTTGTCCCTTGAATTTCTTCTTTTTTGTGGTAACTTCGGTTTGTCTGCCACAGTTTACTTTTTAAAGCTTGTCTGAGGAGAATTTTTGGGGTGCAGTGCTGAAGGAGGACTTTGGTACAAGTGATGGTATGCATGTGTACTTTTTGGTTTTTTTTTTCCCCAAAAAATCTATATTTTCTGGCTTTCCTTTTTTTTTTTTTACACCCTTGTAGAAATTGTCGATACTGATGTTTCACACTTATTCATTACTTGTTACATTTGTACTGAATAATCCCAAGAGTTGGCTGCTGTTTTATTACTTTGTTAATTCCTGAAGAATAATTGGTAATATTATTTCTTTACCAAAATGATCAGGAAGGGAGTTTGTGGGGGTGGAATGGAGGAGTGTTAAATTTTATTTACCTTGTTTTGATATCAGTGTTTCAGTGATAGAGAAGAAATTGCTATATTGACAGGAACTGAAGAAGTGAAGAGTTTTTGAGATAGAAAAAGTTTGCAAGAGCCAATGCTGCCTACAGGACACACGTGGCTGATTCCAAATGATCTCTAGCTGTGATCTTTGTTTAGAATAACCGTGCTTTCATTTTGAGTGAAGGCATTACATATTGAAGGAGTGAAGTATGGTTATAGCTTTAGAAATTAAGCCTTTTCTGCTTTTTTTTTTTCTCTCTCCATCATCTACTTGTGTAACTCTGGAAAGGGAAAAGAGTGTGGAACCCCCCTATTCAAACTGATAAAAGTTTTGCCATGCAAATCAGCAGATCACATTTTGGATCACGCCTAATTTCTGCCCATAGAGGGAATTGTTTTGGCATTTTCTGCCAAGACCTCGAGATTCATGTGTACTTGCAGCCTCTGAATTATGTGAGTTTTCTAACCCATTTTCAGCAGATGCTTCACAGTGTTCTAGTTCAATAAAAACTGAGATAACTGGCTGCTCTGCTCTACAGTTTCTGATCACAGCAGATTTTTCTATTTTGTTCAAATATTAAATTGCTTCTGAGGTGAAATTTCCCCCAGGATGTTTACAGTAGCTAAGATACAAAATGACAAGTGAGAAACATAAGAACACATGATATAAAACTTTACTTTGCTGTGGCACCAGTGAAATTATAGCTGCGACCTAGGTCATTGGTCCTGTCTCGCATGCTGAGAATCAGATGTACAATGTGCGAGTACAAATGACTGAGAAGAAGTAATCTGTCCCTTTATGGCAGAACAGAACTCTGTATGTGGGTGAAGAACATTATATATACAGGTGTAATCCACTGAGTAAAGAGCTGAATTTCAGATTTGTTATGGAGCAGATTGAATAAAATTTAGTTTGACCTCTGAATTTCGTATTTGTGAATTTGAGAAATCTGATGTCACTTTCCCTTTCTCATTTATGATAGCAAAAGCACCTTTGCCATGAGGCTGGCTAGTCTGGTGAGGAGACTGTTAAATTAGCAGTGATGTGGGAGGCACATTACAGCCCTGAGTTTTATGATAAAATGGTGGAGCAAGGACAGAAAGCAAAAGTACAGGGTGTGGGAGGGACAAGGCAAAGCTTGGGCATGTTGAAGTAAGGGTGCAGAGTGTGTACCTGTCTGCACAGTGCTTGGGATTTGAGCAGCAGGGGCAAGAGCTGCAGCATTGCTGGGATACCTATGGTGTGGTAGTGCTGTGATTGATGGAGACAAGCCCTTCAGGAGAGGCAGACAGGGAAGAGGAGTAATAGGGCTGTCCTTCATGTGGAGGAGCAGCTCAGATGTGTAGGGCTCAGGTCAGTGTAGAGCTTGTGGGTCAGGGAGGGTTTGTTGAGTGTTTTGGGATGTGTTACAGGTCACTGATCAGGGTAAGGAGGTGGATGGAGCTTTCTCTGAACACCTCCATCCTCTTTGGGAAATGTAATACATCACAGAACCAGTCATCCAGGAGATTGCTGGAGGTTAAGGAAAACATTTTGTCACTGGATGGTGCTTGAAAAGCACACTGTGACCCTGTCCATACAAGGCTGACTTGTTTGCTCATTTTAGCTATTGTATAATTTTTTTCCAAACAATAGCTGAAATATATTTGAGCTACTTTCTGCTGGCAAGAAGAAACAATGTTCTTACAAGAATTTATTGCTGCAGTTCTGGATGAAGGCATGGTGGCGCAGGTGCTGTAATTGCTGGTGATGAGGGGGGGGTGTCTGCATGCCCCTGTCCTAAAATGAGTTTGTCCTGCAATCAAGGAATTTGTGTGGCACGGTGTGGCTTGAAGGCCAAGTCATGTGTGCAGTCTAACACAGCACAAGTCAGGGTGTACTCAGATTACCTGGTGTGTGGATCACTGACTCCTTGATGTACAATGGTCTTCCTATCAGGATCCCTGTAGGAGAAGGTGATGCAGTGACAGCAGACATAGATAAGGCAGGTCCTCACCACCCATGTCTGCTGGGCCTCTGCACTCACTGATTTGGCTGCAGGAGGAGAAAAGCTGGTCATCAGCCTGAGGCAAAACCAAGGAAGGAGACCTCCTGGAACCCACATCTGGGCACTTGAAGGAGCTGACAGCGACAGGAAACAGTGAGTAAGGATTTACCAAGGACCAGCCGTGCAGGATCCAGCCCTCATGCCTTCTGCAATGTAGTTGGGATGAGAGGAGAGCAGTGAATGCCAACTGCCTTTGCTGTAGCCAGGCTTCTGTAGCTGGGCTGTGGCATTGTAGTCTGGGTGGGATGATGTACTGGTGGGGGTGGAGTAGTGGTGGAGCCAGGGCTGGGGGAAAGTGGGCTTTTTCCTGGCTTGGGGGTTTCACATCCCAACTGGGTGAAACCCTGAGCCACCTGATCTGTCCCTATCAGCAGCAGCTGGAACTAGACACCTCCCCAAGTCCCTGCCAGCCTGAGTTACCTTGGGATTGTGTAAATCTACATCAGAAAGTCCTTTGAGAACTAATTTACAAGATACTCACTAGAACAGATAGTAACTGTTGCTTACACTTTGTCTGCTTGAAAATCTTAGAAGCATGCCTAACCCTCATTATCAGATGTGAAAATACACTTAGGAAAAATAAAAATGGTAGTTCAAGCCCAGGGCAAGGACTGGTAGAATAATTTGTTAATACTGTAAGATGGAAAATAACATGCTGTCTCTGAAGGAAATATTTATTTTTGTTGTTAATTTTTTAAGTTCTTGGTAGCAGAAGGGAGACTAACTAATCCTGTGCATGAACAATTTGTCATGTATGACAAATTGTACATTTTGTCTAGCTTTTATTTTAGGCAGATGCTTCTTTCTTCTTAATTTCTGCAACTTTAAAGTGGTTTTAAAAATTTTTATATAGTATATAGCAGAGTGCTCTCATGTTTTTTACATTTGTTTCTGCATGCCATGGATGAGCAGCACTTTTCCTGACTGCTTATTTGGATGATTTAGTAATAAAGGTAGAAAGTATGACTACTTAAATTTCACTTCAAGTGAGGTTTCCTGAACTTATATATGAGGTTGCCTTTTTTTAGAATCTCTCCTGAATATATTGCCTAGTGTCTCCCTATGGCTGGTCTCCAGTGAGGAAACCTGTCAAGAAACTTCCTATAATAGACCAGTCCTAAATACTTGTCTGAATAATTGATCTTGTGTTTGCTCCTTTAGTGGTGGTGGGAAAAAAGTTATGTTCTATGCATTACTTCTTTGGTGCATATGTGGACTAGTCTGTTAAGTAGTATGATTTTTAAAGGTTAATAATTCATTATGATTTTAGGGATTAGGTTATTATCAGAAATAAAAATGTTTTTGCTTTCCTGTTAACATTTTTGTTAAGATATTCTCTAATTGAGAATAATATCCTAGTACTGCCTGATGCTGGACAAACATTCATAAACCTCTATGATTAGTATGAAGTGATTTTGAAATAGCTAATTTTGTTCTGAAGGAAAAATTTCAGATTTTGGATTTAAATAATCCTGGAAAATGCTTATGTAAGACAACCCTCAGAAGTCTCATCCATGCTAATTTATTCTATGACTTTACCTTTCAAGAGTAGTATTCTGTACCTGGTAGAGCAGAGTGTAATAATGCTGATTGCAGTCATATGCAATGCAAGTCATTGCAGAGCTATAATGGGATTTTTAGCACTAAAGATAAGAAAATCAGGAAAAAAATTTCCTAAACCAAATGAAGAGGGGAAATGAATTCTCATTAAAATAACAGAACAGTAGTTCAATTTCCACAATTCTCATCTAGTTGTCTCCCCTGAAAAGACATAAAGGAATGTTATATTGAAGGCATAGCATGTAAGAAAATCCCAAAGACTGAAGTTATTTTGCTCTTTTTCTTCCTTTCTTATGGAGATAATAATCATTAATTATTAATGTATAGCCTATTCTGTATCTGAAATGAAAGTACATGTATTTCAAAAGAAGGTGGTTGTTTAATAATTAGAATGATAGAGTCAATCTTCATGAGCAGAATTTAAAAAATATTTGTAATTGGGGATTTCTGGCTTTATCTGATTTACTTCTTTGGGTCCTGATGATTTTTAAGAGGTGGCTGACCTCCCTTTTTATTTTTATTAAGAGATTGATTTCCAGAATATCCAGAATCAATAGACTTCTTTAAAATCTTGAGCACTTGCAGTTGTACGCTGGATGTGGATAAACTTGTGAGCCTGAGAATTGCTGATGTAGGAGGTGCTGTTGTCCATGACCAATCCACAAAAGGCAAAACACTCTTCTGAAGGCTTGCTTTCCTGTAGGGTTCTTATCTGTTATCTTTCTATACACCGGCTCAGGTCCTTGAAAATAATGGAATTAATTAAAAAGAGTAATATCTTTAAATTACAGACAACACTTAGAAGCAAGAAAAAAGAAGAAAAAAACCCCAAAACAGTGTAAGGAGATGAGAAAGCTCTAGACCCGTGACACAGAACATGAAAACTTCTGTCTAGATAAGGGGACAATTTTACCTTTCACTTTTTTTTTTCTCTATGATTTTGTTTTTGCCATAGGATGCAGATACTGTGAGGCATGTATGTAGGCTTTTGGAATTTATATTAGGTTTATGAGATGTTTTATTCATCACAACATAATACAGAGAAGCACTTCTTAATCTATTGGAGATGGTAATATTGGTTATGAAAGCAGGAGCACATTTTAACTCACACAACTTAGTCTAACATTGGCTGGGCAGTGATAGATTTGTTCTGTTATAACCTGTTTTCTGTGTAGCTGAAAGCAACTCTTTCCAAACATAATTTATTTCTTCTGATGAAGCAGCATTTCAACAATCCTGTGACATTTCAAAATGACTGTGGAAAGAAGAAGAGTCTTATTATTTCCTGGTATAGGCATTTTTTTCCTGGTATTCTTATGTTCTTTTTGCTTTTAGATAACATAATTGCTTTAATGACATAATGGAAGTGTTTCATGGAGAGTATTCAAAATAGGTAATCTCCTGTTGCAATTTTTTAAAGTTTACTGTGAAGTGCAGAGAAACTGACATGTTATGAAACCCTGTGAATCATAGTGACTGCAGAGGTGAAAGGAAAATAAAATTAATGTTTTGTCTAAATAAAAAAGCAAATGAAAAGTTTCTGCTTATTATTGCCAGATTATAAGTGCTTGCTCTCCAGAAATACTGTAATAAGAAAAAGCACTTGATGATAATATGTTAATCATTACAGCTATTTATTCTCTCTTATTTTCTAAGTATTTCTCCTGAGTGATTAATTGAATATACTCAGTTGGAAGGGACCCATCAGGACCATTGAGTCCAATTCCTGGCCCTTTGCAGGAGATCCGAAGAATCACACCATGTGCCTGAGAGCATTGTCCAAAAATTTCTGGAGCTCAGGCTTGATGCTGTGACCACTTTCTTGGGGAGTCTGTTCCAGTGTTCAACAGCTCTCTGAGTAAAATAAGGCGTTTCCTGATACCCAACCTAAACCTCCTCTGACACAGCTTCATGCGGTTTTCTTGAGTCCTCTCACTGGTCACAAGAGTGAAGAGATCAGTGCCTGCCTCTTCATTTCCTCTTATAAAGATGTTTAAGAGATCTCTCCTCAGTCTCCTCTTCCCCAGACTGAAGAGACCAAGGCACCTCAGCCACCCCTTATATGGCTTCCCCTCAAGACTCTTCACCATCCTCCTTGCCCTCCTTTGGATGCTCGCTAATGTCTGTTTCATGTCGTGGCACCCAAAGCTGCCCCCAGCACTCGAGGTGAGGCCACCCCAGAGCAGAGCAGGTCAGGACAATCCCCTCCCTTGCCCAGCTGGTGATGCTGTCTCTGATGCCCCCAGGACATGCTCAGCTCTCCTGGCTGCCAGGGCACTGCTGGCTCACATTCAACTTGCCATTGACAAGGACCCCCAGGTCACTTTCTGCAGCACTGTTCTCCAGCCTCTCATTCCCCAATCTGTGAGCACAGACAGGGTTGTCTCATGCCAGGTACAGAATCCAGCACATTCATATAGTTGATGATTGCTCAGCTCACTAATTTCTTGAGGTCTTTCTGCAGGACTTCTCTACCCTTAAGGGAATTAACATTAACCTTCCAGGTCAGAGTCATTGGCAAACTAATTATGCCTTTGAATCCTTTGTCCAAGATGTTGAAGAGAAGTGGGCTGAGGAAGGAGCCCTCTGGAGACCCGCTAATGAGCAGATTCCAGTGTGATGTCACCTCAATCACCACAACCCTTGATGCTCAACCCATGAACCAATTGCTGACTCATCAGGTAATGTTCAGCTGTCTTCTGGACGTCTGGTCTGGGAGGAGAGACAGTTTCCAGGGCTTTGCTGAAGTCCAGAAAAATTGCCTCTGTTGGTTTTCCTAGATCAACTCAGTGGGTTATCCTGTTGTAGAAGGAAGTCAGTTTTGGTAAGCAGGAGTTCCCCCTAATGAAGATGTGCTGGCTGTCTCTGGTGACTGTGTTGTCCTCCCAGTGTTTTTTCAATACCTCCTCAATATCTTCAAAATAATAATATTTTCCATGGTTTTACCAGGCACTGAAATGAGACTGAGAGCCT
Organism: Passer domesticus; assembly: GCF_036417665.1. Taxonomy (NCBI): domain Eukaryota; kingdom Metazoa; phylum Chordata; class Aves; order Passeriformes; family Passeridae; genus Passer; species Passer domesticus. The sequence goes on from NC_087512.1 coordinate 62,837,115, forward strand.
GTAGTTTCCAGAGGCCTCCTTCTTGATCTTTTTGGAAATCAGAACAGTTTCCAGTTTCCAGTCAGCTGAGACTTTTCTGGGTTCCCAAGACTCCACAATCATCGAGGAAGGCTTTGTGATGGTGCCAGCCAGCTCTTTGGGTATGGTCAGATGAATCTCATTAGGCCCCATAGGTTTGTAGGGATGCAGCCAAGTAGTTTAAAAGCAGAACTAAGGTGACTCTAACCTGGAATGCTGAAATTGCTTTCTCATTGGAAAAGCTGATGAGTTAGAATAAGTTTCACTATTTGCTCTTTTTATTTTGAAGCTTGTTATCATGGAGAGTCCAAATTTGTAGTAGCTTTACTCATTCAGATTTCCCTGCTTCTGCAGTGTAAGCCAACTTTTGCCGTTAAAGGTTTCCTGGACACCAGAAGTTCTTAACAGTCAGATGTGCTCCCAGGTAATTTTGCTAATGGTCTCTCAAGAGAATAGGACACAAGAGAGGAAATACCTGTGACTGGATGACTTAGAATTTCAAAGGGCCTGGAAGGAAGCTCTGTGCTGTCAAGAAGTTGTCATAGGAAATGAGTAAGACTATAGTAGTGTCAGAAGTTGTAAATGAAACTTGGAGTCAATTGGAAAACTATTGAGGCAATGAGGCAGGCAACTGAGACTTTAATGAGCTCAGCAGTGAGGATGGATGCAGTGAGATTCACCTCACAGCATTAACTTATTTGTTCTCCCATTCAGTTATTAAAATTGTGACAGGGCTGCATTTGATTCAATATAACTGTTTTGAAGATGGCAATCTTTTGGTTTTAGATGTGCTTCTTGGTTTTGAGTAAGCATTTCCCTCATGTCTAGGTATTAGAGAGTTATTTTAAAAGTTATTATTAAAAGACATCTGTCAATCTCTTACATTGACAATGGAAGAACACAGGTGCTGTGTTGTATGAAAACACAATTGAATCAGAATTTGAATTTTCAACCCATGTGGACAAGAGCTAAAAAGTCTCAGATTCATTTTTGACACAATGTGTTTGAATTTGGTGGGATATGTTCTCATGCTGAGCATATAAAACCTTTAAATATAAGAATGTGAAAGTCTAGGGGTACTATAAAGCTGTTATGGGTTCATAAAATTAGTTTACATAAGCCATTAAGAAGTCAGGCTCCTTAGTTATGATTGTTCTCTGTAAGCAGATTTGACAACCTTACTAAAAGTTAAGGTAGTTATTTCTCTGGAGTACGGAGAGGCCATTTGAGATGTCTTGTTTCACCCTGTTGCATCAGGCACCTCTTGATGCAAATAGAGCAGTAATAATTTAGTCCACTGTCAGTGTTGGAGTGTGACAGTATAGAAGCCATCTCATATTCCAGCTAGGGTGACATTACTCGACTACAAACAGTTACGCTGCCTACAGTTGCTGAAAATCTAAGCTGAGTAATTAGGAAAATGCAGAATACAAGAGGTGGGTTGCAATGCACAACAGTCTTAATGGTACAGAAGAAAGTGGTTTCATTAAGTGAGACACAGTGCTGTTAATAATGTGGGTTTTCTGTGGTGGTTTACAGAGAGTACTACTAGCAAAATTGCAAATCATAGAAGGATATTATTCAAAACATAACTAATGAATATCCTTCCATTAGTAGATTATCAAATAAGTGTTGGATCTTAATTCAGTAAAGAAACACGTGTGATTTTGGTTGATCAAGGTTTGGCTTATAAAGGGTTTTTCTCATTGTTATGAACAAGAGGTTTCTAGGCTACAGAGATGCTGGTTTGGATTTTTTTCCCCTTGCAGTCACAAAGTAATTACTGCATGCCAAATAAACAATGTCTATGAAGTATAAGCACAAGTTACTACTTGCATACCTGTAACTTACTGAGTGCAGCATTGCTCTTTCCTTGTGGTACCTCAATGAGAGAGCCATAGCAAAATAGAAGCTTTGTACAAAAATGTCTGTTAAGCAGAAGTTTGCCTTAACTATTTAATTGGTTTTCTTGAAAAGGGGGAAGGATAAAACCCAACATCCTCACTGCTGCATGCTTTTGGAAGGGTTTCTAATTCAAAGAGGAAATCAGATTCCTATGCATGATGACTTAATTTGGCTTAAGAAAAAGTGCAGCTCATCCAGCTTCTGTAGATTGCTTTTTGCACTCACCAAAATATTCTTGTGCTTCTCTTTTCTTGACATAATTACTTTTCCCTCCATTTTATATTTTGTCACTCAAAGGACTGTCTGAAACTCCCACAGTTCCATGTCCCTTTCAAGGAATTAATTGTATTTTAAAAATGTCAGGTTTTTCTTGGAAATCAGTGGTTTGTCTGTGTGTGCCTTTCCTGGACTGTTCTTTGCATGAGTTAGCTATCCTATTCTTTCCTTCAGACTCTCTGCAACACTGAGACTACCATCTCTATGCATATTTTTCTCTTCCCACTCCAATTTTCATATATATATGTGTGTGTGTGTGTATGAATGTGTGTATACAGATATGCATACAAAGTATTTTTGAAAGATGAGTCATAAGGATGTATTTATATATTGCTATTTTTGAAGAATAAGCAGAAGTACTATTAAAGTGAGAAGCATTGATGGGCTCATCCCACTTTTTAATTTGGCTTCTTATCTATAGACAAGTACAGGATGCCTTAAGCAATGTCTCTTTACCGCAATATCTCCTACCCACTAATTTTTTTTTTTTTTTTTTTTTTTTCCTCACAGCCTTTCCTCCTTTGTTTCATTTTCTTAGAAACAGCAGTATATTTCATATGATGCTCAAACTGGTACCTGGCTCTTTCTGAGTCAGGCAAGTTGTACCTGCCAGAACTGAAAAATGAAAAGATCTGCTACTCCTATGCCTAGCTGGGGGTCTTATGACATAAAACAAGCCATTTAATATTGAAACTGTAGGCAAGGCTTAAAAAAGGTGCCTGTCCAAATATGTGTTCTGTCTGGTTTTTATCTCTTTTCTTTATTTATTTTTTAACTTCTGGCAAAGGTCAAAAAAATAAAGTGATGAATTTGTATAAGGACATTTCCAGCTGCTCATTTGGCATTGTAACAGGATAGTAAATGATTCTCATTTCTGGTCAAAAAGTGAGATGGTCTCTGATAGAACTACTCTCATAGTTAATATTATTTAGTGTCATGATTTTGAGGGTAATCTTCTGTTTTGTGCTGGAAATACAAGGTGTGTTCCATTTGCATAAAGGTTAAAATATTTTAAATTTTCTATTGGCAGCGAATCTAAAAAAAAAAAAAAATCCTACCATCTCAAAAGAGTGTTTTTCTTCACTTAGTAATGTAGCATTAGAAAGGTATAGCTGATTGTGCCTCCTCTGCTAATGACCCTGCTGCATATGATGCTGTTACTACAGGCAGCCAGGGAGATCCTGGTTTATTGCTATGCTGTTTATTGGGATGGGTGTTCGACTTGCAGCTATCTCAGTAGAGTGGATGATAAAGGAACACTTAAGTTAAATTGAGAAAACTGAGGATCTTTCATTGTTCCAGTAATCTGAGTAGATGAGGTGCCCATACCATCATAATCAGAACTAAATCACTGAGAGTATGGTCTCAGGTTCACTCTATTAAAATCCTTAAGTGTTTTCTTAATTTGTTTTATTAATGGCTGAACTTCAGTTGCTGTAATTGCCAGGCCTCTGGATCTTGATGTTCCCCTTAAAGAGAAATCAATGCTCTGCTGCCAGATAGGGAGATGATAAATCTCAAATTTTATGAGGTAAATCAGCTGTTAAAATGTTGATTCTGCTGGAAACATACTGTTAGTGTGATAGCTGTGTATTTATTCACACAGCACTTAAAATTTGTGTTAAGGGCTGGTAATGGACAAACAGCTGATTCAGTGCATAATGAAGTGGATATGAAAAGAATAGCTAACGATTACCTGGGAAGTATTCTACTTGCCTCCACCTGTCCTTGTTCAGTGGAATTTGTTTTTATGGTATTTTTTAGATATCCCACAGCTATTTTTCCATTCAGAGATCCAGCATATCTGGGTACACATGCAGGTAAGGAATCTAGCACATACGTGATAGATCTGCTAGAAAGCAAGTGTTTTCAAAAGTGGCTTGTGTATATGAGGTACATTTGGCATCTGATGCACTTAGACTGCTCTGGGCTTTCATACATGTGAAACTTGTAAACTGTTTTACACACATCAACAGCATGAACTGTTTTATTCTTGAAAAAGTCACAGGTCAGGGCAGTTATGGTTCTCACTGAAGAATGAACTTGTTGTTCATCCCCAAATTTTAAGCAGTGACTTGGTATATTAGGAATGCATCCTGTTGGTTACTCTAAGACTCCTGGAGGGCTAATGCAATATGGAATAAATAGGACATTTAAAGTCTCTTACAATTTTTTTTTGATACCAAGTTGCAGCAACCAGCTCTTGATTTCTTAAAAACTGCTCTGAGCTATAATAGTCTTAATTTCAGTTAGTTTAAAGTTCAAGGCAAGCACCACTATTTTCTCATTGCATTTAGGAATGTTTTTGTGCAGATGATGATATGCTTTTTCTTTGCCTACTTCAACATGGCATGAGGAATGTGAGAGGTCAGAAATTCTGGCCTAATCATTTGCTTATTTCATTGCAAGAGATCTCATAATTGAACTGCTGAATTGTTACCCCCAGAGAGGTAAGATGAAATTAGGAAAGGGAATAATAATTAAAATATATTTTAAAACATGATAATTCAAAAATTATTTTTGTGGATTTCAGAGTCAGTAAATTTAAAGGGTGTGGATGTTACAGAAGTAAATGCAACTTAGAACTTACTTTAAAAAGTGCTTAAAGAAACACTTACTCTTGATATATACTGTTATTAGTTTTTCATTTGTAACCTTGGAAATATTTATGACAGGATTCCGTAATGAATTTGGAATCTGTCAACAGATGTCAACAACAAAAGAGAAGAAATTCCAGTTAATCTGTTCTCAACATATACCTAGGTTTGCCCTTTCAAAAAAGCTTTTGGGAGAGAAGGGAAAAAAAATTTATATATTTGAAGGGCTTGTCTCATGGATATTTTCTCTCCACAAAGAGAACTGAAATTTTGTTGAACACAGTCATCCATTTGCCAGACACTGTGGGATGTGTCTGAGGAAAATTGGCAAAAAAAAAAATTGAGATTTTTCGTTACTGTTGTAGAAAAACACACAGTTAAGACATGCATAAATTGTACAGGCTACCTATTGCAGCAAATGGACTTAGAAACAAAAATTTTTATAATGAAAAAAGAGCTCAATGTCAAGTCAAATGTTTAGGCTATTCAACTCTGAATCAGAGTATTTCTGTTGGAATGAATCTTACTTGAGTGTGTGCAGTGTAAAGTGTATACCTGATTTTTGTATATTGCATAAAATTTTCCTTTTAAATGTAATTCCACTTGACAACGTCACATGAGAACTGATTCACACACGTCGATATACAAGATTAGATTATAGCCCATAGTAATAAATAGTTTTGTTTCAGCCTTGTTGGAAAACAGCTCCTGGCTTGCAAATAAGTCTTTAACAGAGCTCTCAGAAAGAGAGCGGAAATAGTCTGTATAAGCAATGTGGGAGAACAAATATTAGTCTTCTGGGTTTCAAGGGACATATGTGCAGAATGTGGTTTCAAAGTCTCTTGCCTATCATTTCTTCTGGCTTTTTTTGCTGTTAAAAGTGCTCTACATCACTGCAGGTGCTGGACTTCTGCAGAGCTTCATTGAATTTTCTTTTGTGATGGAGATTATTTTCTCAGATGGAAATTATCTATTTCATGAAGTTCTGTGTGTGACTACAGCAACGTCTTCCTGCCATGATGCTTGGAGGATTTTTGTTCCTCTTTAGCTGCATTCTCAGTGAGTTACTACAAGCCCATTGGGCTGTTCTTGCTTAGTCAGGATAATACCTGGAAGTGAAGCATAAGGCTGGTTTGTCAGATAAATACTAGTAGGATCTAAACACTCAGAAGAAAGAAATTCAGAAATTATTTGCCATTTCTGAATTTGGCCGTACTTTGTGCTAATATAGTTACACTGTATGACTCTACAGTCTACATTGTGCAAAAATTGCCTTTGTCAAAAATACTTAGCCTGGCATTGTGTTGAGCATGTGTATCCTTGAATACCTGGAGCTGTGCTACATATCCCAAGAGAAAAAGGGCTGCTGCATGAGAGAATGCAGTCTCAACTCTCATTTGTTCTAAGATGCATCCAGTAACAATCTGGAGGGGACTTAGAAAATTCCTTATCAGTTTCCAGATGACAGATAACTGTGCAATCATGCTTTAGCAAATTTGTGTCTGTTAGTCATTTTAACATCTACACTATGATTCATCTTAGGCTCAAGAGCTCACTTACACAAGCTTGTTTTTATCTCTTTGGAGGATTTTTTAGGAAATGCCTGTTATGATTAGAGATGTCTTTTAGAGACCTCCTAGAGGACATCACCTGCCTAAAGCTTGTTTAATGTGGACAAAACCTCAGCAATTTCCAGTTGTCTGCCCTGAAACCAAAGAGGCCAAAATTTATTGAAATTGTGGAAGGTGTCTCTGCATTGCTCTGTCTACTTCTCCATTCTTCAGGCATCTTTCTAACTCAAAAGCCCTTCTTTGTTCTGACTCTAAAAGAAGCAAATCCTCTCTCCACCCTTCACCCCATTTTCTTTTCATAAATGTTTAGATAGTACAGTTTACTGATACAGAATTTCAACATTTCTCTCTCCCCAGATATATTTATTGACATCTCCTAGGACTTGGCGACATATAGTCTAATCATCTAATCCCCCTTGCCACTTAACAGCTGTTGAGCATATAACCTTACTCTTTATACTACCAAATGATCTTTTTTTCTGCTGGCTAACATGGATAGTCACCCAGGTACTTCTGTGTGACTGCTACTTTCCAAAATTCTGTCTTTTAAAAATGTGGCTGGCACTGCTGAGACTTTTTACATTAAAGCAATTTATGAAGCTGAGGAATAGGTCTGTGCTTCAGAATGATACGTGAGAAAACCTGCTTGTAATCTTGTAATCTCCCTCTTGCCTAATGTGTTTTTATTCATAACTATCCTTCCATGTAGTTTTGACTTTCTTTAATGATTTAATGTCCTGTAGTTTATCTAATCTCTTGCTATGTGTCATATCAGATGTTTTATTTCAGGCAGAAGAGTAAAAAAATATTGTTACACTTCCCCTTTAATCAGAAATCTGGCCTTTTTTATCCAGGGAGGCTGTTTGGTCCATCCAACAACCTTAATTTGTGTTGGATCTCCTCAAATTATTGTCCTAAATATTTTGTCCAATTCTGTTACAACAGAAACAGCTAGGGTTTTTTTTTTTTTTTTTTTTTTTTTTTTTTTTTTTTTTTTTTTTTTTTTTTTTTGCAAAACTGTATGAAAAAGTCAGGGGATTTATTCTTTTTTTATTTTTTTTTCTGGTTTGGGAATCTCAGGACTACCTGAATAGTCCTGAGACTCCCAAAGGACTACTGATAAAGTTTAGTCCTGCACTAAACTTCTGTATAAAAAGTTTAATTTTATTAGAGAACTAGAGAGACCACAGTAAGGATAAGGTGTGGCATTTATGTTCCTCAAGCAGCCTTTTGATTGTCATTTGCATGAAAATGTCGAAAACCTCCCACATATGTATATCTTTTCTCTTAAGTATTCTGCTTACAGTGGAATAACTTATAATTAAAAAATAGTCCTGAAGCCTGACATATATTTGGCTTTACATTGCTGTTACATAAATTTCTAGACATTGTAAATGCAGGCACTGTCATCCAAGTTTGACAACTTAGTTGAATCTTCCTACTGAAACAAAGGTTTTAAGTACTGAATGCATTTGACAATATTTCTGCTGGCAGAGGATGGCTCCCATCCTTTCTTGTTGTGAGATCTTGCCTTCTATTCTGCTTTTTGTGTATGTGATGGTTCCTGGGAAGAGACCAGAGTCACTCTAGTCAGGGAGGCAGCAGAAGAATTTTGTAAATGGAGCACATGAAGGAGCCGAAATTGGAAGATATGAACAGTTCAAGTGGCAAAGGAGGTTTATGTGCGTAACATAAGCAGTGGAGCATTATGACAACACATGATTACACCAAATGTAAGTATGTGGGAAAAGCCTTGAAATGTCCATCTTGAGGAACATGAATGCACCTTGATATCAATTATATGCTGTAATTTAGATGCTGCAGAGGATGTGCTGTGGTACTTGTGGGAGGAGCCACTGCAAATCCCTAAAGCCATTTTCATAGACCAGTCACTCGTGCCTAACAGTAATTGTTTTTTAAAGTTTTAGTGCTAAGCAGGAACCACAGACTTAGCAGAGGTGTGTGGCTTGTTTTTAGTTCTGTGTCCTGATGAGAAGCTTGGACACATCAATACTGCATCAATACTGTGTAGCCAGATATAATCTGTTCTAGCCATTGTGCCTCTTCCTTGTTGAGAATGATAACCATTGGAAGGTGTCTTATATTCTATTTTTATGCAGTGTTTCAGAGTCTCCATTAAGGGGCATGGCATGTACAAATGACAAGTATAAAACTCAGCCTTTTTATACTCCAAATGCACATGTCAGTCAATATGATTTACAGGTTTTGCCCTCATAGAAACTGCCTCATTTGTATAGCCAGAGGGAAGAAAGTAATGTGTGGCCCTTGTGGCTAGTGGCAGAACCTAGCATTTCAGAAAGTTGCCTCCAGAGCCTGATGAAGTTAAACTGTGTTCCAGGTTCTACTCCCTGTTGTATTCTAAATGAAATACAATTTATATCTTTGCTTTGCTATGGTCACCTCAGTCATACCAATAATGTTCCTAGATACAAACTACAGTTTGTAAAGTTGCATCATTTCCCCTGTTCATGGCAAATGTTTGCTGTCATGCGACTTGCTGCTATAGATTTCATCATCAGGGTTCAGGTTAACCAAGGGTTCAGCAATAGTTTTGACCACTGTATACAAACGCTTCTACATGACGATTTTTGAACTAAGCAGGCTTTAATAGAAAAAACTGGCTGTTCTCAGAGGTAAAGACACTCCCTGGGTGTCTTTGTTGCTGCATGGGTATCACTGTATGATTTGTGCAATATTGGTGAGGAGAATCCTCTCAGAAATCCTGGGGGACTGAGCCTCAGCATGGAGGTTAGGTCATGATCTCCAAGAGGTCTCCTCCATTCTGTGAAAATATCAAACCAAAATTATTTCTCTTGCAACATTTTTCCCCCTTAAATATTTTTTTTTAGTCTTGTGTTCCAAAGGGAATTTTCAACATTTAAAGAAAAGTCCGATAGAATGGCATTGAATTAATGGAATGGGCAAAGGGCAGAAACAGTGTAAATTAGTGCATAAAAATATAACTAATCTAACTGACCTGAGAAAAGTTTAAGATTCTTGTTTCAAATGCCATACAGGAGCCTTTAGAATTTCTACTACTATTTTAATTTTGATGCGTATGTTCTGTGTTTTGTTGCATGTATCAAGCTACTGTATAATTTGGAGTAAAAATTTCAAGTGGTAGGGCATCCTCATTTTCCTAATATTCTTCTCTGGATCTACTTGCTGTCTTTAAATATAATAAATTATAAATTCCTACATTAACAAGTGTTTTTACATACTTGGCTTTTATATGTTTGCTGTGAATACATTGCACAGTGTTTTATGCAAGCGCGTTTAGAAGCACTGTTGCTGAACTGCTTACAAATATTAATCTAGTAGCACTCTTCTCCAGTGCAGAGGGTCCCTATTGAGGGCTAATTGCAAAGAAAAAACTCATCAGTGCATTACATAGTTTAATTTAACCCTCTGAATTGCCTTGGGATTACAAAAAATATCTGTCCAATTTTAGAGTCAACTTGAGGAAGCTCAGATGCCAAGATGCAAGTTTAAAGAAATCAGATATCAAAAAAGACCAAAACACTCCCCTAGATACGGAAGGTTAGAGGCCAGGTTGGGTGGGGTTCTGAGCAACCTGGTCTAGTGTAAGGTGTTGGAAGGAGATGGTCTTTAAAAGGTCCCTGCCAACCCAAACCATTCTGTGAATGGAGAGCAAATTCTGCGAAAACGTTCTTTCAGTCCTGTCACTGAACAAAGTTGATGTCCCAATACCAGAAAAAACCACAATGCTAGTTGGATTGTCTTTAAATCATCAAGGTATGTCAACTACCCAATCCTTTGAAAATAAATTCTGAATTAGTTGCACATATGTATTTCTAGAAAAAGAAAAACAAACCCAAACAATGAAAAAAACAATAGTTGAACATTAAAGCTATAGTATAGAAGACGATAGACTAGGTCAGATTGCATAGGCAGTTTTGCCAAGCAAGGAAGTGCTGTGGTTAAAACAGTATTACAGTAATATTGCATTTATTTTCAAGGATAGGAGGGGTGAGTAGGATCTTTATATATATATTTTTTTTTTTCTCCAAATTATTAAATAGCATCTTTTGCTTTCTGGAATATGAGAATATGCATTATTTATGTTATAGAGAGGGCAAACATTTAGAAGAAGATTTAAAATACTGGCACCCTTCCAGGAAAAGATCAAAATCTAAACATGGAGCATTACCCTTGTGTAATTTGTGGGTTTGTTCTTTTCCAGGGCTTAATTGTCATATCTATGAAGGAATATTAATAATGCAAACATATATCTATTTATAAAAAAATCAGTAAGAAATTTGTAGCCTGCATATAGTATACAGATTACTGAACCCTATCAAAATCAAGGGGAAGAGGCTTAGTTATGCACATATTCTGCATTCTCCCTTATGATTTCCTCCTCTGGAATGGGATCTGCCAGAATCTTTGGGATCATTAGACCTCCACTGAGCACATGGCAAGAGGGGTGTGACGACATGATTTTCAGCAAAATCTCTCACAATCACAGATGTGTTTAGACAGTCCTGTCTGTCATTCATACTATATCTGAACAGATTGGGCCCCTGAAAACGTTTCTGCATTTCATTCTCCAAGCTGGCATGCCAGAAACCAAACTCCCTGTTGTAAATTTATGTACTGTTTCCCCCATGAAGGACTCTTGGAAGGGTTACTTTGAACTGTGCTGCGGTGATGTGCACTCAAGCATGGGCTTCCTCTGCTGGCCACCCAAGGGTCTCTGGGTTAGAGGACCATATTAAAGGAGATAACAGGCCCCTTTGCTTTTTTTAAATGAACTCATTCTACTTAGAGCATAGTGAGATTCTGTTCCTAATCTTTTCTGCTGTGTCTTGATTTAAACCACAGAACTCACAGTAAAGGCAGAGGAGACAGGTGTTTTAGGCTAACACAACCAGATTAGAGCTGTTTCCTTTTCTGAAAAAGGTGACCTCTGTTTAATGACTTTTTTATAGCTACTACATATTGTAAATTGAATATTGAACACATTTCTTAAATATGGTGTGAAAAATTGTCATTTTTGAGGAATTTGATTTTGAGGAATCTAGGTAAGTTCCTTGAAGAAATTGAGCTGTTGTTGAGGTCCCAATCAACTTTACCTTGGTCTAACTTCTCACAATACTGAATTTCTTCTTTCAATATGTTTTCTAATTAAGAGTTTGTGAAAGGATCCTCAAAATATTTACCTAGAAACAATTTTTGTTCCTATTCATTCAATAAATAATCATGAAATGGCACCACCCACAGTGGTGTTGAGCAAGTTGTTCTGTCCATTCCTCAGGTCAGAATGGGGCGGTTGCAGCAGATTGCTTAGAAATGTGTCCACTTGATTCTGTGTATCTCCAAGGACAGACATGCCACAGGAATTCTTTGGACGAGTTGTGCCAGTCCATAACCATCATCACCACTGAAAAAGGCTTCTCCTTTTTAAGTGGAATTTCATGTATCTCAATGTGTGCCCATTGCCTCTTGTCCTGTCACTGTGAAACACTGAGAAAAGCCTTGACCCTGTTCTTTCCCCATCACGTATTTGGATATATGTAGATAAAATCGCTCTGAGCTTTCTCTTGTCCAGTCCAGACCTCTCAGCACCTCCTTGTATGACAGCAGTTGCTTCAAGCCCTTCACCATCTTCATGGCTCTTTGCTGGTCTATCTCCAGTGGTTCCATGTCTCTCTCGTGGTGTCCAGAGTCCAGAGCTGAACACAGCACTCCAGAAGCAGCCTCACTGGTGCTGAGTAGAGGCCAAGGACCATGTCCCATCTCTTGCTGGCAGTGGTCTTCCTGGTGCACTCAGGATGACCTTGGTCTTTGCTTTGCCAGAAACCCCACAGCATTTTCTGAAAAGACATGTTTCAGTTAGCCTGTGCTGGAGCCTCAAGTTTTTCCTCCCCTGGGACAGGACTTGGTACTTCCTGTTGTTGGACCAATTGAGGCTGCTTGTCAGCCTGTTTCTCCAGCTTGTCACAGTCCCTCTTACATGCAGCACACCCATTTGCTTGCAGCCCCTCATCCCACATTTATGTCATCTGCAGGTCTGATAACAAATAGGTGTGAGCAGAAAAACCTAGTTGCCTTGATCTAAATTGCTGCATGAAAATTACTTTATTTCCTTTCTCAAAATGCTTCAAAATTGTTCAAAATGTTTCATTCTATGATGTTGCTAATGTGATTCTGTGAATTAATTTTGTCAATATCTTCAGCTCTATCTTTTGGATACTACCACATTCCGTGCTGAGAAGGACAAATCCTACATCCGCTGTCAGCTCAGAAGTCTGAATAAGTAATTGAAACTGTTGGTCAACTACTGAAATTCTTAGTAGTATTCAGAGGTTCCAGGAGATTGATCATCTGATCAGAGGTCCCTGTTTTCAATGACAATTTCAGGCCAATTTCTGAGCTGTCAGAGTCTATAGGTTGCAGGCTAGGAAGGAGGTTTTTTCTCTCTGGTCAATAGCATGCCAGTGAAGTGCCTTCTTTTCAAAATTTGATTGCTTTTTAAACTACATCAGGCTATATGAAATAGCTAGGCTTTTTCTTTATTTTACTTCAAACAGGCCATCATTCATAATTATATGGTATGAAAACATTTGATGTCAATGTGATTTGAAGTGTAATTTTAATTTTTCTTTAGTAAACAGTGGAACAACTCTTTTATTTGTGGTATATCCTTAAATAAAATCAAAATATAAACTTAAACATAATCAAATATGTGGGTTTTGATGAGGGATATTCAGAGTTTTCTTATATTGTTCTTGCAAGGGGAAATGAAGAAAACATGTCTAGTAGTAATTTATGCTGAAGAATAAGTTGTAATTCAGTTTGAGAGGTATTTAATAGAAACTTTTCTCAGCAGCCTTTATTTTTCTGTCTTCTTAGAAGTAAGTCGGCTCCTCTTAATTTCAAATAAGCACTTCTAAGCCAATTCAAATAAATTGCAGTGAAAGATTCATTGCAAATTCTTGGGATATGCTGCAGGGGAGTCTTTAGGTTACATCCTTCCTTTCTTTTCAAGATGAGAAATACTGTATTATGACTAATCACGCTTTGAAAATAAAAGTGAGATTCTAATACTCAGTGATTCTCACTCCTGGTAAAGAACAGAAAATATTTTACTTCATTGAATGGCATTAATTTGCACAAGTGTATGTGAAATTAGACTAGGCAGTCATAAATAAGTCCTGTCATTTAAATTACCTTCTTCTTGTATTGATCTTTGATTGTGGGATTATTTCAAAGCAAAATGAAATTGCCTGAAATCCTCTGGCTACTTTTATACTCAGTATTTGCCTGTGTGCACTGCATGGCATTTTGCTCACACAAAAGACACACTGCAAATTCAGTATATCATGAAGTAAGGTTTTAGGTACAGTCAGTCTTGCGGAACTGGTGTTGGCTTTCCAGCAAAGCAGAGCAGTCTGTGCCCATTGGGTGCTGCAGACAGCCTGCAGTGAGGGTTGCTACTCGAGTTCCAATCCAGCTTGAGGCTGCTGCAAGTCTCATGGATTACACCATGGCCCACCACTCCGAACTCCGGGGGAGTTCTGCAACCTCTCCCCTCTCCTTGGACATCAAGGAAACATCTTGACTGTGCAGGGAGCTACTCCGTGCAACTCCTGAGAGGTCTGGAGCCTACCTACATCTGCAGACTGAGAGCTGTGCCCTGGGCATGACATCTATGGTGAGGAACCAATACGTCTTTCAGCTTCTTTAAGGGCCTTTGCACAAACAAAAAAAATGTAATTTCACAGACTTTGTTCGGATAAAGTACTGGAAGCTGCTGACTGGCAGGTCTGCAGGAGGATCATGGGGAAAAAGAAACCTATTCAGTCAGGAGCTTCTGATGGCTGTGATGAGAGTGGTATGTTGACAGCTAATGTGGGAACAGAAAAAAAATTCCCCAAAATATCAGTTTGAAGTGTAAAAAAGTGGAGAGAAAATAGTATGTGCCATGTCAATCTATATGCTAATGAGCAATAAGAGGATAAAATGTCTTAATGAACCCAAACAAAATATACTAAACTGCAAGTATTTCTTGAAGCTTTCTGTGTATCAGCAGGTATTGGTAACTTCATTCGGGAAGTATTTGTTTGACTTTGTTGACAGGTCTTTTATATGCTGGTTAAAAATGTTGAAAGCTTCCAGCAGTAAGTATTGGAACAAAGGAGAAGGTGGAATATGCAAAGTGCAAGCAGGATAAAGATTTGATACTGTAACAGGAAGAGGTTTTTAGCCCTGCTGTATCCTTGTGCCACAAGCTGAGGAGAAATTAGGGGAAAATAAAATTGTGTCTGTGTTTAATTCAGATAACAGTTAGTGAATGAAGGAATATTTCCCAAATTTTAAAATTGCATTTGTAGATTTTAAAAATTTTTCCTGGCGTGGTTACTTCTGCAAAAATTTTTTTCAGTGGGTGTTTCAAGATATGCATGGACTCAAAGGTCACATATGAGCCAAACTTGAGATAAGTTAGAATTGCAAATGTGACCAAAAATAATCATTGCAGTCATTTTTATCAATAACATTCCATCTCTGGTTTAGAAGCAATACTCAGAATTATGAGCAATTTACTGCAATCTGTAGGGAAAATAATATCTTTTTAATCCACTGGTATTTTATACAGCATATTTTCCATAAAGGCAAACCAGATATTTTTCTGATAATGTTATGGTTGTATTATGGTGTTTAAGATAATTACTTTTTGTACTTTGTAACAAAATACACATACTTCTAGGAGATATCTGGTTTATTCTGTTTTCATAAAGACATTCTTGCAAGAAAAATTTAACTCAATTTAATTCAACTGACTCAATGTCAGTTGATATGTTGTACATTTTAGTGATATAAGTACAATGCTGTAAAACAACTAAATCATTACAAAGCAGATGCAAGTTGGGAAAACCATTTGCGGTCTACTTTGTTTCTTCAAAAGCAAATGAGTCAGTGAAAATGACAGGTTTTGTGTGCATTAATGAAGTGAAGACAGTAGTAAGTGAAAACATATTCTTTTGAAATATAATAAAGGTGGCTGGTGCCATCTTCTGGAGGTGGCACTGATGATTCAGACCACCTAGGATTCTAGACTGAAAAATGTGGTTTTGTTTTTTAAATATAAAAACCCCAAAGTATGTTGAAAAGACGTTACACAGCTTGGTAGCACTTGCTCTGTCTGGGATACATAAGGTACTTTTCCAATGCTGATTATCCAGTTTTTGTAAGCCCTGAATTGAGATAGCTAAAAGCATTTGTCTCTAACTCACAGAAAATGATCTTGTGTAAGCTATCTAGCATTTAACACTAAATGACTGGGGTTGTTTTGTTTTGTGGTTTATTTGTTTGTTCTTTGGTTTGGTTTTGTGTTTGTCTTGTGGGGTTTTATTTTAAGGGTTTGCTGTATCAGTGTTTTGGTGTCAGAGCAGAGTTCTATGGTAGCTATCCCAGGAGCAGGCTAAGCCTGGAGCTGTGGGTGTGTACATGTGGCTCTATGTCAAGCCAAGTAGAACCAAAATATGATATGCTTTCCAATATAACTGGTAGGTTTTGTCTCTCCTTATGCTCCTCTACTTAGATGATACATTTTCTGTTAAGAAAATCAGGTTCTGTCATTGTTTAAATGCTACAGTTTATTCTTCTTTCTTCCATTCCTTCATTTCATTGACAGCTGAGGGTGAGCTTGTCTTCATGGGACAGCTGTGAACCTTCTGTAACAGGGTCATGTGGCTTCTGTAATTCAGGCCTGCTACTTGGTATAAAAGGGCTTATGAAACAAAACAAACAGTGCAACGCACCAGAGGAAGACTGTAAAGGATGTGGCTCTGTCTCTTGGATATTTTTACAATCAGAGTGGAAGATTAGTAACTTTCTAATCTTATTTCAGGCTTCACTTCAATTGATTTTTTTTAATAGTTACCACTTTCATAGAATTTATTGTTTCTATCTTCACTTCTCACTGTGTTTGGAGACAGTAGCATCTTGATGGGGAAGCTGCTGTGTTTGGCTTTTATAGGAGGCACAGGGTTACTGAAGCCATCTGAAGTTCAGAACTGCCAGAAAACATTTGCTTTGGTTTGTGTGCAAATGTTACCAAAAGATGTGCCCAATAGTTAATACTGAAGTAAAATACTGGATGCCTTTTTTTCTTTCTAAAAAAACACGGTTCCCTAGATGCTTGTGTAGATTGGGTTTTTTAAATTTCTATTTCAAATGAGTACATAGCAAAGAAAATTAGTTGTCTGCCTCCTGTCTTCCCTTCAGTGTTGCTGTGACAGGATACTGCTGTGCTTGATTGGTTACTGGAAAGCTACTGAAATAGGGGAAAGAATATCTTATGTAAGATATTCTTTGTTTGTCACAGCAGGGAGCCCACAATTGCTTTTTATTTTTGTAATACACAACTATCTGACTGGTAATGAGAAAATAGTTGTTCTAATCACCTTTCTAAGCACAGTGATGTATTCTCCTCCCCCTAGAATATTGTGTGAATACCCTGTCCTTAATCTCTGCATATGTTAATGGTTAAGAGCTCCAAACCTCCATGCTCCTTTTTGATGAAAAGCAGGAAAGTCCCAGTAACACAGCTCATCTGTGCATAGCTACATTCCTGTCTTGCAGGCTGATTTTGTGGTAAGATGCCAGATGAAAGATAAATGCAATATTATTTAACTAACAACAGGTTCTTATTTACCTGTAGCTTTCTCAAAAGGTAATTTTTTTCTTTCAGTTGTCATTGTTTTCTTGGAAGAAGGTATTATGCAGTTGTGTAGGCATTGAGTAAGGCATTGGATTAAAGCACTTCCAGTTTAAATACATAGGAAAAATTATTCTTCTAACTTGAAACATGCAGAAGTAGAAAATAAAAATTATTGTTGGTATATTGAATACAGAGAAAAAGCTCAGATGTCATCTGTAGTTGAGCAAAATTCTATGAAAGTATTAAGTAAAATAATTCTAACCAACATTCAGTTATAATGTAATATCCTCAAGAGAACAGCAGGGTGATTAAAATAACTTTTAAAATACAACTCTTTCACTTTAGAGAGGAAACATCATTAGCACTGAAAAATTACTTGGTCTTGGAAAGGAAAGGAATATTATTTCCTGATGTTTGCTTAGCATCAGTTTCAGCAGGAGATGCTGCTGTGTATATGTATACATTTAGGCATGTATGTCACTTTTGCAGTGTAAAGCCCTTATGGAAAGTCATAAGTGACATTAACACAGGCAGACTAAGGAATGTGGAAGGAATATCCTCTTAAGAAGTGCTGGGTGTGTTCAGCCTCTCCTGTGGGTGGATTTTGTAAAACTGGATTGCACTGTAATATTTAATGCTAAAGGTGTAATACTGAGATGATTGAAAACAGCATGTCCTTTTGGAAATTTGAGCAATTTTTCCTTTGTAATTTGAGGGAGGAATGGAACTCCAAAGTGCTCATCAACTATAATGTTAGTTTGTGCTCATATAGTGATGACTTTGTTAATTAATTTGTGTGAGGTTATAGTATAATCAGAAATATAATCACATATTCAATTAATATTTTCTAAATGACAGTTAATAAAAAGTGTATGTGGAAAATATGAAAAAATTCTCTGCTTAATAATTGCTTTGCCAGCTAGTAGGAAAGGTACTTTTAGGTCGGATGACAAGCCAAATTACTTAATTCCACTTTAAAAGTATATATGCACAGAGGAGTGTTGCCTTTGTACAGCCACACCAGGGATTTGTTCTAATTTTCCATTAAAACATACTGTTAATTTTATGGGTAGAATATATTGTAGTATTTGTGTGGCAAAAATTGCTTGTGTTATACAGGACAACTATGTTAAAACATGCACACACTCTACATATTTATTAAAACATGCACTTTCTTGCACATTTAAAATGCTTTTGCTAGGATTTTTTATTTGCATCTTCAGGGAAAAAGGTCACATTCTTCTGAAAATATATATTCAGTTAAATTATAAATCTAATAGTTACAGTGTTTCCTTTTCAGTAATGTTTGGCATTTTATTCAATAATACCTGGAAATGTTTGAGTAACTGGGAATTTGACTCCTACTGCTCATCAGCAAAAACTGTTCATTCTATTTATTTGCCCCAGTGCAGTCTGCTTAGGTTAAAATAACCTAAGATTAATTCTAAGATTTACTCTAAAATAACCTTAGATTATTTCTTTATTTCAACAATTTGATAAACTGGGCAACCTTTGTGAATGATGTGCTGTTTCTCAGGACTGTAATACAGAAGATTTACTTTATTGTGCAAAATAATCCCACTCTTCTCAGAAATATTGCCAAAGTTTTGGCATATTTGTTGATTTCTACGCTTTCTATTCTCTATT
This sequence comes from Passer domesticus, assembly GCF_036417665.1. Taxonomy (NCBI): domain Eukaryota; kingdom Metazoa; phylum Chordata; class Aves; order Passeriformes; family Passeridae; genus Passer; species Passer domesticus. The sequence continues at coordinate 62,855,837 of NC_087512.1, forward strand.
TCATTATCCTAGCCCCTTGTGAATCACTCAGATTTCACACCATTCCTGCTTTTCAGTTCAAATGTAGTTCAGCTGCTTAAATGGGGGAGTTGATAATATTTGTTACTACTTCTTTATGTTTAAATGACCTTCAAGTTCATGCACAAAATTTTCTAACTTCTGTACTTTTTATCATTCTTGCCTCTTCACATCATGAATAAGGACTTGGCAAGCAGTTTCTCCTACAGATGTTTCCCTGCCTCTATAAGCACAGTATCTTACACATTCTTCCTAGTTCAGAGAACAGTCCTCAGCCAGTCAGACTTAGCTGTGGTTAACTGTATCTGTGGTCCTCCATCTGGATCTTTGCAGATATATAGACAGATCGATGCCTACTTGTATTTATTTAAATAATCTAACTCTTTTTTTCCTACCACTTCTTGGAATTCCCTCTGAGCATATGTTCTGCGGGGAAGAACAAATTAGACCTCTAGTATTTGTGCAATATTTGGTATTCTGGGGTTTCAAAAATAAATATGTGCTTGGCAGTGCCTGATTGTAAGAGAGAAATCTGGTGCCAAGCACCTATAATTTAACTAAATCCATTTTCTATTTTGTTCCAAAGTATGCAGGGACACAAGACACTTAAATATTGAAGCAATATTTAAGTAATATGATGTAGTTCTGACGTCACTAAGTTTGCAATGCTGCCCTCAAAGAAGTGTTGCAGTACACCTGTTATATGTTTAAATGCATATTTTTACAGGCCAAGACAGTTTATCATCATACAGTTCTGGTTGAAAATCTTGAATAAATCCATCAAAACTGTAAGAGTGGTCCATGGGCTTTGTCTAATAGAGATCCCTTTTGAATCAAATAAGCTGAATTGGATTAATTTTGGTTTTCACTTTCCTGCATTCACTTTGAAACTTTGGGCATGTAGGAATAGGTATTTTAATAGAAATGCTAGATTAGTTCCTACTTTGGAGAAGTTATTTAGGCATGTGAAAAATAGACAGTGCAGAGGATGGCATTTTAAATTAATTTCCAGCACCCATGGAAAAGAAAAGAAGTCAGGAACACCTTTGTAGAAGAGGAAGTCTCTGCTCTGTCAGAGGATATCATTCACATTCTTGCATCAATCAAGTTAACATACTGGGTTATAGTTGACAAGATTGAAGACAAGGAGGAAATGCAGATGCTGCCTTCGATTGGCCAAGATTCATGAAGTTATGTTTCTAACTCCTGCAGATGTTGGGCCAAAATCAGAAAAGCTAAGATCAAGTAGGCTTTATTTACACGGAAGGAAATTTCCTATTTCAAAACCACTTTCTGGACTGTTAAAAAATTAATTATTTCTCAAAGAATACAAAATATAATTTCAAATGTATCTTTTTCTTTCAATGTTCTTTTATTCTTAGCAGAAATAGTGTGTTTGAATTCCATAGTAAGTCTTCATTCTGGTGGATTATGTATTTTCAATTGAAAATACTGACACAGCAAATATTCACAACTGGAACACAGTAGTAGCAAAAATACCTATTAAGTATCTTGCAGGTTGATGGTGATTTTTGTTTCTATTTATCATGAGTTGCCACATCTCAATGAAACTGACAGAAAGAGTTCTTTTTTTAGATGTCACTCAATTATGCTTCAGTAGCCCACAATAACTGTAGTAATACTTAGAAAAATTATATAACAATACAATCAAAGAAATGTGGGAGAAAGAAGCATAATTGATGCACTGGAAAAAAAGAATTTTAATACAGACATCTCTGCATGTCTAAGTGAGTAAGACAGTGAAAGGAAAGCACTTGTTTTCAGTGATGTTTTTTCAAAAACGTGATGTAGTTGAGAACGGACATCTAATGACCACAAAGGAATTGAATCCCGTTCAGGAGTTCAGGTAAATACAAGCAGCTTCTTCCAATAGGGTGAAAATTACAGTTTTGAGTTTGATCTTTTACCCCTAAAACATGAATAGATAAGGTGAAATCAATCCAGAGATTTGTTGACTCTTTCTAATGCTTATCAACATCTTTGTTGAAATCAGTGGTGACTTTAATGACTATATGCAGGAGATGTGAATATTCGTAATGAAAATTAATTGTGAGATCAGATAAAGAGATCATTTTGATGAATACTCCTGTCCTGTCTAGCATAGGAAATGTGCTAGGATGTGCTCCCTCAGGCATTGGTGGGTATTTAACCTACTGTTTAAATGTCACTGCCTTGCTGATGTTCTTGCTTCCCCTCATTAAAAGTGGCAGCAGAGTATGTTCTTAGATTTTTAGGAGCAATAATCAGTACTAATTGGTGAGTCACAACATTCTGGTGCAAGAAATAAAAGTGAAACTTTATTTTTCTTTCATTTGAATTGTTCATTCTCTAAGTATTTCCAAAGTTACTCATTCTAATAGGTCAATGGAAGCATCCCTTAGTGGACAGTTTATCTAAATTTTGTTAATCTCCAAGAAGCCTCTGCTACTGTCAGAATCACGCTTCCAGTTCCCACCCATCTGGCATGTCTCTGGTGCAGCAGAGAGGGGGAATCACTGGACAGCTGAAGTCAGGACAATTTTGAGAGTCCACTCTGGTTTAACAATATATGAATATCATCCCAAAGCTGTTGAGTTAAGTTGGAATGTTTAATCTTCTGTATAGGTTTTTAGAACTTCTTAACCCCTGGTTGAAGTGTTCTGAAGGTGTAGTGGATTACAGAAGTATATTCAAAATCCTGATTAAGATTATTCAAAAGGAAAAATTGTGAATGTTGGCTGAATGTAGGTATATGTCACTGTTTTACAGATACTGTGTCTTTTGCATATCCAATCTCTATGTAACGTCTCAGTTCTCATTATTCATTTACTTCTCAGGTGATGGCATAGTTTTTAGTGCAAGTACAAGCATCTACTTAAAAATCTGCTACCTCTACTTCTAAAAAAATTACTTATTTTTCTAATTTCTCTTTGCCATGTTTCAGTCACTGAGAACATAAAAAAATTTTTTGAATATTGAAAATAATTATCCTTTTGGCTCCTATTGCTTCTCAAATACATTTCTTTTGATGAACTAGCACATTTGATTTAATGAATTCTTAAAATCGTCTTGCATCACAGTCAGAAATGAAAAAACGTGAGGAATTATGTAAACAAATTATATATACAGGCTGCAGATTAGACTAGAGTGTCTTTAATTAGCTTTATTAAAAACTGTTGTGAAAATTTCTGAAATAGAATGCTGACCTTTGCAGACTGAGACAACCCATGTAGAAGATATGTTTTTTCTCTTTTCTGTGTGACATATGCATACAGCACAGTATGAGTGTGCTCTTTTCAGCAGTGACTTTTCAGCATCTGAAACCGGTTGGTCATTTACTGCTTCAGATAGGTGTGGTGTGGATCCCATACATCACTCCTTGCTTAATCTGAGCTAGATTACTCTGGACCTTCCTGTTTATTTCAGACTTCCCTGTGGCTCCACTTAGTGGTGGTGAGCAGCCAATGTCTCTTATTTCGTGAAACTTGTCAAAAGTAGGTGACACCACTGTTATGAAACACAGGGCTGAAGTTAGATTTTTTGAGGGAAGAGGTTTTATGAACTAACCTAAATGTTGATGCTGAAAGAATAAAAAAATAATTTTTGTTACTGCCAGGAAAAAATAATATAGAGGAACATTTCACAAGATTGTATCCAGATGCTTCTTGACAATCTCCAGTAAGTAAGTAAGGGAGGCTCCACAACCTCTCTGGGCAATCTGTTCCAGTGCATGATCACCTGCACAGTAAAGAAGTTCTTCATATTCCTCTTGTTCTTCAACTTCCTATACATCCATTTATTCCTGCTGTGTTTTGTCCTGTTGCTTGGTAACACCAATAAGAGCCTGGTTCCATGCTGACATCTTCCCCTCAGATAATGGTGGACAATCATAAGATCCCCACTCAGTCATCTCTTTTCCAGGCTAAAGAGACCCAACTCTCAGCTTTCCACAGAATTGTAGGATCCTTTAGGCTGGAAGAAAACTCTTGGACTTGATCTTATCATCAAGTCCAGCTGGCAAGCTTTTCCTTGTGAGGTGCTCCAATCCCTTCACCATCTTTTTTGCCCTCTGTTGGATCCCCCACCATCAGGAGCTCCATGTCTCTTGTCCTGAGGAACCAGAACTGCACACAGCACTCATGTGACCTCATTGGCAACAAGGTCACCCTTTGGGCTCATGGACAGCTTGTTGTCTACCAGGTTCTTTTCTGCAGAGCTGCTTGCCAGCAGGTTCCTTTCTGTCCAGTGCAGCAGAAAAGGCTGGTCACAGAAAAACTGCAAGCATAGGTGCACTCTCCAGTGTTATCAAGGGCATGTTTTGCATCCACAGATGTTATGATTTTGTAAGTCCCAGATGTGCTCTTCTCAACTTTCTCCATTATAAATGAAACAGTCTACCCTCCTCAGTCTCTTCTAATAGGGAAGAGATTCAGTTCACTTTATCAGTCCCATAATTATGGAATTATATTAGGTTTATGTGGAATGCAGCCTGCATTTCAAGAAAATTTAAACTTCAAAGTCATAGTCCTTTTCCAAGAGTTAATAGTGTTCTATGCTGCTGGTTTTTTTTTTTTTTCCCTCAAAAGATTTCTCAAATGAAATATCACACCACTCACTTGTTCTGTGATCCATCTGCAAGTCAACCATGAGGCATTTTTGAACAGGTTTTAAATACTAAGCTTAAAATTATTCATGTCTGTGAAAAATCTTTTAATTGAGTAATCCACTCATCTTTACACTATGCAGAACAAGCTAGGTACTTACCACAGTTGGCATAGTGATTGAATTTCAGAGAGAACAAGCATATTAAAAAGGAAAATGACCAAAAATAGTCACTTCAGGATACAAGTCAGGACAAAAAACCTGTTGATCACAGACTGTGAAGAAAGGAAGTATAGCTTTACATGTTGTGCCCTGAAAATAGTGTTCTACTATATAACGTTTTTTCTGCTTAAGAATTTGGATGAAAACAAGAGCTCAGATGATATGTTGCGAATATTTTGATCACTGTATTGTGTTTCTTATCAGATATTTTAAAGCATTAAACTTACTGGAAAAAAATTTGATTCAAACTAGTCTTGATAAAATAAATTTGATTGAGACCTATGAAGTGGCACATGGTTAGTGATAGTTCTTAGAAGGAATTTGTAACTTTGAGGTTTAGTGGCTGGGTATCTTGAGTTGTTTGTCAGTTTTCTTAAAGTAGCTGATGCAGTGGAAAGGCTCATGCAGAATGTTCTTCCCTGGAACTTCCTGCCTGTTTCTTGGCATGTGTCGTGAAGAGCCGGCATGAGCAGGAAACCATTGTGGCAAGTCAGGGGAATTAGAGGTCTGTGCAGGAAAAGGAGAAAGTGCAGATTCTCCAAGAAAATGTAGCATTCTGAAAAGCAAGCATGAAAGTGGTGGTCATGGTTATGGCAGTGTTGTTTTCTGGTAATCACTCAGTTCTGAAAGAAGCCAAAGCCTCACACTGCATGCAAGTAGCTCTGCTTAGCAAGAAGCACCCCAGTCTATCCCAAGATGTCTCTACTTCTGTTAGGAGTCCTTCTCAAGGTTTTAAACAGGGGCAGGTTGTTCCTTTTCAGCTCTCATGCTTATATAACTTCCCAATCTTTTGTCATATTGTGATATAAGGATTTAAAAACATGGGGTTCAATGATACATCCCTAATTTTGTAGACATTTGAGAAATCTGACAATGCAAGTCTCCAGGCTACCTGATATAGCCTTAAAGCTAGTCTTGCTTTGAGCAGGCTGTCACTGAAACAAGTGTCCTCAAACCTTGTCTAAGTAAAACACTGATTATACCATTACATAAGCTGTATAGCTTTAGTGATTTGATGAAGGTCAGGCTGTCTAAAATGGTGTCCTGTATACAGAAAAAAAGCAAGATCTTGGATCTTAACAGCATTTTAGAATATGTGTCTGAATTTATCAGAAGAAGAAATTGAAACCCAGTCATCTAATATAAAGATGCAATGGAATTTTGTGGAAGCAAACAGCTGGAGAAGCTTTTATGCAAAGCAAACTGGCAAGGGTATGTGTGTGTGCCTGTGTGTGGTCAGTTACTAGCTCTAGCACTACTTTCAGTATGTTCTTGTATTATATAAGAGAAGAGACAATTATTGATATTGTATTATACTAATTGTGCTTACATTGTTTTATGGTTGTCCAGAGGGAGGAAGTGCCTCCTGATATTATTTGGCTACATTACAGTGACATGGAGCACTCATTGTTTTACATAAGAATGCATTAATACTTGGATACCTCTCTCTAATACAATTTGATTTCAAAGAACATAATTTGCTTGGACTAAATGAGAACTAGGATATTAATACTTTGTAGGTTTATGATTAAATTATTTTCTTGGATAAAATGCATTATTTTTGCTGTGAGTGTAGTTGTCTCTTTGTTAAATATGTGCCTTCTTTTAGTGTAGAATAGCTACATAGTAACTATTCTTGCCAGTTCTGCTTTTTTTTTTTTTTTTTTTTTTTAAATAATAAAGTTTGTCGGTGAGTGGGTATGTCTATAAGGATCAGTGGAGTGGGAAACAGGGTGGCTGAAACTAAGAGAATACCTCCACAGGAAAAGAGAGGTTTGAAGACCACTCCATGCTTCACTCTTTATTCAAGACTTTGAATGGACCACCTTGACTCAAGGAATTTATTGAGCTTGGGTGCTTGACATTAAATGAAAAAGATTCTGTACTGATGAGTTGTTTTAAATTCAGCTAATTTACATGTAGTTCAGCATGTGTGTAAATATGTGGATAGGTGTACATGCGTTTGTGTACACACTGTATAATCTCTGGCACTACAAATTATAATGTAAAAACCAAACTGTTGATGAAAACTCATTCAGATCAAAATAAGACAATGAACTTCAATTGCTTTCAATGGTGCAGATCAGTGAAAACTAAGCCTCCTAAACAGAGTTTTATATACTCCACAAAATCAAGCTTCTATTCTACTGTGTCTGGACATGAGCTCTTCTGTGATAAAGGCCTCTTGGACATAGTAAGTAATAGTTACATGGAAGTGCTGAATTATGTTGGAAATTCCCAAACAGTAACACTAGATGGATAAGTATTTCTTCTATGTTTTGATGTCACAAATACTGCTAGAACTAGCAAGTCCACAAGCAATTTCTTCATCCTTTCTTTCAAGATTCTTTTAGTGCTTTGTGGTGAACAAAAAAGATGATATACAGATGGAAAGGTGGAGTATATAGAAGGAAGGGAAAGGTACAGAGGTTCTACTTGGTAGAACAAGTCAAAGCATCAAGGTCTGGAGTCCATCCCAAATTCTTCTGGAATTTGACAGAAAGTCTTTATGTATGGGGTTCTGAGGAGTTTACATTTGTTCTGTGCCAAAAAGCATCTTGTTTATCTCATGTCACACAAGAAGCTGCTCCTGTAGTCAGAATCTTTTAGAGTAATTAACATCTAGAGCACTACCCCTTACTACTGCCTGTTCTCTATGTCGTTCTTCATAGTGACTCTGTCCTGCCCATTCTGCCAGTCTTTCAGGCTTTTCAGCTGTTGGGTAGGCGTACAAATAGCTCACCACGTGCTCTTGCTTGTGGCTCATCTACACATCTGTTGCCCTGTCCAGTTTTAACAAGCCTTACTCAATGCTCGCCTTTTGTTTCTCTGCCTTTTCTTCTTAAAATTCAAATGCCTCCTAATACTTTTGCTCTCTTTTGATTATGCTGTTTTATACTTTATCCTGGGCCTTAACTGACATTTGTATCCACCCACTTCCCTCCTGTTGTCTGAGAAGCTACCTCCACAAGTGTGTAAGTGCAAACATTTAGCCATCTTGACTTTTTGTTCCTTATGTTATTTTTTCTCCTCTTCCCTCCCTCCTTCATAGACAGCTAGGTATGTTTCTCAACTTGTGGTGTATGTACTTAATATTGTGTTTAGATGTGCTTGTTATTCCCTTTAAACATGTCTAGATAGAATAATAAATATGGCTCTTACTCATCAGTTTCACAGTCTTTCTGAGTAGATAAATAACTGAATTCCCAAAATGTTTCACAAACAAATGTTCCATAGATACCTACTGAAATATCTTGGTATTTTGGAAATCCTGTATCAACTGATGCTGTTTTGAAAACAAATGATTACATTTGAAATGTGGAATGTACATGCATGTACACCATGCCCCATCCCTTCGGTATTTGAATATATTGTCTACGTTCTACTCAATTTTCCTCACTGAATTAGAAAACATAGATTTAACATATTTATACAAAATCCCTTGAAAATTCAAAGCTAAGGTTTAGCATGACAATTCCATAAGAATTGTTTGAAAATGAAGACATATAGTTGGAACTCTTTCCCACTCTGACTGGAGTCTCTGGAAGGCCCTCTGTAGTTCACTGTAGATGGTGACACCTCTGGCAGGAAGACAAGCCAAGGTAGCACATTTTGCTACAGCAGAGGTATTCTTTGTCTGCAAAGGGGCAGTGAAGCCTTATGAAGGATGAGATCTATCTGTCGATAGCAAAACCTTAGTGGTCTACTCTAGGGCAGTCTGGGACACTCATCTTTAAAAGACTCACTTCACAATAAGGTATTGACTTAATAGCTAAGATTTTGGGTAACCTGCTGATAACCAGAACAAAAGTTTGTTTTGTGCAGTGAATGAAGTTGACTGTGCTGAAAGAAAAATATGTCTGGCACACTGAATTTATTAGGGTTTTTCCTTTGCGGGTTTTTTTTTGTTTGTTTCTTTGTTTGGTTTGGTTTTTTTTTCTTTCATAGTGTAATGATTTCTTTGAAGTCCAAAATGTTTTGTTTTGTGACTGACAGCTATTTCTATAGAAGCTGGTAGTGATATTGTATATGTTTTGGGCTAGATTTTCTAATGAAGGTTCTGACACGTTCTGACACGTTCTGACACCCTTCCCCACAGTGATCTCCTTGTCAGAAATTTTCTGTTTATTTGTGTGAGCCTACCCTAAATTCTTTTTGTTCTGGGATCATCCCTGTAGGCTGAAAATGAGGAAAATAAAAACCTACAGGAGTATAACTTGTTTCCAGTATAGCACAAAAACAAAAGAAAAAAGTCTATTTACACAGAGATCACTTGTTGGGATTTTTTTTGTTTTCTTTTTATTTAATATGATTCAGAATTTTATGTAAATCAATGTGCTTTGCATGGATGAATTTTGAGGTGATGCTTTAATTATAGATATTTATCCTCTGAATGTCTGTTGTGTCATTATCATCTGGGATATCTCTTGACACCTCCCAGCTCCCCCAAAATTAATTTCAAATTAAATTAATAATTTCTTAGTCTAAATTATAAAAACAATTATGACAGCTTCATAACATTTTTTGTTTCTTTTTATATAGATTTAAAAAACACAATTCCCCCAAATTCTATGTTAAATAACAAATTTCTAGAAGTGCTTCACCACTCGGCTCTCAGGCAGCTTAGGGGTCTATGACAGACATGATAAATTTATTAGCTTTACTACATTTTGTCTCCTACTGTGTTCTAAGGAGTCCCAAATGTGACGTAGCTATCCATTACTTTATTCACTTCTTGCTGAATTACTTTCCTTCTTTTCATTATTTTAAGAAAATATCTAGGCCCATGACATGCAAGTTAAGTCTGAGGAAAATACTGAATTTGCCTTTAAATAAATTCAATAATGAATAACAGTATTATTGTGTGGTGGAGAATCATTTGATGAAGTGATAGATCCATGCTTAGCTAGATTAGTGTTTTGAATCCTTCCTCCAGAAGCTGTGTTTTCAGAGACAGGATTAATTGCAACTATGTGAAAGACACACAGTAGGACACTGCCAAATCAATTAGTATTTCAGTAGCAGGTTATAAGACAGAAAATGTTAAAAATGGCTGGTTTTTACACCTCTGAAATGCCACAGAGTATTGAATACTGAACACTAATAGTTCAAAAGAGGGCCAAAATGTTGTAAAGGTTAATTTGCTCACATAATATAAACTCATAGCACAGGGGTGAGCCTTGAGGATATTCGGTGTTTTGATAGTAAGCATTCTAAAACAACCTCCTCTTCCCTCCATGTATTTCAGGTCTGGTTTGGGCTTTTTTTTTAGTGCAAAGTTCCTAATCTACTCTTTGAGTTAAAATCAGCAAGTCTGTATTTTACAGTGAGTTTGTCTTGTTCACTTTACAGAATAGACACAATTATGAAGGAACATTAACTCCAGGATAAAAATTTCCTGTAATTTGAGTCTCCAATCTTTGTAAATAAGCAAATCGATATTTCCCAAGAAACCTAATTTCTTTATTATCTATGTAAATTTTATATGCAAATACCTGGAAGGGAAGAGCAGCTGGAAAATTACCTTTTTAATCTCATACTTAAATGCTTGGTGTTGTATTACAGATGGTGTGTTTGTTGCCTGGTGAACACATGGCAGTATGATTAGGGTGTTACGAACTTTAGAGAACTTCTGTTTTGTGGTGAGTGTGCAATAAAACTGTTAAGTGTTCTTTCTACCTTTAATTTAAGTCAGGTCTCAGGCAGATGTCACTACCTTGCTATGTTCTGCAAGGCTGGTAGAGTGAGGTAAGAGCCGTGAGGCCACAGTGCCATGACACACTGCATACTCCATCTTAGAGCTGCAAAAAATGTGATCCTTACTGCACTAGTTGCAATGCTAAGGATAGACCAGGGTCTGAAAATTAAATTATCCTGATCCACTATATTGTTGGACAGGATCACACTGGAAAGATGACTGACCCAACTGTTGAGGATTAACTGCAGCAACTCAGTACCACACTGCCGCTTACTCACTTTCCCCTCACGCCAGAGGGATGGGGAAAGAAATTTTAAAATAGTGCATAACTTGTGGATTGACATAAGTTTAATAACTGAAAAAAAGTACAGTAGTAATGCTGCTGAAATTTATAATAAAAAAGGGACACAGAGAGAGAAAAAGAGGGAGAAACTCTCAGCTGCAAATAATAATGCAAAGAAGTGATGCATAGCTGCTACTCTCCAAGTGATGCCAGGCTTGGCTTGCCAGCTATAATCTACAGCCCTTCTGCGTATCTCATCCAGTTTATATACTGGGTATGACATTCTATGGTGTGGAATATCTCATTGGCCAGTTCAGGTCACCTTCTCTAGTGGTACTTCCTCCCAGCTTTTTGTGAAGCTCCTCACTAGCAGAATATGAAACTTGAAAAACTTCTTGACTTAGAATAATTACAGCTTAGCAACAACAAAAACACAATGTTTTCAATATTATTCTCACACAGAATCCAAAGCATAGCACTGTATTAAGAAAAAACTATCTCTATCCCAGCCAAATCCAGGGCACCAACCCCATTTTACCTTTATTTTATTGTAACTGGGGAGCTAGTCCTAAGCTGAGAATAGTGTTTGTTGATGGGGTAGGTTCTAAAGTTTAAAATAACATATTTTACATATTTTCCCTGTATTTCATATAGTGTTAAATATAGTTCTTCTGTTCTACCTGGAATAATAGTCCACTTTTTTTTTCTTTTCAGCTTTTGATTTTGCGTTTTCCTTGCACTTCAGCAAAGACATGATATAATGATTAGATTGAAGTGCTCAAGTCAGACAAAAGAGTAACAGCTTCAGTATTAATTTTATACATAGATAAAATGAAAGCAAAATTTTGGAGTATGTGTTTCAAGTTATTTTTCTACAACATAGAAAATTTTAATTGTAGGGCTCCATTAATTTGATTAAATTTCTGATTTAATGTAATGTTGATTCAGATACCAAATCTTTTTATTCTGTTTTGAGTTGGCTTCAGATTTTTTCTTCCTTAGTGCTTGCTCTGATGGTTGTTCTCTCTGACTCTTTTGGGGAATTCAACATATTCAGAGGAAGAAAGTGATTCTCTTTCAGGTCTCCCTTGAATTCAAATTGCACTATTCATATAATTGCAGAAAAAAAGTGAAATCCTTGCTCTAAAGAAGTATAACCTAAAATGTGAATTTCTCATATTTGAATAATTCAGTGATACAGATTTCAAACTTAGTATTACATTGTGAATTGTGCAAATGTATGTGTCTCTTTGGTAAATGGCTATAAAACTTTGATTTGTAGAATTTTAATTTCTACAAATATAACTGAGGTGTGCCTTCATTACATTCAATGCCATTCTTGTGGAGTAACATAATGTACTGAATAATTAGGCTTTGAATCAGAAAATGCTAATGTGAGAGACAGTACTTTTTACAGTAACATTTTTTAATGGTTTTATCTGAAAACTTTCAGCAGCAGTTCCTTTAATCCAATAGTTTTGCAATAAGCATCTTTTAGATAAAACATTTCCCCTCTTAATCCTTTTGGTAATATATTCTGTACTTAGCCTCTTGTAGAACACTTTGACTTCATACATATATTCCTTGCCTGTTGAGTTGTAGACTCCTATAGTCCAGTCCATAAATAATTGACACCTGGCATGGGTGAATGTGTTGGTTTTGCATGGCCTGGTTTTTGGTAATGGAGGTCCACAGAGGTTGCTCCCATGAGAAGCTGCTGGAAGCTTCCACCATGTCCAGCAGTGCCAGGCCCGGATGGCTCTGACAATGGACACGCTGCTGGCCAAGGCTGGGCCAATGAGAGAGGTTGGTAACGCCTCTGTGATGACATATTTAAGAAGAAAATCAGAACAAAGTGCACACAGTTTTACTTCTAGTCAGAGAAGAGGAGGAGGTGAGAACATGTGAGGGAAACAACACGGAGACACCAGGGTCAGTGGAGAAGGAGGGGCAGGAGGTGCTCCAGGGGCCAGAGCCGAGATTCCTCTGCAGGCTGTGGTGAGACCATGGCGAGGCAGCTGTGCCCCTGCAGCCCATGGGATCCATGGGGGATGCAGGGGCACAGAGATCCACCCACAGCTCATGGGGATCCATGGGGGATGCAGAGATCCACCCACAGCTCATGGGGATCCATGGGGGATGCAGAGATCCACCCTCATTGTTTGTGAGAGATGCGCATGCCAGTGGTGCATGGATAGAGCATGCCAGATCCATGCAGGTGGATGCCTGGAGGAGGCTGTGATCCAGTGAGAGACCTGGCGGAGGGAGAGGGCCCTTGTTCCAGGCTGGAGTACTGCACCCCATGGAAGAGTGACCCACATTGCAGCAGTTTGGCAGGACTGCTGTTCATTAGAGTAGATCCATGCTGGAGAAGTTCATGGAGATCTGTATCCCATGGGAGGGACCCCACGGCCTCACAGGGGAAGGACTGCTCTTCTGGAGCAGCAGCAGAAAACCTCAGGTGACAAACTGACCAAACTCCCACTCTGTTGTCTCCCTGCATTGTTGGTGGGAAGGAGAGAGGGGGGTGAAGGAAAAAACATGGTTTTAGGGCTTAATTTGCTTCTCATAATCCTCCTCTGACTCTATTAGTAATAAATGCACTTTGTACTTCTAAGCTGAGCCAGTTTTGCCCCTGGAGTGTTTTCTCCCAGTCCTTAACTCATAAAGCCTTCATTGATTTTTTTTTTCCTCTCCTCTGCCCAGCTGTGGTAGGAGGGGGTGAGTGAGAAGTTTTCTTGGGTGCCTGACACTGGGCCAGTGTCACCATGACAGTGAACAAAGAAAACCAACCCTCCTACCATCAGAGCAGCCCTTCCTGGCAGGCAGGTTGCCTGCCCTTCCATAACTAGACTTAGGTCATAACCAGCACCAGGCTGGCATTGAGGGTATATTTTTTTTGTATGCTGCTTCATGACCACCAAAAAGAAGTGCCCTTCAGTATCCATTTTCATTGTTGTTTTTCTTTATGATTTTGACACATGGAGTAGGTTTGTAGATCACGCACTTAGACCCCCAGCGGCATTTTACCTGCCTGCTGAGTGTTATAACTGAGGGAGCTGGATTTGTATGGCACATAGTGGTTAAATTTCGCAGCAAGTTGAAATCCTGCCTCTTTCATTGGGTATCTCATCCCTGCTGAGTCAAATCAGAACTAGCCACACAATACTTCCCCTGCTGCCAGTTGCACAGACAGTGCAATAACCCATGAAATAACTATGTTGTGCTGAAGTTAGGCATTTAAGAGCAAAACCAAATCTTGATGATGTAGAATTGCTCTCTCTTTATCCTGTGTCATAAACATTTAGTAGTTCACATATGTATTGGTATGAAAATGAGAGATTTAAATAAATTCTGTATAGAATTGCTCAGCATCTTTGAGAACTTATAAAGATTTCCAGACTAGAACAGGGAATTTAGATTCTGTGATATAAATGCTGTTTTTGTAATTAAAAATATATTTGTTCCCTAAATAGATTTTGCTAAGGAAATATAAGTTTTTTGTTTGTTTTTGGTTTGGTTTGGTTTGATTTTTTCCCAGTAAGATATACTCTTACCACGATCAAAAGAAAAGACTCCTCTTATTTTGTACTTCCTGTCTAAGGAAGGATATTACTTTGCTGATATGGTGCAATTACTTTTCATTCATTTCATGCTTCTGTGGCTTCTCGTAGGACAGAGGCTCATCTGTATCAATGCCTCAGCCAATTATTGCTGTTGCTGCTCTGGCAGCATCCAACTATGGCTTAAAGGAGTGCAATGCTCTTCTCTCTTGCCTCTTCAGCTAGCAAATTTAAGACTTTTAAGTGAGGCCGTAATGGTGTGTTTTGGTTCTTGAGTTGTCAGATGAAGTTCCATTTTGATGACAACTGCGTATTATTGAATGAAGAGGAATTAGGGAAGGCAAATTATAAAAATGCAGGAGAGACGTTGAAGGAGAAGAAAAGCATCTTGTTTCAAAAAGTTTTTTCAGCTTCCTGGATGGGTTCTGTTTCACATGCTGTCCATGAAGTCTGAAGCTGGTGGAGAAGAGGAGTTATGGGGTATTAAAAGTGCATGAGTACTAAATGAAGAGCAAATCCAAACACTCTTATCAATGTGTAGTGGAATTAAACATTGTGAAGTGTATGCTGGAGTGTAATTTTTCTTTCTCCATATGTTATGGAGTCTGCAGAAACCGTTAATGAAAAATGAAAAAGAGTTTGAGCTGGTTGCAGTCTCATATTGAGTAGCTGAAGGAAACAAAACTTGGAAATAGTTTGTAAAATGAGAATACTTTTTTTTATTTAGTGTAGGTTTCTGTAAATAGAAGGTAGATTCTTGTGAGTATATTAGTATAGAAAGAGTTATTATCTTTGTAGGGATGGATCATATACAGTGATTAAGTTTTCCTTTGGGACCTTCAAAGCATATAAATAATGAAGCCCTATGTGAGGCAGAGAATTCATTAGTTTCATAAGGGCTAAGAATTAATAGGGAGAAAAAGGCTATCTATAAACAAACATCAAAAACTTTACAGTGTTTATAGTAATAAAAACCATGTTATAAATATAAATGGACAAAATATATTTGTGAGCTTACAGACAGCCTAACAGAATAGCTCTGAGAGAAGTTACTTCATTTAGCTTTTGAGATGCAGATATCACTATTTAAGGAAAATTTTCTTTTACAGCTAGAGAGAACCTTTTAGTACACAAATTAAGCTTGTTAAATATTTAAACCCAAGTCTTTGAGTAATTATTATGTGATCACCATTGAAGCAGATGCAATTTTCTACCATTAGAAGAGTTAAGATTTTTTTTGACAAAATAGTCATGTTCATGCAAATATATTTTGGTAGAAGTACCAGCACCCTGCTGTCCAATCAGGAGTTTAGAGAACTGTGCTTATGCTTGTTGTATTCAAATAAAGCCATTCTTGTACATAAGCAAAAATAAGAGTCTGTGGATCAAAAGAACTTACCTGTTCATATTTCTTGAACTTAATTCTGTTATCATTCTTATATTCTCTGGATTTTTTTTTCCTTATGACAAATTCTGCAATGCAGACAGTGTAATCCACTTTGAAGATTTTTGGCAGATGTAGGTAAATTTAGGTAACCATTTAGCAAATTAATTGGTTTAAGCTAATACATTTGAACTAACCACAATATGGCAGGTTTCATAATATGGCTGCGTCTTATGTATTTAATTAAAATTGGATCTTGAGAGCTACATCTGCATTAATTAAAATCATGAGAACTAATTAACAGGAGAATGTGCACAGGTGGAAAATTATATATAAACAGAGCTTCTCCTCCTCCAGGAATAACATTCCACAAACATTTTGAATTTTTAAAAGAATTTTCAACATTCTAGTCTAGATCATAATGTTATTTTTAGTTTTGTGTTGGTTTTGTGTACTTTTGTGGGGTTTTCATGGTTTTCTTTTTAATTTGGGGGGGATTTGGTTGGGTTTTTTTTGTTTTTTTGGTTGTTTTGAGGTAGCATTAAAAGATGTAACAAAAAAGAAAGACCAGTTTTACAAAAAAAAAAGTTATTTTTATTATTTGAGGAGAAAACAAATAAATATTATTTGAGAGATATTGCTGTGGTATTTATCTCAAAGAGCATTTTTTTTTTTTTAGTTAAAATCACCAAACATCAAACAAATAAGTTGAAGATGCTGCTTTACTAAGTTTTTGTCTTGAAAATGTGCTAGCACTTAGTGTTACTCACAGCTATTTGCATTAACCTAAGTCATTTACACAGTCACATGCACCATCTCTGACTTGGTGAGGCATCTGGTGCTCCCCGTGCTGCAGGAAATTTTACAGGATAGTAAGATTTTTCATGTTTCAGTGCAATCACTGTCTTTAGCAACCAGAAGGCACAGCTGCCCAATAGACCTGTCTCAAGCTCTTTGGACACTTGTATACCTTACAAGTATTTATTCCCTCTGTTATTTCTGACTTAGAAATGGCCTGACTGTATTCCTGTGACTCCAATGTGTTTTCTTCCTTCCTGGATGTGAAACAACATAGTGCTAGCCTGGTGTTAGTACTGTCTGTCATAGCTCCAACCAGGTATGAACGCAAGAGAATTAAATGACATGAACAATTTCCACTCTTAAAAACATAAATAAATTGAAACTATGCAAAGGTGAGATTAAACATCTACAGACCAACTATGGGATTGAGTGGCCTGGCTGAATTTGCACAGAGAAGAGAAAGGACTGACAAAAGTAGCCAATTTAGAGTCTATTGGTTGTTAAACAAATTGGTTTAACTAGTTAAACAACCAAACCAATGACAATGGCATTTCCTGTTACCAGTGTCAGATGAACACCCCAATTAAACATAAATTTAACTGAGATGAGTTTGAGTTCAGAGCCCTGGACATCTGCAGTTGTCTGTTTTTTTCAGACTGGACCACCACAGTCAAACTCAGAGAAAGTGTGTGGGGAACTGATAGGTCTTACCTAAGACAGAAACCTGCCTCAGTAAATGTGAGCTGTTCTTGGAAGAGCAACTGAGACTTTTTTTTAAGTCAAGTAAAAGGTGCAGAGGGGAAGCCTTATGAGGAGTGGCTGAGTCACTCATTCAGCCTGGAGAAGAGGAGGCTGAGGAGAGGCCCCATCACAGGCTACAGCTGCGTCAAGAGGGGAAGAGGAGGGATAGACATTGATCTCTTCTCTGTGGTGATCAGTGACAGGACCAGTGGGAATGACCTGAAGCTATGTCTGTGAGGTTAGGTTGGATATTAGGAAAAAGTTTTTTACCCAGAGGCTGTTGGGCACTGTAACAGACTCCCCAGGGAAGTGGTCACAGCATCAAGCCTGACAGAGCTCAAGAAGTGTTTGGACAATGCTCTCAGGCACATGGTGTGACTTGGGGGTAGTCCTGTGCAGGACCAGGAGTCAAACTTTGATGGAAAGGGTTCCTTCCAACTCAGGGTATTTTATGACTCAATGATTCTTTGACTTACTGGAGATATTAAGTTGCTGACTTGGTTAGGAATTGATCCAAGTCTTGTAATAACAGTTCTGTCTTCAACTGATATATTAATGAATATTATTCTTATTTTGTCCACATTGTACTTTTCCCTGCCATTCTGGATTGTTGTAAAAGCAGGTGATAAACTAAATTAGGAAAATGAAAACTCTCAGCTTAGAATATCTGGATAAGCTGGCATTTTGAAACTGAATTTCATCTCAAAAAGAAGTGTGTGTAGCAAACTGCATCCAAAATACATGTAGTCAAAAACTATAAACATCTTGCAGCTTTATTTAAATGTTATGCAACGATATAACTTGTTTCTCTGAGAGAGGCTGATTTGCTTTAAATCCTAATAGGCTGTAGATGCCCTTAGTAACTACAGCAGTAGAAAACAGCAAAAAAACCATTTCACTTGGACTGAAAATACTTTATTTCTGGAATATTTGGACACCAGATGCCCACCAAAGCTGCTCTATCATTCCTGCTTCTCAGCTGGGCAGGGGAAACAAAATATAATGGAAGCTTCAAGGGGCAAGACAAAGACCAGGGGAGATCTGTCACGAGTTAATGTTCTGGGCAAAACAGATTAGAATTGGAGAAGTTAGTTTAATTTGTTATCAATCAAATTAGAGTATGACAATAAGAAATAAAAACAAATCTTAAAAATACCTCTCCCTTCTTGGGCTGAACTTTACTACTGATCTCCTCCACCTCCTATCCACTGGGGGACAAGGAATAGGGGTTGTGGCCAGTTCATCACATATTTTCTGTTTTCCTGTCTTCCTCAGGGGGAGGACTCCTCACATTTTCTTCTACTCCAGAGGAGGAGCCTTCCCACAGCAGACAGTCCATCATTAATTTCTCCAGTGTTAGTCCTTCCCACAGGCTGCAGTTCTTCAAGAGCTGCTCCAGTGTGGGTCCCCTGCAGAGTCTCGAGTCCTGCCAGCAAAGCTGATCTAGGGTGGGCTCCCCTTCCCATGAGGTCACAGGTTCTGCCAGAAACCTGCTCCAGCCATGTGCTTGCCAGGGGTCACAGCTTCCTTTGGGCATCCACTTGCTCTTGCATGGAGTCCTCCGGGACTCAGTCACTCAGTCCAGTCCATGTCTCCTCTCCTGTGATCCTCCATGGGCTGCAGGAGCACAGGTTTTTCACCATGGTCTTCGTCATGGACTGTGGGAGGATCTCAGCTCTGGCACCTCAAACACCCCCTTCCCCTTCCTCTGCACCAACCTGCAGAGTTGGTCTCACATATTCTCACTGCTCATACATGGCAACATTACCCACTTCTTAAATATATTATCATATAGGTGCTGCATTTATCACCAGTCATCTCGGCCATGGCCAGTGGTGAGTCTGCCTTGGATCTTATCAGTTCTTCTGCTACCAAAGCTTTGCCACACAGACTTAATAAAGCTAATACAGCCCATATTGAAGGCTAACAGTGGCTTAGCATGGTGATTCTATTTCCTATCCAAGCATACGGAGCCTGGGCATGTAATTTAGGGCCCAAAATTTGATGGGATGTGAGAATTTTTCACTGTGTTCCAGCAAGTCTCACAGGTACTTAGACTTCTGGCTCTGCTGCTTTTTACAGGAAAATGTAATAAAAAAGTGGAAAAAGTCAACCCTGTACTTTGATAGCTATGTGGGTCACACAGGTACTCAGTGTGTATTATCTAGAAGGTATTATCTAGAACGCACAATTATTTAAATGTTATTCTACCTGTTACTTGGTACTCGGGGTGTTGACAATTTGTCTTGTTCCCTGGATTTGGAAATTTGGTAACCCATGTAATTCAAATTTTACGTCTTCAAGTATTAAAGCAGAGTGAGTCCAAAATCTGTTGTTTATTGGCTCCTTATGCAGATGTCCTTTAGACATGCATGCCTTGGTAAAATTAAAGTCATCATGTTGTAGATGTACTGATTTTGTCGTAAAGAACGTTAATTGTTTGGGAAGGTCTCAGTGAAGTAGCACCATTTTTAATGGGATTGTGTCCTCTAAGTGGGAAAAATTGTAGTGATGTATATTACAGTTCAGTGAGGGAGAAAGCATACATAATGTGTGGACTAGGCCAGATGCCTAGAGGTACATGGATGTATTTTCCTTTGATTCCTTTGCATAAGTATTACTTTGAATGCTTGCATGAGTATTTACTGTCATTGTGACTGAAAGACATTTATTTTCCTACTTTTTTTTTTTCATTTTATTTCTTCATGCATTTCACAGAACAGCATAGTATAACAACAGCCACATTTCTTACTTTTCATTTGTTCAAGAGCATCTACTTTAAAAGGCAGAAGTAAAACCAAGGCAGAAATAAAACCAAGACACTGCAGGAATTGATGTGTAGTGCAAGGAAGGTAAGGGCAGAAAGTATTATACAGTTAGTTTAAGCTGCATTCCTCCACTAAAACCCTTTTAGCTGTCAGGGATAACCAAAGCATTATGAATGTGTCCAACATTAGTCTTACCCTGTGTCCTTATCCATAAGTAATTAATTGGAAATACAGTCTAAGGCTGCAGTTTTGAAAGTGACATATTTAAAATGACCAGGGTGTGTGTGCGTTAATATGTTAGAGCAGAGAAGCAGTACAACATGATTGACTTTAAATGTGGGCTGAGTGGCTTGGTCCATGTTTATAGTATAGACAAAATAAACCTTAGAATTTAATCCTGGATTTTAGTGCAAAGAATTTATCTTCAGCCATTCCATGAAGTCTAATTGTAGAGGAAATAACAAAAAAACTTTGTCCTGGGGATATCTCAAGATAAACAGAAGCAGTTGACTGGACTTCAAATCCCAAGGAATTAATTATCTCACCACAGTGTGGAACCCTGTTGCCCCTTCTTACTTAATCTCACTGGATTTTTGAAACTGAGACTTTCCTTACATTGTTTTTAGCCCTTTTTATTCCCCACTTGTCATTTTTTAGTTCAATTTACAGCATGCAGCAATACTATTATTGTCTTGTTCCTTTGGTTGCTGAAGTAAATTAGTTTGAGTTAAAGCTAGAGCATGACACCTAATCTCACTTAAAATCTTAGCTGAAATAAAGAGAAATTTTATTTAAATATTTAGATTAAAGTATATATGTGGTGCAAAATCTCTTTAATATACAGCCATTGCATGAGAGATTTTGTTTTTAATGACACAATAGAATTTTAATGTGCTGTGAGATTTGTACTGTGATGTGAAAGAGGTACTCATTGGCTAGAAGCTTGTTGGTCATTTATTAATATTTATATAATCAATTGAATTTAAGTTATATGTTATTATAGTTAATGTGCAGGCATTTGCTGTGCTTCTGTTTCTTTCCTGATGAAAACATAATTATGTGTTTTGAAGTAAATATCTAGAGTATAAGAAAAGATATTGAAATTTCAAGTTAAACCTAGTTAGCAAACTGACTACTAGTCAGTGATCTGATCTACATTATTAGAAGAGAAATAACATAGAGTGCTTGACTTTAATCAAGCTCTTCAGGCTCATTTGCATTTTGAATGTGGAATTGCAGTATACTTCTCTCAACAGTATTCTCCAGGTATTAGATATCTGTCAACAAATTTTGTGTCACTGTAACAGTTGCTTTACCTAATTAGAACTTTCTCTTAGAGTAGGGACAGAAGAGTTTTCTGTATTTCAGATCTAAAGGTAAGAGTGATTAATAGAAGGACAGTAGAATATTGTATAGTCACTGACATCTAGTTGATTTATTCCCCTAAATGTGGAGTTAAAGGTCTGCTGATGATTCACATAACCTCTCTGGGGTAATTAAGCCATTAAATGCTTTGAATTGGAAGGGACCCTTAAAGACCAGGGAGTTTCACCCCCATGACTGTTAGGGGCACTTTCCACTAGACCAGGATGCTAAGAGTCCCATCCAATCTGGTCTTGAACATTTCCAAAGATGGGGCATCCACAGCTGTTCTGGGCAACCTGTGCCAGTGCTTTATCACTCTTGTAGAAAAAGGTCTTCCTCATATCTAATCCAAACCTGTCCTTTTTCAGTTTGAAGCCATTCCCCATTATCCTATCACTGCAGGGCTTGGTAGTTGTCTTTCTCCATCCTTCTTTTCTGCTCCCTCTTACATTCTTAAAGGCCACATTAAAGTTTCCCTGGATCCTTCTCTTCCCAGGCTGAATAACCCCAACTCTTTCTTTGTGGGGAAATGACTGCAGTTTTTTATTTCAAGAGTCAGATCCTAACTAACAGATGCTTTTTTGTATTGAGAAGTCCAGAGGTGGATTCAGTACTCTACATGAGTTATCATGACAGCACAGTAGAGGAGCAGATTCACCTCTCTCAACCTCCTGGCCACATTTCCCTTTTTGTGCAGCCCAGGATAAGTTTTGCTTTCCAGCCTGCAAGAGCACATTGCTGACTCATATATAACTTCTCATCTGCCAGTATCCCTGAGTCCATCTCTGCAGGGTTGCCAATCAGTTCGTTCCCCAGTTTGTATTAAAACTGGTGATTTCTCTGACACAAGTACCGGGCATTGCACTTGGCCTTGATTAACTTCTAAAGGGTCACATGGTTTCTCTTTTCAGACCTGCCAAGATCCATCTAATGTTGTCCCTCTGCTCAAACGTATCAACTGTGACAACTCAAGCTTTGTGTCATCTGCATTCTTGTTGAGGCTGCAGCTCAGACCTGCTCTCAATGTCACTAATGAAGATTTTAAAAAGCATTGGTGTCAGTATGGACCCTTGAGGAGCACCACTCATTACCAATTTCCATTTGGACATTCAACCATTTACTGCAACTCATTGGATGTGGCCATTCAGCCAGTTTCTTATGCATCTAATAATTCACCCATCAAATCCATAGCTCTCTAATTTAGCAGCAAGAAATTTGTGTGGGGCCGTGTCAGAGGACTTTCAGAAATGGAGGTAGATGATAGATTCTCTTTCATTGCCCACTGATGCAGTCAAACCACTGGTACATTGTGGAGTGCAGTCACTTAGTCAGACGACATCTGCCAGTGGTGAGGCCATGTAGGCTTTCTTTACTCACCTCCCTGTCCTCCGTGTGTTTCAAATATCTTGCAGGAAGACCTGTTCCATGATTTAATTGGTCTCTGACCCTCAGTAGTTGTCAGTAGTCTCCAGGGTCCTCTTTTCACTCTTTTAAAAATGCATGCAGTGATTCCTTTTCTCCAAATATTTGGTGCTTTGACTGCTGTGACTTGTCATTGAAGACATCCATCAAGCAGAGGGGTAGCTTTGCATGCTGTTACTCTTAAAAATTGCTGGGCAAGACTTTTTTCTGACAGTTGTACAGTGATAGCTGTTTCAAAACACAGCAAGAGAAATACTCGAGGTGTTTATGCTCTATGTTTAAGGAAATCTCAGGCATGCCTTCAGATCAGACTTTCATTAGCTGATGACATTGTTAAATTCTTTAGATTTTTTTTCTGGTTCTGCGTCCTCTTCTCCAAGAAGCAACATGTAAAATATACATTAGACCTGTGAAACTTGCTTCTGCAATAGTGGTCTTTGCCTCACTGTGATCTGTGAGCAGGCTGTACTTTTATATTTTAATTCTGCTTTTAAATGACCGTGATCTGTAACACACAGAGAGAATTTACTGCCTTTGAGGACATCATCTTTGTTCTGCAGTGTCATACCTGCCAGAAGTGAATCATCCTCAAGCTGTGTCTTTGGCAACTAATTTTAAATATTTGCAGAAGTCTTGTGGGATGGGGTGCTATTTTGTTAACAACACTGATATGCTTTAAAATGTTCTTATTTGCTATGCACTGCATTTTATTGTACATTTCTCTGTGAGGCGATCATTCAGTAGCACTGTAATTAAATAAAATGTTTAAGATTGGAAAGACTGCTCCTATTGTGAAGGCCTTTGGGTGGTTTGGGGGTTTGTGCAATCTTTCATAAATATAATAATGAACTGAATTGGATTTCTTTTGTTTTTCCTAAAATTAGTTAATTTTTTTGTTGGTATATTTGTCCAGATTAAAATTTAGTATTCTGGTGCTAAAAGTAAGTAAATATTACTGATGGGCAAATTAAAAGCATAGATAAGTACTGTAATAAGGTACTGAAGATAAGGTAATGATAAGGGAAATTTTTAGCAAGCTAATAGTCTGAATTATTCACTAGTGCATTAGAATAATTCCCTTGATTTAGCTGATGAAGCATTAGCATTAACTGATTAATTTAAGAAATGTTCCTCTATTTATTGTTAGAGAAAAACTTTCAAATCCAAAAGAAATTATCTATTTTCTTTTGCATAATATTGCGTATTAGAGATGCATGAGCTCACTTTATTCTCTGGCTTTCAAAATAATATCTGAGCATGTTATAGGAAAATTCAGTCCATTGGTAGAACACCATTGTTTCCAGAAAGTGCAAACCAAACCTAGGTTGGACTGTAGAAACCCTGAAGATGTTTCCCAGAGTCTTTATAAATTTTGTGTTGTTTTTCTGTTTATAACATTACTTCAGTACTGCGTATAATTGATTGTTGCTTCTTCAATATATGTGACAAAAATGTACAGTACCTGTGTGTACATTTTAAAAAAAAATTATTACCTTTGCACAGACTGATAGATCAAAAAGTCACTTCAGAAGGGAAATAATTTGTTTTGGAACTGAAAAATTGCAAAACCAAAACACTTAATGATGTGACAAACCTGAAACTATTGGATCCAGGATTAAAAGTATGCTTTTCTCTGTCCTCATGCTGTGTCATGAAGTAGCACCATTAATTGAGATAAGTTCTGTTGAAAACCAAGGATAGAAAATGAAAAATTTTCGGGTGGTTAGGGGGAATTTTCTGGGTATCTAGTCTGTTCACTGTTGTCTTAATGCTTTTCTGAAGCATTAAATTATTGACAAAGTTGTATGCGAAGGCACTGAAAGTTCCTGCCTCAGCTGCTGACTGAATAAAGGGAAGAACAAGGCAATTTTGAGTCAGACTTGGGGTGGTTTTTTTTGGGTTTTTTTGTTTTGTTTTGTTTTGGGTTTTTTTTGTGGGTTTGTTTGTTTGTTTGTTTTTGGAGTTTTTTTTTTTTGTTTGTTTGGTTTTGGGTTTTTTTGTTTTTTAATTTGCAATTTTTAGTTTGGTTTTAGGTTTGGGATTTTTTGGGGGGACTTTGATGGTTTGATTTTTTTTTAAATGATGATTTTGTAATACTTTTCCTCTAGTACTGCATGATCCCTTTACTCAGTTAAGTTTTAGTTTTGATTGCCTCATACTAAAAGTAAAATAAGATTTTTATCTATTCCCCTATTTTTTTTTTCTCTTGAGAAAGTCTTCCTTTCAGGTTAATCAGATTAATGGCATGGTGTTTTGTAAGTATATTGATTTTATACAGCTAACAATTAAGCTGAATGTGCTGTTTGTCATAAGTATTCTATATATGGGAACTGTCAAGCTATTTGTAACTTAAATATCATTCTGTGCTCCTCCAGTGCTTAATGCTTCACGTTGGCAATGTTCATGTTTTATATATTTTGGAAGCACAAAATAATTTGGTCACATCACAAATTATGTGATCTAGACTCCCATTCATATTAGGACCAGCTTTGAAAGGGGAATGGAATTACTCATGGCATCAGAATTTTTGCTCAGTTTGCAGGACATACAAGTTCTGACTTTTTTACCAGCAGCTAAAAATTATTCTGCAGCCAGATTATTTTAAATTTCCTTTTCTGATTTAAAACAACAGGATAGCACCTTTCATACAGAACATTGACTTCCTACTGGAGTCAGAGCAAGAAATTTGTGGGATTCTGCCTTTACAGCTCGAGTGTTTCCAAGCAGATTTAGGTGCTAATTTGCCTTTATCATGAATAGAGCTAGAGACATCTAGTGGTTAAAATGAAAAAAACCCACCATAATTAATTCTAGAGTGCTGAAACTCTCATTAGCTCTTATCAAAGTAGCACTGCAAAGAGTGTATGCAAAATGTCATAATAACAAAATTAACACTGTTATATAATTAGAACTTTCACTTTTGTTTTGAATGGATTTAGTCCATTTACTTATTTATTCTGAGAATATTGAAAAGTTGCAAATTTTTTTACTCACCTTTCAAAGTAACTGGAATTGCAAATTTGTTCATAAATTAGTTCTGATTACTAAAAAGGCTCAGGCAATGTCTAAATTTTTTTGTGTACCTTTGGCAGTACTGCTTCATTCCTAAGTATCTTACCACATAAAGGGCTGCTTTGTGAGATAGATCTTTATCCAAATTTTACGAGAAAATATGAATGACAGTTTTCAGGTGCTGGCATGTAATTTTGTGACTGTGGTTAAATTTAACTGTATTCCAGAAATTGTTTCAGTTTTACACCAGTACAAAATACCCTAAGAACCACTGGGCTTCCTGAGGAGAGCTGAGATAATTCTCTTCAGCCGATGCAGAGAAACAGAGTTCTTTGTTTTGCTAGGATTAAAATTGTTTAATTAAATCCTATCCTTCTTATTTTTCTCTTCCCCCTTTTTGATCCAAAATAATACTAAACTTACCCTTCATAATAAATAATACTAAATATTAATACTAAAATTATACTTAATACTTAAATACTCTTAAATTCTTTACCAGTTTCTTTTGGAAAAAAAAAACCAAACAAACCCAGCAAAATTAGGGCCCCTTTTGTGAATTCAGAGTTACTGTCAGCCTCTTTACTTGTGTTTACTACTTCGACAAGTGAAATGAAATAAGATACAATTTCTCTTTTGCAACTCACATGTTCATTATATCACAACTTTCCACTGTGAGACTTCTTTCTACTAACAGGAAATATTTTAGAGATTAATAGAAATTTTATGCTTGCATTAATTTCTTGATCATAACCTTAATCAGCTCTGTTGAGTAACAGTCCTTCATTAGTAATCTTATTGTATTGCTGAAGACCCTTGTAACTTCATCACTATCAACAGTGTTTTGTAATTTTTTTTAGGAACTGGTGCCTGATAGATCGTTGCTTGCCAGCTGAAAAGCAGGTCTGTTATGAAGACTGCTGACAAGACCAGGTTCTGAAGATAGATCTAGTAATACATTTGCTTTTATAACAACACAGAGAAGCCACCAGGAATTAAAAATACTGTGTGGTAGCTCTTCATTGGCAGGCATATTTCTTTATGTGATTTGGTATGATTTTAGATGGGCAGAAATACATAGAACTTTGTTGGTTTGGTTAGGTATGCCTGGAGCTTTTTGATTTAGTATAGGTTTTTTTGTAAGAGACCAAAAAAGATGTGAGTTTTATCTGCAGTTTGGTGGTGGCTATGGCAACACAGTGGTCTGCACACTTAAAATGCTCTGTTGTTGTCTGCTGAGTTTTCTAGCTGAACAGTTTAGTTCTAATCCAATTATAAACTGGATGTGGGAGCTGCCAGGAATTTATAAACAGTTCACTTTGGTAACCAAAGCTTTATCTGTTTCCTTGCACATCAGCTGAAGCAATGCCACACAAACTTAATGATGTTAATAACATTTAACAATGAGTTTATAGTTGTTGTCTCTTTAATGAATTCTCTTAGGTTATTCTATTTTCTCTGTTCCTTGAAAGCTTCCCTGTGCCTAGAAGAGTGCAATAGTTTTTATCTTACAACTGTAATGAATAGCTACTTGAGTGGAATTAGCTTGAGAGAACAACTCTTTTCTTCATTAATGAACTGGATGCATTTCCTTCACTTAGCTTGTCCATTACTGATGATACAACCTTTTCTAAAGCAATTGATTTTACAGATTCTTCTTGTTTTCAGTATTTTTTGTAAAATATCTGATTTTTTTTCAGGACAACAAACATCCATTTTAATTCCAGCTTTTACTATTTTGATTTTGCTGACCTTTCTGGTTGCTGTTTTCTGAGAACTTTAGTTTCTTCCTGATACTTCAAGGATTTTTACAGGGAGGCTGCACATGAAAATACAGAAAGAAAATTCCAGCTTTAGGGAAACTGCTGCAATCCACTTTTTTATTTCTCGTTTTGTTTCTGCTTTTTTTTCTAGCTATTATATTGTGGTTACCTTTAGTAGAATCGATAGTCAGAAAGTGTTTTCACATCAATGCTGCTATAGTCTACTCCAACTGCTTCTTCACCCTGTCATTAAAATGTTCTTTTAACAATTGAGTTAAAATTATATTCTTCTATGGTGAGCTGTAATTATCACTAACTAAGATTTAAGTGATTTACAAGGCCTAAAAGGAAAGAGAAATGCTGTGCTTCAGAAAGGTGGATTTATAGCTTCAATTTTTGTGCAGATGGTACAACAGATGTCTCCTGACAATAGCTTCTAATTTCTGCTTGTAATTCTACTTTGAAGTTTTCTAAATATGTAGATAAATATGGAAGCCCTTTTGTTTTGTTTTGGTTCGGTTTTGGCGCAAATTGTATCGAGGAAAGACACTGATCTATACAGGCAAGGTGAAAGTTGCTTTATGTTTATAAATAATTTTTGCTACTACTTTACATACTTACTGACTAACTTAGCAGAAATAGAGACAGCTTTCCTAATACATCAGTGGAGGGTTAAATACCATGGCAAAATATTCCAGGAACACTTTAAAACAATCTGTCAAAGCTTTCTTCAGAGACTGGTAAAGCAGACTGTTTTCCATTCTCTGAACAGGTTTCCCACAATGTGATTTTTCCATCTGATGTGATGATAAGAGTTCAGGAGTCCAAAATTCCAAATATGTTTCAATTTGTTCACTTTCATAGATGACTAATTCAGCTAAATATAGTTCAATTCTGCACATCTTGTAGGTTGCATAAAACTTATTTAGTAGACCAGGATGATTCCCTGTAGGCGTTACAGTACCTATGTTGGCAGGTAGGACTTCCCACACATATTCTCTGTGCTGGAGGAGGTGGCACCCATCAGCAGTCCAGTAGAGATCAGTCTGCTGTCTGTACCCTGCCTTTCCTAGACCAGAGTGACCCTGCCATCTCCAAACCATATGCACAAATACATCCACTTTAAAAATTCTTCATTGAATTAAAATTACAACTGTTCACCTTGCCAAAACAGAGATTGTGCCACTGAACTTGAAGATTCTTAGACACTTAAAGATAAGTGTTTGTATTTATGAATTTGTGTCAGTTCAGAACTAACCCTTTTTTTATTTTTTGTTACTCCATTTTTCTTTTAATTTCCTTTTCATATTTTGTTAGTGATCTTTATTGCCAGAGTGTGACTCTTCACTCCAGAATTTACTCTCTATAGAGATAGAGATACAATGGATTCACACTCAAAATAGTGAAAGACAGTGTTTTTTTTCTTCCTGTGGCACCCATGTTTAATGATGCTTCTAAGGCAATGGCATTCATCTGGGCTATACAAACTCAACAAGGAGTTGAACAGAAAAATGTGCAGGAAGTCTCAGACTCCTGTGAGAATGTCACTGGCTGGCTACAAGGGTCCTTCTTTGATG